>NW_027491030.1:3650000-4250000 GCF_021521415.1 Bidens hawaiensis
TTTTTTTTTTTTTTTTATTTTTGTTTTTGCGCGAACATCGTTCTTTTGCTGATATCATTTAACTTGGCTTTGCGCAGTCACCAAGGATTACATCCTTGCCGCTTATGATGAACATGTGGAGGGCGGCTCCGTCGAACTTGGCGCTGGGGAGGTTGGTTTCCCGGATCGCTTCGATGACATGTTCATCCCAGTAGATCTGGATTTTGACTTTGACGGTGACGCGCCTGGTAAGCCTTCGCACTTCTGCTCATTCCTTTAGAATACCCAAGTTTATTAACAGTTCTGTCGCTTGTTTTTGTAGATGCGCTTGAAAACTACGAGCTAGAGCTCGCGGAAGAGGAGGAGGAGGAAGAGGAGGCGCCCCTACTAAAGCGCAAAGCTAAGGGGAAATCTGGCGCAGGGGCCAGTAAGAAACAGAAGAAAGATGACACCCCTGTCGCTCATCCCCATGCTCAAACGAAGGGACGTAAGGAAACCCAGGTGTTTACCACAAAGGTTTCTTTAGCTTCTCTGCCTGTGAGAGTGGGCAGACCTCCTGTCCACTTGAGGTATGGTGGCGTCGCCTCCTCCTTTCGCGCGGCTGAAGAGAGAAGTAGTGCCGCGCCTGCAACAGGTATACTTTATTTATCTTCATCTGGCTGAATTGTTATTAAACCTTTGCTCCTTTAAATGTTTGCAGAGGCAGGGACGGTAACAGATCAGCCGAAGGCGCCACAAGGTGCCACGGCTGCGCCGGGGACTCCATCGAAATCCCCTGTTCTACCCTCTGAAAAGGGTAGAATGGATTTTATGGCGATGTTCGATGCGCGAACAGAATTGCGCCAAGGTAAGTTTTGCACATATGTCTTCTGAATTTTTCCCTTTGGAGTCAGTCATAAACAATTTTTCCTTGTTTATTTATTCATAGGAGTTGTAGCTGGCGCAACAGTTGCTGGTGATACTCCTGGCGCCGCTGCCGGCGCCGCTGGTTCTGGTCCTGCTCCTGCTAGTGCTGAGTCTCCCCTTATTGGGATTACCAAGGAGCAGGAAACCGTATTGCGCGCCGAACTTTTGGCGTCGAGACCTCCCTCGCCTCCTCCTGCACGCAGCCCTCTCCGCGAGGCTGGTTTGGAGCCTTCCAGGTCGCAGGAGAAGAGGCCTGTTGAAGAAGACGAGGAGGACGAGGGGGTTCAAGTTGAAGACTCCTTGGGAGACCGCGCCAGCCCTGCGATGCCGCAAGTGTTCGCAGCGCAGACTTCTGGTGGGGCTGGCGCTGACTTTCCTGCTTCATCCCCGCAGGTATGTATTGATTTGTTGGTCCGCTGCGCGTATCTCCATATAAGTATGTTTTATGACTTAGAACTTTTCTTGTGTTTTTGCAGGAAGGTGACCACGTTTACCGCCCGAGATGGAATATTAATGAAGAGAGTTCCTTTCAATCCATGGGCGTATGCGAGGACTTCTGGGCTCATGCCGTGCCTCCTACTGAAAGGAGGTATCAGGAGGAGCGCACCCGCTCGGACTTGCTGAACGACCATGTTTTCGCTGGGTCGGCTTTCTTCGCTGCTTCCCAAGAGCTTCGTCGTGATTATATTAAAGTACGCGACGCTCTTGTGGAAGCTCAGCGAGAGGCTAAGGTGGCCGCCTGGAACCTGTCTGATGCTCGCGCGCGAGCTGAGAAACTCCAGGCGGAGCTCAGTGAAAACCGAGCAAGTGCCAACACCGCATACATCAAGCGCGGGCATGAGCTCCAAGCTGCGCGGGAGAAGCAGCAGTTGGCGGAGGCCGAAGTTGCCAAGTACGCGCGCAGAGTGCGTGTCTTGGAACAGCAGGCCGAGGCGCGTGACCAAGCTATCGTCCAGAGTATCACTGAGAAATCATCACTGGAGAGCGAGGTTGCGCGCCTGAAAAGGGATTTGGCGGCCGCGCAGGCCGATAGAGATGAGGCCTTGGCGACGGCGGCGTCTAGCCAGGAAGCACTTGGTGCTGCGCAGGCGGAGAAAGAAAAAATTTTGGCGGCAGCAGCGTCTGATAAGGAGGAACTAAAAAAGACTAAGGAAACTGTTGAGTTATTAAACTCTCAGGTTCCTGCCCTCGAGACGTCTGTTGCTGGCCTCGCGCAGGATCGCCAATGGCTGGTGTCACAGGGCATGGCTCGCTGCGCTTTGGCGATGAAATATTCCGCCGAGTTTCAAGCCCTTGTGATGGACTGCAATGCCGCCGCGCGTTTGGTGGGCCGAGCTGAAGGGTTTACGGATGGGTATGAATATGGCATGTTGAGGAAGAACCCATCCGAGTACCCTTACAAGAGCGATGCGGCCTGCGCGGACATGGCCGCGGTGGGGGAAAAGTATATGAATACTCCCATCCCCATCCTTATGCAGGTACCTTGATCTTAATGAGTTTTACTTGACTAACTTTTCTAAGTGTTTTGTACTCATTACTTTTCTAATGATTTACAGATAGCTGCGCTTGCTGACCAGCCCGACCTCGGCGCGCTAAAGAAGTTGCTTGATGATTGCGAGAGGGCTGGTGGCGATGATGGTGGCGCGGGGGATGTTGCCCCTGCCAGCGGCACGGATGGCGCCAATGAAGAAACGTGGATCTACTCACTGGTAGCAGATCTACTTTCCTCGGGTATGATTAAACGGTTTCACCGATGGTTCCTCTGAATCCGTGTTCTTCCACCTACAAAATGAACAGCGCCGTTACTTACCCCTCAGAAAGGGATAGAGGGGTCCTCTTTGGGGTAACCCTCCGGCGTGAGAATCAGTATCTTTGTGGAGAAGATAATAAAGTGTGAGTCAGTGGATCTCAAGAGTATTGCTGAATCGCTGAATACTCTTGATTGTGTGACTGTGTGTTTTCTGTCACTGACTGTGAGTGAATATAATTCAATATGATTGAATGTGATATCACTGCTTGTAACTGTCAATGATTGAGTGTGAATGAATGTCTCATCAAAGTGGAGTTGATGCTGTATTTATAGTGCTAGGGTTTCCACTGGTTGGGCTCAGCCTCGTTGGCCTCCTCCAATCGCATTGCGCCACGTGTCCTCTGGGACACCTGGCGCTTTCTCGTTGGTTGTAATCATGTGGTAGCACATGTGTCATGCTGAGTTGTCGACCTTTCATTTGGCAGCTGTCAACATCAGCATATTCTTTCTCCTTAAAAAGATGCCTTCTGGAAGATTGTCTGACGTGCACAATCAAGGTTGCCCTGATCCTGATTTGGATAAGGACGAGGTTGATTATGTGTACGTGTGATATGCGCCCATCCTGAGGATGCGCGAAGTCTTCTTTTTATTCTCACGCGCAGATATTTCATGCGCAGGTGTGATATGCACGAGCGTGTGATATGCGCCGCGCGCTGGTGCGCCACGCGCATATGTGACGCGCGAGCATATGTGATGTGCAAGAGCATGTGATATGCGCCGCGCGCATATGCGATGCGCGAGCATATGATGCCTGAGCATGTTTTGTATGCGCCATGCGCCTGGGTTTTGGCTTTGTGCCTTCATAATGTCTTTATCTTGTGGGTTGACCCGCCTTGCTTGGTGTTGAGGCGGGTACATACCTCTTCAGTGATGTCTCACGCCGCATTTCCACAACGCTCAACTTTATTGTTTAAAAGTTTTCATATGTTGTTTACATACATAAAATGACTAATAAACAAGGTTGCAAAAGTCGCTAGGCGGCCGACTGGGGAGTTGGGTGTACTCGGAGTACTCGGGGAGTACTCGGAGAGTACTCGGACATGGTAAATATAAAGAAAATTAGTTTTTGGATGTTATATATATGTCGAATATCATAAATTTACTAATATTTATAACAAAATAGGTAAAGATCAATACAAAAAAGAGAAATACATTTTTAAATAATAAATTATTCTAAAACTTGTTAGTCATTAAGTAATAAAATGATATTTATTATTTAATATTAAAGAAATATGAGTTATGTTTTATCTTCTTAAGCCAAAATCGGCCCAAGTTTACCGACTAAATGCGATTTTAATTAAGGTTGACCACCTTTAATCAATTCATAGTAATTAGGCGGAATTAAAGCAACTCGCCTCGGCGACATACCTTGTAACGAGTACTCGGGGTGTACTCGGTCTTGGAAACCTACTTTTACAACATTGCTAATAAATAAAAAAAATGTTATATAAACCCAAGGTGCAATTTGTACACCTGAAAACCAACATTATGTAAGAAATAGATTTTTTAAGTGTGATACACTATAAATAGAATAATAGATAAATAATAACGATACATCGAATAGTTTATAACTTTATATGTAAAGCAGTCATATAGTTATATCAGAATAAATATTATAATAGCTTAAATGTTACATAATACATCATATGTGGCGTGTGAGTTGCTTATTTAATACGATATCCAATTTTAATTTGTAGATGACATGTAATTTTATGCACAAACATTTGCTAGTCTCCCTTGTTATTTTCAATATTTTTGTTTTCACAAGCTATCACCTCAAATTCATCGGTTGCTATTCACATACCCGATAAGAGAAAGAGGACGGCTGCTTCTATTTACACGCAATAGACGAAAAATGACATTTGTAAGGGAATAATGGTTCATAAATGTCTACCCAAAAAAATGAAGGTCATATAAATCATAAAAGAAACGATAAAGTTTGTTTTAATTAGTTTATTTTTGTTTTTTTGGTTTCCTAGTTGCAGTTCGTTTAGCAATATTGGTGAACAAGTTATATCTTTAGTATAAATAGATCGTTTTTTTTCAGTGTTTTAGTATGGTTTTCGTTTTTAATAAAATTGAAAAAGTCATTGTGAGTTACCATAAAATCATCGGTAATGTTTGTATTGCTAGGTCTAAATAATTCCAGCATAAAAGACATATATGAACATATCAAATATCAAAGATCAACAATATATACCATCACAACCTAATGCAACCACTCAAGGTCCTGGTCATCTACCAAATGACAACAACACCACACAAGACCATAAGAAAAGAGAACATCAAAAACATCATCTCATTTAAAGACTATCGTAGCCGAGAACATAATACCACTATATGTTAGTCGTTGATAGAATATATCCACAACATAAAAAGATGTATATTTTGTTATCACTGCATTTTTAGATCAGTTTAGTCTCTTACCACTATTAGAGAATCATCCATGTTTATCACATAGTTATTGAATCGTTATAGAGATTTAGCTACCTACTCGTATGGTTGATCTAACAAACTAACCACTTGTATACAATTGTAAAGCCATTAAAGATCACCAATCGTTTGTTTGTTTACTTGCTTTACTACACAATAGGGTTGCACAATATCAATGAGACGGGCAAACAACATATGAATTAATACCAATCGTCTACTATCGTGATTCTACCGGTCATTAATAACAAAACGAATCTATCGATGCATAATAATCTATCTTTGTAGATGTTTAGATGCACTCATCAATTCATCCTATTAACTTTATGCCTTTAACAACAACCTCATGTCGCGCATTATAACTAGTTATCCATATTTGATCTATACTCGTTTAAAATAGAGCTACGTGTGGATTTTTAAAATTTAACAACTCTAGTATCAAGCAAACCAGCAAACTCTACGAATTTTGTCATTACATATGATCATCTCTATCTCTCTGTCTAGATCTTCATACTCCAATTAAGCAAACTAAACACATGGATAAAAGGCAAATAAAAACCAAACACTTTGGAAATGGTTTTGGCAAATGGAATCGAGCTCGAGTCGAGCCAGGGTGGTTTCGAGATCGGGCTTAAAATTAAATGGGGCAACTCAACTAAGGCTCTAACTCGATTTTGAAGTTAAACAAGATTAAGATCGTGTCATGATCGAGCCGAGCCTAGGTCGATTTTGGCTCGGTTACAAAAATGAGCCAACTCAACTCAGGATGTTTCAAATCAAGTTTTTTTAGCTAGTTGTATTCGAGTTTTTATCGAGCGAGCCACGAGCCCGAGCTTTGAGCCTCGAGCTTTCTGAACAACGCTAATGGAGACATCATAATAAGAGTGTTTAATGGTCATAGGTAACATGAGAACATGACACTTATAAAAAGAGAACAAAATATGAACAAACTTTATATAACACTTAATACTTTCATCGTTCAAGTTAAAATAATAATAATAATAATAATAATAATAATAATAATAATAATAATAATAACTTCTAATCAAACATGGGATTGTTTTGTCATCTTTAGAAATTTTCAAACAAGGGTGTAAACAAGCCGAATCAAGCCCGAGCTCGACTAGTCTTGAGTGCGGCTCGTATTGACATACGAGAGCTCGAACTCAGCTAATTTCAAGCTCTTTTACTAGCTCGTGAGTCCTTTTTCAAGCCCGACTCAACCTGTTTATTATTTATCAATTAATTTAAATAAGTTTTTAATTAGTTTTATAAATTTATAGAGAAACTTTTATTTTTTTGAACGACATTTATAGAAAAACTGTAACCAACCTAAAGCAAGTCGAGTCAATCTCGAGAGTGGCTCGCTTTGACATACGAAGGCTCAAGCTCAGCTCATTTCAGACTTTTTTCTTACTAAAGTTTAATCTTAGCCCGTGAGTCTTTTTTTAAGCATGGGCTCAACCCGTTTATTATTATTATCTTTATACATTTATAGAAAAACTTTTATTCTTTTCAAACAACATTAATAGAAAAATATTAACAAGCCTAAACAACTCGTCGACTCGAGCTCGTGCCGACCTTAAAAAACCGATAACATCATAAGCATAAACCCTTGGATCAAGAAAACCAATTATTAGGGTTTCAAACACCATCCGATTGCTTTCAATTTCATTCATTCATGGACGCCCAACGAGCATTGCTAGATGAACTCATGGGTTCAGGTTCGTTCTTTTATTATGCAATTCGACTCGTTCTCGAATCTGGGTTTGTTTAGTTTTGTTTAAAGTTTAAGTTTTTGAATCTGGGTTTGGTTTAATTTCAAGTGAATTGCAATTCGAAACCCTAATCTTGTAATTTGATGGGTTATTTTATGTTTAATTGACTTGGATTTTGAATCTGGGTTAGGTTTAATTTTAAGTGAATTGCAATTAGCAACCATAATTTTGTAATTTGATGGGGTTAATATATGTTTAATTGATTTTTGGTTGGATTTTAAGTTTTTGAATCTGGATTTGGTTTAGTTTCTTGTAATTTGATGTGTTAATAATTTATGGTTAATTGATTTAATTTGAAATTTAGGTTTTTGAATCTGGGTTTGGTTGATTGCAATTCGAGACCTTGATTTTGTAAATTGATGGGTTAATTTATGCTTAATTGATTTTGTTTGAAATTTTAGGTTTTTGAATCTGGGTCTGGTTTAATTTCAAGTGAATTGCAATTCGAAACCCTAATTTTGTATTTTGATGCGTTCTTGTGTTGATATGAGTCGATTTTGTTTAAATTTTAGGTTTTTGAATTTAAGTTAATTGCAATTCAAAACCCTAATCTTGTAATTTAATTCTGATGTGTTTATTTATGTTTAACCGATTTTGTTTAGATTATAGTTTTCCGGTGCTAGATTCGAGTTAATTTCAAGTGAATTGCAATAGAAACCCTAATTTTGTAATTTAATGTGTTTATTTATGTTTAATTGATTTTGTTTGGCTTTTAGTTTTTCGATGCTAGATTCGGTATAATTGCAATTAGAAACCTGATTTTGTAATTTGATGTGTTTTCGTTTATGTTTAATTCTTGGTGATGGTGTGTTTTCAGCTCGCAATTTGACGGAAGAAGAGAGGAGGGGACACCGAGAGATTACTTGGGATGACAAGGAAGTATGTAGCTTTTACATGGTGAAGTTTTGCCCTCATGATCTGTTTGTGAACACTCGAAGTGATCTCGGTCCGTGCCCTAAAATCCATGATCCGAAGTTGAAAGAAAGGTAACGAAATGAACTCTAGAATTTATGCTATAATCTGTAGATAGATCATTTGTCACATTTGTTGTGTCAGTTATAATAAATGCAACACCTGACAAATGTTACTCTAAATACCTTCCTACGGTGTTATACTTCGTAAATTACTTAACTATCCGTGATAGCGAGCTTGTACCGATGTTGACTTATTTCTAAATTTGATTCTATTTATGCTTTGTACATATGATTCCGTGCATGTTCATTGTTTTTGTTGACCTGCTTTGCGAGTATGGTATATCGAAATCGTTTCTTGCGTTTAATATTTTTCCTTATTTAAGCTGAAGTTTATTTGAAGCTGCTTGAAACGCATACTTTTACTTTTAGTTACATTGAAGGTTTATCTGCTTATGTGCTAATTGTGGAAGTTTATTTTTATCATCATAGCCATCTCTTTCTGCATTTTTTATATCGTTCATGAGAGTTTTAACATTTTTTTTTGTATTTTTTTGTTTTTGCTGCTTATTCTAGCTTTGAGAGTTCTCCAAGGCATGATTCCTATGTGCCAAGATTCGAAGCAGATTTGGCTAATTTCTGTGAAAGATTGGTAAGTCAATTTACTATTTTTTTTTTCTGAAATATGATCTTTTTTGGTTATTATTTACTCCAACGGGTCAAACAGGGCAAACTTAAGTTGCAAAAGTCGAAACGGGTCAATCGGGTTTAAAGTCACTCAATGTGTTAAATGAATGTTTTCAACTTTATTTAATAATATCAACTATCTTTAAAATATATTAACTGGCTAGAAAAGTGTTGGGTCAAATCGAACCCGATGTGTGTTAAATGATCCGTTTTGAAGGAAGCTTGTTGCATTAACATCATAGTATGGTAATAAAGTCCTTGCATTTATTTACATTTTTTCACATTTATTTTCTTTAGGTGATGGATTTGGATAGGAGAGTTAGGCGGGGACGTGAGCGTCTGGCCCAAGAAGTTGAAGTTCCTCCACCGCCACCTGTGCCGGTTGAAAAATCCGAACAATTATCTGTTCTAGAAGAGAAAATCAAGAACCTTTTAGAGTCGGTGGAGGCTCTTGGAGAAGCTGGAAAAGTGGATGAGGCTGGGGCACTCATGAAGAAGGTATTTTTTTTATTTTTTTTATTTTTTTTTGTATAGCGTATATATATATATATAATTATTTATTTGTTTATTAATTGGCATTTGTTTGTACAGGTGGATTTGCTCAACATTGAGAAGACTGCGTTGACTTTGCAGCCACAAAACGGGAATGTTACAATGATTGCACAAGAAAAGATGATGGCTCTTTGTGAGACATGTGGTTCGTTTCTGATTGCAAATGATGCTCTTGAAAGAACTCAGTCTCATGTCTCTGGAAAGCAGCATATCGGTTATGGCTTGGTCAGAGATTTCCTCTCCGAGTACAAGGTACCATTTTGTTCTGTATAAATATAAACGGGTCGATAAGGGTTGTGTTTGATCTTGAACGGGTCAAACGGGTCATGTCTTATCTTGCAAATGGGTTGATATGGGGCGTCTTTTATCTTGAATGTGTCAAATGGGTCGTCTTATATCTTGAATCAAATGGGTTGTGTTTTAACAGGTAAAATGGGCGCGTTTTATCTTGACGGGTTAAGTGGATCATGTTTAATCTTGAACGGGTCAAATGGGCTGATACGGGTCATGTTTTATCTTGAACGGGTCAAATGATGGGTTGCGTTTTATCTCAAGCGGGTCAAATGGTTTTGTTTTATTCTGAACGGGTCAAATGAGTCATGTTTTATATTGACGGGTCAAATGGGTTGACACGGGTCGTCTTTTGTCTTGAAACGAGTCAACCGGGTCAAAGGGGTTGTGTTAGTTTCATTCAAAGATCTTATTTTTTTGTAGTCATATAAGTTTATATTAATAATTAATGTGCATTAATTTGGTATCTTTTTGAAAAAGGAAAAAAAATTATTTCGGGCCCATTTCAACTCGGGCCAGCTTCTTTTTGCTTGACTCGATCATTGTAACCAATGCAAATATTCAACTTTTTAGAGGTTTTTTTTTACGAAAACATAATTTGTAATTAAATACCAGGAGGCGAGAGAGAAGGCAAGAGAAGTGGAAAGGTTAGCAAGGGAGAAAGAAGCCGAAGAACGAAGGAAGAAACGAGAAACAGAAAGCGAAGGAAGACACCGAAGCCCAAGTGGGTCTGCTGACCTGGACAAGAATCGTGACCGTGACAGGCGGGACCGCGACAGGTCCAGAGACCGAAACAAGAGAAACAACCGTGATACAGGAAGAGCATCGGATCGTAGGTACAATAACAATAATCATACTAATTATAGAAATGGAGGTGTGATGAACAGGGATCGATACAACCGTGGAGGTTACCGCAGCAGATCGCGTTCGCCTGTCAGGCATCATGGGAGAAAGAGGTCGTCCAGAAGTCCGTATTAGTCGGTTTCTGTAGATAAGTTTTGATGGATTTGAAGTCGGATGAGGTAGACTTCTTTTTGTTATAGTTTGTTAACATTCTATATGAATGTGTGTTTGGAGTTTGAAAGTTATATAATGTTCTTTTCATGAGTGAACCGAACCGCGTTTTTTGTTCTCACAGCTTTGTTGAGACTACTAATCTTCTATCAATCAATTCAATATAACTAAGGAGAAAAGAATCTGAGGTAGGTGTTACGATTATTATTATTAGGTGTATCGGTGTTTATTAATCCCACCTATTATATTTTGGTCACCGCCGGTCCCAACTAACAAATTGGTTGTTGACAGTCCCATCTTTTAACGTATGCGTTCCAACAGTCGCAAGTCTGCGACTAACAGAATCCTAATGCAGTTAGTCGCAGGTCGCCGGAAAAACATCTTTGTAACCTTGGAAACTGTTGAGTTTTCTGGCAAAAAATGTGACTTTTCTGGCCAAAAACGTTTTTCCCCGTCACCTGCAAGTAACGACGTTAGGATTTTGTTAGCTGCGGACCGTTGGGAACAAATACGCTAAAAGAAGGGACACTCAGTAGCCAATTCGTTAGTTGGGACCAGAAACGACCAAAATATGATAGTTGGGATTAATAAAAAAACAATATACCTTATTATTATTATTATTACCTGCTAGTTGCTTATGATTGTCTGTTTCAACGTTCGGTTGAACTATATGTTCTAAAGAGTCTTGAGTTTATTAGAACACAGATATGGTTTATACAAATTAATATTCCCGCTGCTGAAAGCCATGGTTTTCCACGTAAATCTTGAATCCTTGTTGGTTGAGGTAACCATATCCCTGCATACTTTTTTCGGGTTTTTTTCTAATTATATACTTAGGCATTTTATGAGGTTTACAAATGATGTCAAGCATGATAATCTTGTTTTGAGGTCGGTTTTTCCAAGACGGGCTACAACGGGTCGTTATGGAACAAATATGTGACAAGCCCGTCTCACGTTGTTAGAAAGTCATCGACTTTCAACACCCTCTATGCCTTAAAAGTTGTGGGATACTAATAACTTGCGCGTTAAATCAAGAACGGAAGCAGGTATATCCTAAATGTGCTGCAGGTTTCCTATTGTGAAAAAGGGCGATAAGCAGCCTCGGAAGTTGGTTTTTTATGTGTTGGTTTTTGTACCATAACTTTATTAGAAAACTTATATAGTTGTTATTCTTTTTAACACTTCAATTATATAAGAAAAAATTAAATTTGTGATTAAAGTAATGATTTTTCGTTAATCTTTTAAATAGGAGATCGTTGTGGATGTTTAATTTTAAATAGAATAAGTATACTAATCAAAGAAGCAAAAACGTTACTTGAGAAGCTTAACCTCTAGTGAAGTAGCTGAAATAGCTAAAAATGACTGAATAGGAAGCCATGACTTTGTTATAACTAGCTCCTTCGGTATTCGGTTTAACGCTGATTACTTGATCGAATTACGTACTCGTTTATGGCTCAGTTTGAAATCAAAAGCGAGTTCGGTAATTGGCGTTAAGAGTTTAGAATTTAGTTGTAGAGTAGAGAGTGTGGTTCTGTAAAAAAAAAGTTGGTTTTAGAAAACTTAATTTGGGTTTATGATTAGGTTTGAAACCAAAAATAAGCTTATTAGTTTTAGAAAACTCAATATGAAAGCATTAACCCACGTCCACATCAGCCAATCGCGCTCTTGACACCATGACGATTGACGGGATAGTGAGGGGCGTCATTGAAGGGGCGTTGTCTTGGTAACAAGTGTGAGTGAGTTAATTTGATTTTTGTTGCCAATCAAACAATTGCACATCACATCCTTATTTTGTTTACTTTATTTATTTTATAACTAAACCATTAGCCTGTTACACTCTACACACTTTTAATTAGGGGCGTGTATTGGTCGGTCTGGGACGGTTTTGGTCCAAGCCCATAATCATAATCGATATGTCGGTTAATGGATAACTGTAACCATAACCGATCCGTTATAAGATAACAAACGTTGAACCAAAATGAAATTCAAGTTAAAAGATAACAAACGCTGAACCAAAAACATTAAAATGGTATAATCCGACTATATGATTGGTGGAAGCTAAACCAGAACAAATTGTTAGGTTAAGTAAATGCGTTGGTTCGATTATGGCGGGTTTGGAATTGTCTTTAACCAAAACCAGCGTTTTTTGAAATTTTATTAAACCGGCCCACCGGCATGTTGGTTATCGGTTCGATTATGTTGGTTATGATTCGGTTAACCGTTATGACGGTTATGTTGCTCACCCCTACTTTTAATGAGTCCCACCGCCTCATAGGCAGTGACGTAACACTCACTTTTTCATCACTAACATTCATCAGAGACACGATTTGTTTATAGATATTGAGATTTTTCCATTTGGTGAAAACAATTAAACATTTAGCCATTATCGAACTGAGGAACTAAACCGAGAACTCAAAATCAAGACCAAAACCGATAAGCGATGGGTACCCATTCTGCTAAAATTCGAGGTTTTTGATTTGAAAGCTGAACCGAGCTAGAATTCATTTTTTATTTTGAGCCATAAATATTTTCTAAGCTAAGGAAATCGAAAAGTGAGAACTAATGAAACCTCGAGGTTCTGGAAGCTCGTTCATTTTGAATGTTATAAATTCGGTATCTAAACACATCAGTGTTGTTTATAAAACTTCTCATTGGCATCGATCGCCTTTTTTTCTAACACAAATTACAAATACTACGTCCATGCATGATTTAACGTGTCGACAAATTGTTATTACTAACGATATACGTTGTATGTAAAAGCAACCTCATCAAGTACACTGTAAATGTTTAATGTCATATACGCAAAATTACATTGTTCGGTAACAAACAAAACAGTTTCTCAGTCTGTCATCACTCGAGATTCACACGTCGCATCTTGCAAACAAGATTAGCCGTGGGGATATGAAGACTTTCTGAATCATTTTTAATGACATCTTTGAGTTGATCTCGTGGGGTTGATAAGCAAGTGTGAAATGTAGCCAAAATCGGAGGAATTGGCATTGACAACGCCGACAATACATCACTCAAGTACTCAATATCCACCGACAGTTGTTGTGCTCCACGATCGGTTATATATTGGATACCTCGTAGTTGCTCCATAAATAAAGCCGCTGCTCCTTCAGCAACCTACATTAATATAGGGTAGTGTTGGTTATACAAACCAATGTTGGTTATGTGAATTAAACTTCTATTCATTGTACAGTACAAAAATAATATTAATAAATGATTTTTTTAGTTCCAATTTCACCCCTAATACTCTAAATAATATGTCTTTAACTATTTAATATTACAGTAATTTTATTTTTCTCTAATTACTTGCGTTTATTAATTTTCTGGGCTACACGAGATAGTTCACTAGCGGTACTGAAGCAGTAACTCGCAACTTTATGTTTGTAAATTTTATTTTGATTTAAGTCTGGTACTATGGCAAACATTATTTTATGTTTTATGTGTATACCAAACAAATAAGAAAATGTGTGTTACCTTAAACATCCATTCTGTAGCAAAGAACTGTGCCTCCTCAGCATTGGCATCGTTGTTAGAAATGGTTTCGGCGAGTGGCTCTAACTGTTGGGGTAAAGTGAGAAGGTATTCACCAACAGTTGTGACATATGATTGAGCGTATGCGCTAAAGCTTGGTAAGTGAAAAGCGGTTTGTTCTTCTACAGAAGACCAAATGGGCAGATTTGCTACACCGTTAAACTGCTTTCTTACTTTGGATATTAGCACGTCGTATACAAGTTCATTCACCGTGTCCACAAATGCTGAAACTCTTTGAGATGCAACTGGAAGTGCATGAAACCGTGGATCTTTCGACTGTTGAAATATAAAATAATGTTAACTTTTGTAGATCAAATATATGCATAGTTAGAAACAAATGCAGATTAAAATGGAAATAACCGAGCTTAAGAGAAAGTAGATCAAATGGGTGAAAAGTCGCCCAAAAATTCCAAAGGTTGTTTTTAATGTAACCTACTCGATCATACTACTAGAGAAATTACGTTTTTTTATAATTAAAATAATATATTTTATGTAGCCATATTGACACAATATATTCAAGAAAAAATTATAAATTGATAAGTGTTTTTTTGGCCAAACCCAATACAGCCCGTACAAAATTATCAAAACTGATTTGAACCTGTTTTATTAAATCCATACAATCACCTAAATTGTTTAATCCAAAGATTTATATTATTACTGTAATAATATTGTTTTAGCAACCAAAACTATACGACAAATATTTATAAAAAAAAAAGTAAAACTAGACAGTATCTGAGCCCGTTTTGACTCATCACTAGGCTTGTAAACAAACCGAACGTTTAGCGAACCTTTCATGAACTGTTTGGCGGGAATTTCGTTTATTTAATAAACGAACGAACACGAAACAAGATTTTTTGTTCATTTACTTAAACGAATGAACATGAACATGCTACATTCGTTCATTTATGTTCGTGAACATTCGTTCTGTTCATTCAGTTACGCTTGTTATGTTCATTAGTTTACATGTGTTTTAAGTCCGTTCAGTTACTTGCATTTATATACCAGTACCCACTACAATTTAGTCTAGTTTTCTAAATTTATAGGCCCGGCAGATTGATGTTAGCGCTTAATTTTAGTTGGTGATAGCTCTTGTTCATCTATGTTTAGTTATGTTGATTCATTTATGTTCGTTTATTTAAAAAACAAACGAACATAAACACACACATTTTTTAATAAACGAACACGCACGTTTTCTTAATAAACCAACTATCACAAACATGTCATGTTTGTGTTTGCTCAGTTCGTTCACAAGCCTCCTCGGCACCCAACCCAACAAACCCACACATCTTGCCACCTCAGCAACAACAATAATAAAAGTAAAGTGTGTACCTGCTCCAACAAATTAAAAAGCTTTTGCGCTTTCTCTGGAGCATCAAACAGCCTTAATGCAGCCACGTCCAACGCAGCCCTTCCTGCCATAGATAAATCTCCATGTCCATCAAGTGCCTCATGTGTAGAATTCGGGTCAATACTTGTCCCGAACACAGCAGAAGACAAATTTGTATTCAATCTAGCAAGTGTAGCTCTCAATGAAGCTTCAAAAACCGCAGATCGGCTCGACAAACAATCCGCGACCGTTAATATTTGCAATGCACTTTGAACATAAGACCATTCTTCCTCACTTGACAACTCAAACTTGCGGGCCCCGTCTCTTTTCTCAGAGCCTGCTTCCTTCTTTAAACTATCAGGAGCGACATCAACACCACATACAAGTCTTAGGGTATTAGGATTTCTTGTAGGGTTGAAATGAACTGTAGCATGACATCATCAAGGGCTAGAACGAGCTCATCGGCTTCTGAGCCACCAGTAAAGCTGATGCATCTGTCAACAGATGCTTCTAGAAGTACAATGACTTGTGGGATTGATTCTTCCATTCTTCTAACGGTTTCACTGAGTTCAATGCCTTGTGCACCAACACCACGAGTAACTGCTCCTCTCAGATCAATGGCTGAGATCTCTGCTGAGAGGGTGACACGCTCCATTTGTCCATATCTAGATCATGAACATGAACATAAACATAAACATATGATATTTAAAATGTGGAACAATATAGTAAAGGGATGTGGGAATTTATCTTTGCTTGTATGATTCATAAGGGAGATAGATTGCCTTAAGAGTGTCCCTCAAAACATTAAGATCCGATTCCCCAAAAAGGTGTTGTACATTTCTCGCAAAACTGCCTGCATGTGGTTTAATTCGATACAACGCGCAAAACCTTACCAGCCCTTGACATATGAACAAGAAAACCTGTCCTTAAAGGGATGGTACTTACTTTCATACAGGTGCTGCATGGCTGTCGTCAGCTCGTGTCGTGAGATGTTTGGTCAAGTCCTATAACGAGCGAAACCCTCGTTTTGTGTTGCTGGTCATTGCCTCAGTAGGTCGATACTCGTGCTGAGCTTACTGGTCGTAGTATGTGTCCTTTTTCTTTTTGAAGATGGTGATCATAGGACTGCCTTTTATCAATGTAACAGGCTCAGTCTGCTTCTCCCGCTGTTTGTTCGAGAACTTGTCGCTCTTCTTCGAGTTTTTTAGGTTCTTTCGACCAGATCCCCCTAAAAACCGTACGTGCGGGTCTCCCCGCATGCGGCTCACGCCATTCGAGGTGGCCCAGCCCAGCATTCATTCTAAAATCCTGTAGTGAAATTGAGACTGCTCGACTTCGGAAGCAAATTCGCGTGTAGGCAGCGCTGTCTGTCGTACCGTTGACTCTATCTATTCATTGAATTTGCTTGATTCCATTTTTATATAGGCTCGCTCCCTCTTTTTCCAAGAATTCATGCACTTCCCTTTACTCCCGGTAGAACCCTATTTCGCCCAAGTTGTTTCAGAACCGGAAAAAAGAAGCGGTTTTTCGCACAGCTTGCGCATAGTGCAGGTCCCACTTGTATATCGTATTTGGCCGAAGAAGCATCGACTGATCTACATTCTCAGCTGATGACATTGAATGATTTGAGGACGCTGGGCGGCCAAGCTTGCTTGCGCTTGGGCTGTTTCGCCGTGGCTTGGGGTATAACGGTTCGGAGAGATCGACGAGCACCTCACACTGCCATGCCAACCGCAAGCTTTTGAATCAATTTTGGAGTGTAGGTTACTCCTAGAATGTTGGGTCTTAGAGCCAGTAGAGCGCGGTACAAGCGAATGGAGTGGAATCTCATGTTGTGTAGATCAATTAATGCATCTAAATGCTTTGTCTGCACTTTAACACCTTTTGGCATGTCCCCAGATAAGATATCCAATACACCTGAAACAATAACATGAAAGCTAAGATTGTGATAATGCAGCATATTTTAGTTTACAATATGAATAGTAACATATTGCATGTGATGTATACAAACTTAAACATTAAAAAGATTTTCAGATTGCAACCTTTTCCTAATGCTTTGGTTTCAGGGACTACATCTCCGGTTGCAAGGTTGATGCGGGAAACAAAACTAGCACCAATGGCCACCATTGCTTCAATTAATAGCTTTGGGACAAGAGTCTTGTAATCGTCTGGAAACGCAAGCATAGACCTGAAAAGTATAACATAATTAGTCATTCAAGTCAAGCTTTAACCATAAAATAGTCAACGTGTATACCATAATCCTAAAAACTTATATCAAGAAAAATTTAGTATGCTGAAATCAAGAATGAAGAAGAAAACCTTTACCATTTCCATTCTTGTTCAAGATAAAGTAACAATTCATCATAAAAACTCGGCAGCCAACCAGGAAATGTAACTGTAGGCAAACTTGGTTGATAATCATGGGAACTTGAACTACTTTCAACTTGATTCCTTTCGCTTCCAGTCTTAGTACGTTGTTTTAGCTCATAATCTTCCCATAGCTTCCTTATAAACTTTAAATGAACTTTGGTATAGTGATTCTCCAATGACTTGTATCTTCCAATCCGAATGAGAATTTCCCTCAAATCTTGGGCAGTATTAACCTAAAAACAGGAAAAACAAATACTTATAGGTGCCACATTATAACTTTTATTCGAAAACTTGAATTTTGAATTGCACCTTGCGATTGGTTATTGCATCTGTTAGACGAGGTTGAACCATTGAGTCCAGTCTGTCCTCCAAGACTTCAAGCTGCTTTCTAATATTGGCAAATTCAGCAACCTGAAAGAAAAAGAGAAAGTAAAACCATATTAATAAATGTTGGGACCTTTTATATATAATGATGTATGTGCAGTGAGTTGATTTTTACCTCCCCGACAGCATTCAAGCAACGCCTCATGTTGGCCAATGTTTCTGCTGCACGGGGAAGATCATTACTAGCAAAAACGTCCTCCACAGTGGAGCTTAATTGAGTCAGCCCTGCAGCATCCTATATATAAAGAAAATCAAAAATGTTGAAATACTATAGTGACATAATAATAAAACAAATCACAAAATTAAGAAAAATGTAGCTGATAAATTCAAATGAATGAACAATAACTCAACCTGCAGTGTTTCATAGGCAGCTTCCATTCTCTGCTTCACAGTATCAACTTTAGCAAGGGTAGCTATCGATTCTGCTGCTGAACCCTCAGCCTATAGATATCACAATGAGAGTTACAGTATTACTAACTAAGAAATGTTAGAGATATCTGACATTGAACTCACGCATAGTTATATTTTAACTGATACTTGCACAATTTATTAAAAGTTTTAACTAGTTACAGTGATGATCATACCAAATGTCTCTTATCATACATCAAACTATAATGCACAAATAATGCTTTACTGAATGACATTTTGATTCAAAAGCTACAATACCATATACTGAGATCAACAATGATATCTTACGTTTTTGAGCTTACTGAAGATTCTAAAGCTACAATACTGCAAAGCAACATCTATAAACCCTAAGTTAACAGCAAAACTGAATCACCATTGCAAAATCAGCATCTCTCTACAAAAGCACCATGTGAGATACCTAAAACCACACCAAATCTATATAATAATCCAATACAATTTCATAAACAACAAATTAAACAATTACGACAACAATATATCAACACTAAGATCTTACTTTAAAGCTTACTGAAGAACATTTTGATTCTATAAACCCTAATTTAACACCAAAACTGAAACAGCATTACAAAACTAGCATCTATTTACAAAATCACCGCCTAAAACACCTAAAACTACACCAAATCTATACAAACCATAACAATTTCAAACCTAACAACAAAACAACAAATTAAACAGCTACAACAACATATATCAACAATCAACAAATCTATACACTCCAATAACAATTTCAAACCTAAAACTAAACCAAAACTATACACTCCAATAATATATTCAAACCTAACAACAAATTAAACAACTACAGCAATAATATATTAACAATCAACACTGAGATCTTACTGATTCTATAAACCCTAATTTTACAGCATAAACCAAAGTACCGAACAGCATTGCAAAATCAAAACATATCAAACCTAATAACAAATTAAACACTGAGATCTAACTTTTTTTTAGCTTACTGAAGAACATTTTGACTCTAAAGCTACAATACTGGCAAATGTAGATCTATAAGCCCTAATTTAACAGCAAAACTGAAAGAGCATTGCAAAATTAACATCTATCTACAAAATCACCTTGCAAAACACCTATAGCTACACCAAATCTATACAATCCAATAACATATTCAAACCTAAAAACCTAATTAAACAACTACAAAAACAATATATCACAATCAATACTAAGATCTTACTGTTAAGCTTACCGAAGAACATTTTGATTCTATAAACCCTAACTTAACAGCAAAACTGAAACAGCATCACAAAACTAGCATCTATCTACAAAATCACCATGCAAAACACCTTAAACCACACCAAATCTATACAATCCAATAACATATCAGACCTAAAGCCTAATTAAACAACTACAACAACAACACATCAACAATCAACACTGAGATCTTACTGTTAAGCTTACTGAAGAACATTTTGATTCCTAAAGCTACAATACTAGCTGTACAGTGATCAGTACATACAGAAAGTATGCAAACCCTAATTTGACAGCAAAACTGAAACAGCAATGCAAAATTAACATCTATCTATAAAATCACCGTGCAAAACACCTATAACTACACCAAATCTATACAATCCAATAGCATATTCAAACCTAACAACATATTAAACAACTAAAACAACAATATACTAACAATCAACACGGATATCTTACTATTGAGCTTACTGAAGAACATTTTGATTCTATAAACCCTAATTTATCACCATAACCGAAACAGCATAGCAAAATTAGCATCTATCTATAAAATCACCTTGTAAAACACCTATAACTACATCAAACCTATACAATCCAATAACCTATTCAAACCTAACAACAAATTAAACAACTACAACAACAATATACTAACAATCAACACGGAGATCTTACTGTTGAGCTTACTGAAAAACTTGTTGATTCTATAAACCCTAATTAACACCATAACTGAAACAGCATTGCAAAATTAGCCTCTATCTTCAAAATCACCTAATGAAATACCTAAAACTACACCAAATCTATACACTCCTATAACAATTTCAAACCTAATAACAAATTAAACACTTATAATAACATTAACACTGAGATCTTACTTTTTTAAGCTTAAGCAGTATCGCCGCGACGTTCTGACGGAGCGAAACCGCGACATCTCGTAACCGGATGACGTCACGCGTGGCGCGTGGTACGCGTAGGATCGCTGCGGAGCTCTGTTCCTCTAACGACGCGGCGATCTCCTCTGACATCATCTGGAGCTTCATTTCCAGATCCACTAAGTGCTTGTCTAACGGATCCTGAGGGTGACGTGACTGGCACGCGCTGTTTATCCATTTCTTAGCGTCGAATTTGTCGTCGGCGAATGAGCCGAGATCTATCATCATATTATCTTTCCGGTGACGTTAAAATTGAATCGGTTGAGGGTGTTTGGGATTTCTTATTTAAGGTGAAAAGTTTTGTTTTTGTTTTTTTGATGATAAGTGAAAAAGGTATTACGACTATTTGATGAGGAGTTTTAAAAAAAGTGTCTGGTTTAATTTATTTATGTAAAATAATCAAAAAGGACATTTTTATACGAGTGAATAAGTTATTTTTAAAAAGTGTTTGGGATTGCTTATTTATACCATTTTATACTTTTTTCATTTCTAGCATATTGAAAAAGAAATTACAAAATATACATCATTTGTTACATATAATTTTTTGATTAAACCGTAAGAATACTACATTCGAGATGTTAAAAAAAACACCAAAAATACACAATAATAACAAAATAATGTCATACTAAATTCCGCTTTGCGATTCCATTATTTCTTGCGCAATAGCATCTCTTATCGCTGTCATAAGCATATTATCATCAGCCGTACGATTTGTAGCCGGAACTTCTTCATGATCTTCATCAATAGGACCACCTTCTATGGGATTGTAAGATTCTTGTTGGGCAGTTTCAAATCATCAAACCTACCGGCCTTTCTAATAAAGTTATGAATAGCCATCGATGCTAAGACAATTTTCAAATTTGCAAATTTGCGTCCCAAAATTTAGCAAAGTCTTTATCTTCCTACAAGATAAATTAGAAACAAGAACTAAGCCAAATGTGCACAAAACTGGTTAAAACAGCTCCAGTTTAAAAAAAAATGGTTAAAAAACCGGTTAAAACTGGTTAAAAAAACCGGTTAAACTGTTTTTATGCAGCAGCTTCAGCAGGTCATAACATGGTTAAAAAACCGGTTAAAACAGTTCCAATTTAAAAAAAAAAACCGGTTAAAACTGTTTTTATGCAGCAGCTTCAGCGGGTCATAATATTGTAAAAAAACTGGTTAAAACAGTTCCGGTTTTTATAAAAAAAACTGGTTAAAAAACCGGTTAAAACTGGTTAAAAAACCGTTTTTATGCAGCACCAGCTGCAGCGTTTAAACTGTTTTTATACAACAGGGACTGTGCATGTAATTAATTATTTATTTAATCTTTGTCATGAAAGCTCTCTAATGGACTTCTTGGTTCGGGTAGCGATCACATTACAGCAAGGCGGACTTCAAATTATAATGGTAAAGGCTTTATCCATTTACTATTTAGTTATACTTATAAATAATCAAAGTGTTATCATAGCTATATTATTACAATAACTGCGTAAATTTATGAAAATTTGATCAACAAAGTTTTATCCATCTAACAATCTCTTTAACCCGAAACCCGAGCAAGTTAACCCGATTAGCTGAATCAAAACATAACTCTTCCCTTTATACCCTTATTATTATGTCCTTGAGATTAAACCAATTAGCCCTCAAGTGTAAACTGTCTTATAAAAATTCAATTCTACAGAATAATAATTTACACACACAGACTCCCTTTTCTCAAAACAAATCATCCAAAATGAGCTTCAAGAAGCAAAACAACAGAGTATATATAGAAGAACATAAAACTTGTAGCTTTTTAGCATAAGTGGTGTATCTAAGCTAGCTAACCATAGCCGTAATCTCAGATCACATCAAAGAAACTTTTATTTCAAATAAAGTTTGTTTCTAGAGTTGGCGAGAACTGTTTAATTAATATATGGAGATAGAGATAGCAGCAGCTGTTGTTGATTGATTTCAAGTGTTTTGTTTGTATAGTTAAACAAACAAACTGATATGACATATCAATGATCGAAAGAAAGGTTAGGTTTGAGAATAATTCGAATTGATGAGTTGGGTGTGTGAATTCAATGGTTGAAGCAGGTTAGGGTTGATAATAATGAATCGATGCAGGGTCAGACGATGGTAAATTGATGCCGGGTGGAATGGTGGAAGCAGGGTAGAATGGGAAATCTGATATTGATAAGAAGATAAAGTTAATAAAGTCTACCTTATGAAAACTTAAATTTTAAGACTGTAAATAAGGAGAAACTTAAAAGGACTTTTGTATACGTAAACACTTTTTTTGTAACTTATAATTTATATAAGTCATAAGAAGGTAAAATAAGGAATCCCAAACATCCCCTGAATCACCGACGGAGAATAATAACTGTAACTGTATTTGTGGTGGTTTTTGTTAAGGTCACTTTAGTTTTTGATTCGTCGAGCTCGGATCGATAAAAAACTTGAATAAACTCGTTTTAGTTATCGAGCTTGAACTCGAGCGTTGTATGGGAAGCTCGTTGAGCCTTAACGAGAGTTATGTATTTTTAAAATTATTATTATTATTATTTTTGTATTTAGATGTATTAATTTCTCAATTTATATAGCGGATGTTAGGCTTGTTTATGGTATAGGTCATATAGTTTTGGATTTGTTACAATGTTTGCTTTTAGTTTTCTCGTTTTAGAGTGGTCGGGTCGGGGGGCTCAGGGTGTAAACGAGTTGAGGTGTTGGGGGCTACTTGAGGTCAGATTGATAAAGAGCCAAATAAAGGTTTTTAGTTATCATGTCTGAGCAATTGGAAGCTTTTTATAGGTTTGTTAATTATTAACGAGCCTTGTGGATTTTTAATTTTTATTTGTTTTTTATTAAAATGTATTAATTTCACACTAAACAGACAAGCTCAAAACGAGCTTTGGCTTGTTTAAGTCACTAAACGAGTTCGAGCCAAGTTTACGCTCATTTATGGTTTTCTCAAAATATATAAAAATAATTAAAAAATAATAAGGTGCCGAGCCAAGGCAAGCACGAGCTTAAAAAACAACACACGGGTTGAGCTCAAGGTAAAGAAAACAACACACGAGCTGAGCTCGAGCTTCAAAAAAAATCTAAACAATTTAATGTTGATTTAGAGTTTATGTAAGTTTGTTAGAAAAACATATGTAATGTGGGAAAATTAATTTCCTAGTCAAATCTATCTTTAACGTGATCCCAATATTCATTATGTCTATTGAGAAATTGATTTCCTAGAAAATTTGTTTTTCTAGTCAATTTTTGAGGGACGGACGACCGATTGTCTATCTCTAGAGTTTGGCGTTTTCTGTCCGGTCCGGTTAAACGGTTCGAGTCGAGTTACATAATATAAATAGCAAAAATAAATTATATTAATTGAAATATGATTTAAGGTTCGTTGTCAAGGTTTCTACAATTCTACGGGTTAGTGTAAACATTTCTCCAGGTTCTTTGTCAAAAGTTACACGGGGGCGATGTCCAACACCGAGTAAATGATTAGTATATCACCTTAATACATCTAAAAAAATATGTATTAAGTCAAAGTCTATATAGAAATTTCGGCATGAACCAATCATAAGACAAATAAATTCTCACAAGCAATCAACATGGTCTATCAATAGTACAAATCATAAGTATCAGTTAGTTCAAGACATAAATGTAGAAGCATGTATATCAAACAATAATGTTAATTCATACAAAAGGTTTTAGCTTATGTCATATATATAGAAGGTCACCTCTTTTAGTTCAAGTTTCATCACACAACAAAACTACTCCTTCCAGAATTCTTATGTTATCATTAATTAATTTCTTAACTTGCCATTCATCCATGTACTAGTTAATATTAGCTCTAAAACCTTCCTTGTCATTTTACCAAACATGCCTTGTTTAATCGAATCATGTATATAAATTATAAAACTAGTCACCGTTATTTAAATACATTATAACTTATAATACCCGATAAAATGGGATGTTACATTGAGACGTGTTTTTTCAGGATCTTATAGCTTATGCAGATTTGAACCGTTTACTTAGGACTAATTCAGTATATGTTATGTTTTATTCTCTAATGGGCTAGTAGAAAAGGTTAGCTACAAAATCAGGTAATTAAAATGGGTTTAATGTTTTTAGAGTCTATTTTTAATGCTTACAAACTCTAAAAAATAGTCTTTCTTTAAAGTTTTAGGTTAGCATTTAAACAGTATTGTTTTCAAAGTCTTAATTAACACCTTTATTGTGTATAAAAAAATGGATAATATATGTGCTGATGGGTGGCATGTAATTCAAGTCTTATGAATCCACTAAATTGGCTCATTAGCCAGCTTGCATCTTGCCACTTATACATGTTATTAAGTCTTCTTTTTTGTATATATTTATTCTGGTGCAAATTAACAGGATTTTGGGAATGATATTCGTGATGCTTTAAAGTTATGGTCATGCTCCCCATCTGCTGAAATAACTCGTTATGTTGCTGTATTATGTTGGTGACATGTTATTGGTCAAGGTTTGTTTACTTGTTGTCATTATTAATTTATTTATTTGTTTTGTATGCCTTTATTTTATAAAGTTTATACGAACTTAAGGTTTGTTGTACCATGTCTTTGTTTGCAGGGTCATATGGAACTTCACTCAGAAATTTATAATTAGTTGATTATCAAATTGGTTACGAGACAAAATGTAGATTTTGAGAAGTGTTTGGCCATGCTTTGGGAGTCCAAAAGATTAAGTCATGGTCTATGTACTGCACCAGTTAACTTTAAACGCTGTTTTTCCATCATACCTTCTATTCATTGTAAATATAATATTGGGACCGAAGATGCGCAACATGAAATTGATAATATTAATTAAGAAGTCTGCTTTGGAACTCGTTAACAAGGTATGGAGTATATGTTTTTTTGAAGTTTGTAGCTAATAATATGCTAAATATAATTGCAAAAACTAGGCTAATACAACACTAACCTACTCATAATATAAGGCTGAGGGTAGTGGGGGGTGAGCGGGGGCACGACCCTTACGTGGCTCGCGAACACCGCTACACCCCTCAGGTGGTTAGGGGCGCGGTGGTCCGGCGTGGCTGTGACCGCGGGAGGAAAGAGCTGTTGGAGACTCGCTGACTGGTCAACCTATCCGTTGGCCAGTCAAATATATTTAATTTTTTTTACCTATAAATACAAATCCACACTTTCTATAATAACTCAAACCACACATTCTCTCTATCAAAACTTCTCTTTATCTCCATATTTATAAATGGCATCGTCGTCATCGTCTTCGTCTTCCTATTCTACCGAAGAAGACGAACTCATTTGTCAAGCGGTTCAAACGACGGTAAGCTTTTTGAGAGATCAAAATCGCCCCCGAGCCCCATTGTTCCGGTAATCTTGTATTAGACTAGTATCAACGTAATGTTTTGTATTATTATTAATGTAATGTTTTATATTATTATTTTAATGTATTATTTAAAATAATTAAATAAATAAAAAACTGGATCAAGCACCTGATCACCTGGACCACTACACTCTCTAGGGCTTGGTTGCGGGGCTTGATCCATGGCCATGTCATCGCCTACGTGGCGCAAATATATTGGATCACTTGGGGCTCAACCAAGTCCCACTACCTTTAGCATAAGAAAACTTATTTTTATTCGCATTCACTATTTTTTTCTATGTTAGGCTACTTGTTCAACGCGTGAGGGAATCAAATCCATGTTTCTTTCTTCAAGTATAAATGCTCTCTGTTCATTAGGCTGAGGGGTGTGGAGCGCTAGGAAGGGCGCAAGAGGCCAGACGCTCGCGCCCCGGGGCGCGAGCACCACACCACCGAGGCGCGATAGGGGCACGAGAGGGGCGCGAGAGCGGAAAACGAGGCAGGCGCCAGGGTGCTAGCGGCTGAGAATGGCGTGAAATTTTCTTGGAAAGCGTGAATAGAGCCGTTGGGGGATGTTTTATTAAAAAAAAAACTTTTTTTTTTCCTATATATAATAACAAACCCATATCAAACCCATATCAAACCAATATCCAACTCGATTTTGTTTCTCTGTATTAAACATATATCAAACCCAAACCAATATCACATACCAATATCACATACCACACCCAAAACCCGAAATCACCCCATCTTCCAAACCTTTTTTTAAAAACATGGCTGGAAATTGGTACCCAAACCTAGAATCAGATTACAGTTACGACGATTTATGGTCGGCACCGGACCAACCGATGTTTTATTCGGGGTCGCAACAACCATCCGGCTTTCAACCATCCAACATACAACCGTTCCGGAGACACAAGAACCAGAACCAGAAGGTGAAGCTGCGGGACAAAGAAGACGCGTCCACCGGAAAAAACAAGTTGCAACGGACGGGTCGGGTTCGGCTTCGACCGGAAGGGCGAAACGGAAAATCACTCCGTGGTCATCGGATGAGAAGGAAGCCCTGTGTCGGGCTTGGATAGCCACTTCTGAGGATCGGCGTTGCGGTAATTGTTTTAACGTTTTTAAAAATGATTTTTAATAAAAAAGTTAAATAAAAAAGTTAAATGACATACAAATTTATTATGCATTTTGCAGCGGACTACCAAAAGAGCAAGGTCTTTTGGACAAAGGTTAGGGAGACGTTCTATTCGCTCGTTGGGAGTACAGAGCGGACCGCCGATATGATTTCGGGTCGGTGGACCGAAATCAGAAAATTTGTCGGCTTGTTTACTAATCTGTTCAACAGGAACGCCGGTCGTATGAGACCAAGTGGCAGTGACGATTTGGCGGTCTATAATTTCACTGTCGAAGAGTGGAAGCAGGAGTGCCTGCGGAGGTATGGGACGGTGAAGACGTGGGACGGTGTAAAGGTGTGGGAGAGGTTGAGAAGGTGTTCCAAGTGGGTTGAGCTGGTGGCGCCGGACCTTGATGCGGAAGTAGGGCCGAAACGGACTAAAACTAGTTCGTCTGGAGCGTACAGCACTTCCGCCGGGTCGGATTGCCGGGTTGGATTCGACCTAAACGTTGCGGGGGAGGAAACGTCTTCACCGCCGAGGAGGCGGCCATTGGGAAGGGACGCCAGGGGGAAAAAACCGGCTGAGGGGGAAGCTGTAAACATCAACGATCTTGTTGAATCCCTCAATAAATTCAACAAAACCATGGAGGTGTTCTCTATTGACAAAAAGGAAAAAAAAAAGAATGAGAGATTTGGACTTCCTTGCAAGGGACTTCAGCCACCTAAATCCGGTCGACCAAATGCTGATGGAAAAACAAAAGGAACGTATCCGGAAGAGGTTGATCGAAGAAGACGAAGCCGAATAATAAGAATAATGTTTTTCTTTAGTACTTTAATTTTTTTTTATATATTAATGTGTTTTTTTAATTAATGTGTGTTTTTTTAAATAATTTCTTGTTTTTTTAATAATACGTTTTTTTAATACATTTATAAAAAAATAAAAAAATAAACCGCTCGCGCCCCCTCTCGCGCCCCTCCACACCATGGCCCGGGGCGCTATCACCACTACCAACACCCATCTTATCAAGTTTCTCTCTCTGCCACACGTCACAATATTATTGGCTGGCGCCCCCACTCACGCCCCCTCTCGCGCCACCCACACCCCTCAGCCTTAGGCTGAGGGGTGTGGAGCGCTAGGAAGGGCGCAAGAGGCCAGACGGGGCGCGAGCACCACACCACCGAGGCGCGATAGGGGCGCGAGAGGGGCGCGAGAGCGGAAAACGAGGCAGGCGCCAGGGTGCTAGCGGCTGAGAATGGCGTGAAATTTTCTTGGAAAGCGTGAATAGAGCCGTTGGGGGGTGTTTTATTAAAAAAAAAAACTTTTTTTTTCCTATATATAATAACAAACCCATATCAAACCCATATCAAACCAATATCCAACTCGATTTTGTTTATCTGTATTAAACATATATCAAACCCAAACCAATATCACATACCAATATCACATACCACACCCAAAACCCGAAATCACCCCATCTTCCAAACCTTTTTTTAAAAACATGGCTGGAAATTGGTACCAAAACCTAGAATCAGATTACAGTTACGACGATTTATGGTCGGCACCGGACCAACCGATGTTTTATTCGGGGTCGCAACAACCATCCGGCTTTCAACCATCCAACATACAACCGTCTCCTAACTTTGTAGTTCCGGAGACACAAGAACCAGAACCAGAAGGTGAAGCTGCGGGACAAAGAAGACGCGTCCACCGGAAAAAACAAGTTGCAACGGACGGGTCGGGTTCGGCTTCGACCGGAAGGGCGAAACGGAAAATCACTCCGTGGTCATCGGATGAGAAGGAAGCCCTGTGTCGGGCTTGGATAGCCACTTCTGAGGATCGGCGTTGCGGTAATTGTTTTAACGTTTTTAAAAATGATTTTTAATAAAAAAGTTAAATAAAAAAGTTAAATGACATACAAATTTATTATGCATTTTGCAGCGGACTACCAAAAGAGCAAGGTCTTTTGGACAAAGGTTAGGGAGACGTTCTATTCGCTCGTTGGGAGTACAGAGCGGACCGCCGATATGATTTCGGGTCGGTGGACCGAAATCAGAAAATTTGTCGGCTTGTTTACTAATCTGTTCAACAGGAACGCCGGTCGTATGAGACCAAGTGGCAGTGACGATTTGGCGGTCTATAATTTCACTGTCGAAGAGTGGAAGCAGGAGTGCCTGCGGAGGTATGGGACGGTGAAGACGTTGGACGGTGTAAAGGTGTGGGAGAGGTTGAGAAGGTGTTCCAAGTGGGTTGAGCTGGTGGCGCCGGACCTTGATGCGGAAGTAGGGCCGAAACGGACTAAAGCTAGTTCGTCTGGAGCGTACAGCACTTCCGCCGGGTCGGATTGCCGGGTTGGATTCGACCTAAACGTTGCGGGGGAGGAAACGTCTTCACCGCCGAGGAGGCGGCCATTGGGAAGGGACGCCAGGGGGAAAAAACCGGCTGAGGGGGAAGCCGTAAACATCAACGATCTTGTTGAATCCCTCAATAAATTCAACAAAACCATGGAGGTGGTCTCTATTGACAAAAAGGAAAAAAAAAGAATGAGAGATTTGGACTTCAGCCACCTAAATCCGGTCGACCAAATGCTGATGGAAAAACAAAAGGAACGTATCCGGAAGAGGTTGATCGAAGAAGACGAAGCCGAATAATAAGAATAATGTTTTTCTTTAGTACTTTAATTTTTTTTTATATATTAATGTGTTTTTTTAATTAATGTGTGTTTTTTAAATAATTTCTTGTTTTTTTAATAATACGTTTTTTTAATACATTTATAAAAAAATAAAAAAATAAACCGCTCGCGCCCCCTCTCGCGCCCCTCCACACCATGGCCCGGGGCGCTATCACCACTACCAACACCCATCTTATCAAGTTTCTCTCTCTGCCACACGTCACAATATTATTGGCTGGCGCCCCCACTCACGCCCCCTCTCGCGCCCCCCACACCCCTTAGCCTTATAATTATCATCATGGAGTGCAGGCTAATCGTGTTGGGCACGGGTCAAATGGATACGGAAGTTTTAATTTTAGTCAAATGTTTATAACTACTTGAATGGTCCTTAGGTTGTATAAGAATTTAATAACCATGGAATGTACTGTCTCGTTTCCTCGAAAGCATTCTTCAGGTATAATTTTGAAGTTTAGTGTTAATTAATTTGATATTTTAACCTTTCAAAAAAATGTTGGAATTATTAAATTCTTGTTACATGTTTGGATAATGTTATTCAGCTTGGAAGTATACACGAGATTAATTGTGGGGAATTGGTCTGAGGCTGGCTGAAGCTTTGTTGGTACAGGGAAAGGACATTGCTGTTTTACAAGGATTGCCAAATTTCTCGGTTAGCTTCCATATTGCTTTAGGTCTGCTATTTTATTTTCAATAATTTGTTTTTTTTTGTTTTCTATACGTGTATAAGCCACGTTTGATATATATATATGGTTGGTATCATTTAAGAACTTAAAAAAAGTTAATAATTGTTAGGAACTTTAAACAATCAAACATTTTTTTAATTTTGTTTATATACTAACAATATTTAAGAGTAGTTTTATCATATTTTATATAAAAAATTTTGATTACATATCTTAATCACAAGTTTACATATGTGTAAAATTTATGCACTACCAAATTTACATAGGTGTAAAATAAAACATGGATATGTATAAAAACTAATTTTCAAAATTATAATTATAATTATAAATATAGATATACAAAATGATGAAACTACACTCAAATAACATTAACATACAAAAAAATTTATAAAAAACGTTAGGTTTCAATGGTTCCTTCAAGTTTTTAAATAACAGTCCTCTCTCTCTCTCTCTCTCTATATATATATATAGAGAGAGAGAGAGAGAAAGAGGAGGAGGAGGGTTATACTAAAAAAAGTAGTTTCCTAGGAAGACTATGAATAACTCATAGCCCTTGGATAATATCAATCAATGGTTGAGATTTAAAATTACTAAAAACCGTCATAGTTTTATAGAATTACTCTTTCACCACTATAACCGACATAGTTTCTTATAATTATTCTTTCACCATATGTTGTAATGTCACTTGTCAAAAATCTATTGGTTCTTACCATTCTTAGGAAACTTTTTCTTTTTATTCGAACCCCTATTCTTCTCTCTAAATAAAAACTGTCTCGAAGACCCCGGAAACTCTTTCTAAGCCATTGATTTGTTGTTTTGAATGGTTGAGATTGATCCATATAAATCTGATTTTTTTAGTTGATTATTTTATAACAATCAAGTACAAAAAGGGCAAATGGGTAAAAACAACTATCATACTTTATGTCACTATCAAAGATTCTCTTTCATACTTTATGTCCTAATCGTTTCTCTTTTCTAAAACACACACTACAAAGAACGAATCTTATTTTTCTTCTCTCTAAATTCAAATTTCTTTCTTTGTCTAGATCCAAATATCTTCTTTCTTTCTTATAATTTCTTTCTTTCAATTACACAACAAAGAAGAATCCAAATATGGTGATAATGTTAATCAAAACCATGATCCAAAGCATATCGAAGCCAAGTTCCAAAACCCATATACAAATCGACAAAACGGATTCACGACCACCGCGGTTGCCGGAATTCGCAAGCCATAGTTAATCCAAAGGTACGTTGATTTTCGATGTTCATAAAGTAAGAGAGAAATTGTTTTCGATGTTAATACTAGAAATAATTTGATTTTTAAAATGAGATCAAGTGATTTTGGATCTGGCGGTATCTTGGGAGTATGGTTATGTTCATCCATGAAATTTTGTTGGGTGTGTTTGTTTTTTAGTTTTGTAACTTTTTGTGTGTGTTTGTTTTTTAGTTTTGCAATTTTTTTGTATATTCTTGATGAATCTTGTCTGCCGATTTTGGGTTTGGTTGTTTTGAAAAAATGTTACAGATTTTTGTTTGTTTTTTTTATGATATTTGTGGGTTATTTATTAGAATTCCAACGTTATTTGATTTTCTAGTTGGATTTTGGATGGGTTTTTGGAATTTTCTTTTCAAATCTCATGTATATTCTAACAATATTAAAATAAATTTTCATCGTTTGGTTTGCAGGAGCATTATGTCTCAGATTACTTCAATTGATTCTTGTCTACAAGGAACTGCTGATGCTAAGAACTTATGATATATGTAACATTTTTAGTAACACTTGTTACACTATTCTAACATATGTTATATGTAATTTTTAAAACATATATAAAGGACATTCACAAAATTGCAACTTGACACCATGAGCTCAAATTATGGACAAACAGAAGTAATTAAAAGGTGGGGTCATTTATAGGAGCATAATTGGGTTCGTGTTTGACCTACAGAAAATAATTAAACAGAAATGTTGACTAAACTTGACACCATGTAAATGTACATATATGTATATATTATACATATGTGTATATAATTTAGCTAAACCGAGTTTTTTTTATGAAAACAGGATGATAAAATAAGAATTTTGGTTTTTTTTTTACTTTTTTGATTTTTGTATGTTTTTTTATTTTATGATTATTTTTATTTTTGGGTTTTTTGTGGTCCAAAATAGTTCTCATAGTTCTCAATTTCAAAAAAGTTCTCACATGATCCTATATATATATGAGAGAGAGAGATGAAACACAGTCCAAATTGATTTATCTTTGCTACCAGTCTGAATTGCTGCCTCTCCGAAGTAGTGTTTGTATAATATGGTTATGTGTCTACCAAATGAGTTTATGTTGTTGGATGTTTTCGCTTTATATCCTAATATACTTCTCATTATACGCTTTCGACCAAATTTTGTTTTAATATTCATAGCTTCCTTGAAATCCAGGAGGCTGCCAACTGATTTCTCGTTTGTTTTGTAACAGGAAAACTGTACAGCAAAAAGCAGTTGTGGCATCTAGCTGAAGAAGAGCTAACCCATGCACAAACAATTTTGGCTAATTGGTCGGGTCTGGCTTTTTGCTTAAAGTGCAAGTCAATCTTAGAAGCTGCAGTTAAACAACAACATGGAGAACTCTACACAGAAGCATTAATGCAGAAAAACGTTTACTTATATCTAAAGCTAAAGGCTTCTATAATGCTGCTGCAGAAATATTGAAGCTTCCTGATTGGGTAAACTGTATTAGTAAGCCCAGGGATACAGTTCTGCTGAATGAAATTTTTTGTGATGGTGGTTTAAGTGGCGATAAAGGTAGAAAGGGTGAAAAAACTTTACAAGCAGAGCGAAAGGTGATTGCTGGAATCAATATAACCTCTATGTTGAAGAGTGAAGATGCGGATAACAAGTCGAAAAGGACACAGAAGTCAGAGGTTAACCCGGTTGATTGTTGTGGGTGTGGTAGTACATGCATTTTTGGTAAAATAAGCTGCTGGCACTGTGTTTCTTTAAAGGTCACGGAATCTTCCCTGTTGAAAAGTGTCATAAAGATAAAATGGGATTATACACGAAGACAAATCTTGAATAAAATTCTCATCGGTTTAGGTATTATAAAACTGACTTGAAAACTCTTAGCTTTTCTTGTCATAAGTTGTATTAATAAATTTTATGTAACCTCAAGTAGGTGACAAACTAGTTCTAGTCTAACTTATGCAGTTATTAGCATATCTGGCCGTTACGTTGTTATTTATATTAATTTGTTTATCATGTTTTGTCCTTATATTTCCAGGAAACTGTATGTGGGATAATGGCCAAACCAGAAGGCACATGAAGCATTTTTTATGAGCATATATGTGATGTTCATCAAGAATACTTTTGATCCATTGCCGCCCATCATTTCATTGGCTTTTCTGGATAAGCTATTTAACAAGAACGTCATTGGAGAAGCATATGCACTTGAGCATGCATCGTCACTTTACAACATATGCCAGTCATCACTAAGACATTATTGTGACGATCCTGCTAGGTATTACTACATTAATTTAATGCTGTAAAGTTTAGCACAAACGTATATTAGTTTTTAGTGTTATCTTCTTGAGTAAAGAGTAAATCTTTTTGATAAGAATCGTTCTCCTGACACGTCATCCACACCCCTAGTGGTTTCCATGTTGAAACATTCTTTCATATTATGCTATGAGGTTCCCGAACTCTCTTGGAAGGTAGTTATGATTATAGTTTCAGACAACCTTTATGCATCGAGTTCAATTTCACATTTCATATATGCTGACTCTGGTAATTTATTATGATGATGATGATGATGTTGTTACAGGTATCAAGGCTGCTAGCCGTGTTGTATGCAATTGCTTCTTCAAACGGGGATTTTTGTATGTTGACTTCTACTAGCAGTTTATGCAAGAATTATTGGGCGGCTTATTTTCTACAAGCCTCTTAGGTAAGTATTTTTAATGAATACATGTTTTCTGTGTCCCTTTTTAGTGAATGTCATATGTTGATGCATTTTTATTATTGTTACTATATCTTTAAATTGAAATTACCACAGGTACAATTGGTTCATTATCAATGAACTTTTATAGTAATTTTGAATTCTATTCACAAACAATTAACTTATATTTGTTGATTTGTAAATTTTTTAGTTTGCCTTTAATTCTGTCCCTTAAACTATTTTTCAGGGTGTTTTCCCATCCAGCTCATCGTATCTCAGCTCAGTTAGGTATGTGCCAGGCCTCTTCACTAGAGATAGTGGTAAATTAGGCGGGCGGGTAACATGTCGAAACACACTGTTTTGTCCATCATTATTAATTTTTTAGATAAGTTATGCGTGCCATACAAGATTGTAAAAACTATATTATTTCAGTAATAAGTCCATTATTTTAAGCAAATGATTTTTGAGATGTTGTGCTAGCAATATGCTTTTCAGAACCTCCAACCCAATTGATTCGTTTGCATGTATATCTGCGTTTTTGAGTTTACATGTTTGACTCGCTTGAGATAAAATATGAACGATTAAACCTTTATAAGTAATGGATCAAGATTGCGATATAGTTTCGTATATGACATTTCTAACTGCAGGCTGGCACCTAAATCTGTTTGGGAACTAGAAGGTTTTTTTAATGATCTTCCTCAAGTTACAATAGTTTGTCTTAGCGTACTTGAAGATGATCATGGGATATATTGTCCTTGGAGTTTAAGAAACAGTCTTGGCTGATGGTGGTATTGCTCCTATTGTTGTTATTTTGCCAATTGATCTAGTTGTAATAGGTACATAGATAGCTACACAATTGGACACTCAGTTTGTAAAAACTGGCACTTGAACTTATTTCATGTTTCATTTAAACCTTTAGGACTTTCAGATATCCCAATTGTGAAAGAGGGAAGGTGGAATTTTCCGTGGGGCGGCCACACAGTTGTTGATGACATTGCTCCGTTGTTCACAAAGATCCTGGAGCCATATCAAAGACATTTTGGGAGGTTTCCCCAATCCAAATTTAAAAGAAGTTGATTGGAAATTGATGTCAAACCTTGACAGAAATCTTCGCCATCTTTTGAGGTGAGGCAATTATTTTGGGTTTTAGACCTGATGTGTATTTCTGATGCTCACACTCCTAAATTGTTATTTGTTGCATGTACTTTTGTATCACTGTGGAAGTATCAAATATGTGATAAAAATGCCTTTTGTTTTTTTGACATGCAAGATGCTTCCGTGGGAGAGTCTACCTGTGTTAAAAGACCAAGAAGTATATAGAATGCTGATTGTTTTGAGCATTCTGTATGCTTATAAGAGAGGCCATCGTTTTAAAGTTAAAGACGAACATGGTGTTTTATCGTTACCGAAGATTGATCCATTAGATTCGTACTATCTACTTAATCCATCGGGTGACATTCCAACGATACAAGCATTAAAGCGAATGTTTGAAGCATTAAAATTAAAGGTATGTAGTTACAAGCTTATTTTATTCGTTGTGAAAACATAACTAGTAATTATTGATATATCAATAAATTTAATACTATTACTGTTAACATTTCAAATGATGCATACCCATGTATGATTATGGGAAAAGTTCCATCTTTTATTTGGGTAAGTTGGGTTGACCTGCAAAGACTTTTGGCTGATTGTTTATTTACCTTTTCAGGGAACAAGCGGAACCAAAGCTAGCGTAGAGGAATTGATCGCGGTCCTACGAGAACGCAATTTTTATATGTACATTGGTCATGGAGGCGGTATGTGGGCTTTATACGTAATTTCTCGTTTACAACCAGCTTTATATATTTATATAATTATGATCCCCTTTTTTTGTACACTAGGTGATATGTATATGCCCGTCAAAAAGCTGGTAGAAGTTAAAGAGTGTGCGGCTGCTTTTCTCATGGGATGCTCCAGTGGATCCTTGCGTTTAAACGGGTCATATGCCCCGAATCCGGGCCCACTTTATTACTTAGTGGTCGGATCTCCCCTTGTTATAGGGAACCTTTGGGATGTGCTAGACACCGGTGCTATCGATTTCACCAAAGCTCTTTTAAGAGTGTGGCAAGACGCAAGATCATCCTCTTCCCAGTGCACAAATGAGTGTGAAGTTGGTTGTAAACACACAAAAAGGATCGGGTGCTTAATACCCTGTCTAAAGGGTGCTGCTCCAGTCTGTTATGGCATACCAACCGGGTTTCGAATCCAAGATGAACACCAAAGAAAGGTTTTGGGATTAATTAAGAGTTTAGGGGTAGCATTCTAGCCCAAGGAAACTTTTGAGGCTGTTAGTATATGTGAAAATTTTTGTTCAACAAAATGAGTATCTAACAGAAGGTAAATGTTTATTTTGATAATCAATGGAAGTTTTAAGTGATGTGTTTAATATGTTCAATATATGTATAGCTATGTTAATAGTTACGAGTCAAGAGAGGTTTAATTGCCTAGAACTAATTAATAGTTGCAGCCCAAATGCATTGTATAAACGAATATGAGCTTGATTCAATGCTTCTAAGGTGAGCACTTACAAATCCCTCGCATTAGTATATGATACGTACTCACGTTTAGTTACGGTTAAATAGAGTCAGTCAACTGGATGTTTTAGTTGTGGTCAAAGTTTAAGTTGGTAAAAGTCAAAATAGGAGTTTGTTAGAAGTCAACTGTATATTAGTCATTTGGGTATAAATAGAAGAGTTTGTACATTGTAAGAGTTTAGTCACAAATAATAGCTACTTCTCAATCTATGTTCGATTAACCAACCTCCAAGAATCATTCTTATTCTTATGATTTTGATTCTTCAGGCGTTAATTGTATTTAGCCATTTTAATTTATTTAACAAGTAAATAATTAGAGTGACCTCGTCATCACCATCGTCACACCTGCACATCCGCTTCTTACGTCTCTCAATCCTTCGTCCTACCCATTTCAACAATCTAATCGCATTTTAATTAGAACATGTTGCATACTTATGTTTTCAAGTTTAGGGTTGTTGGGCTTGGCTTTCTCATGGTTCTGTCTTTTGTTTACTTTAGATTTTAGTAGGCACTCAAGTATATTTCTTTCAAACTTTGGGGATTGTTTGTTTGGTCAAACGAAGGAAAATTGTGTTATTATTAATTATGCATTCAAAGGCATACAAGAATGGCACTACCGGAAAAAGAAATCAGACGATTGTTTAGGATCAATAATATGATGAGAACATGAAAAGAGAAGATCTCATTATCAGCAAGGCCGACGATAGTTCAGAAATTAACATGCTATTTTTCAATGAGCCACTGCGCGTATATAAGAAAGGTACGAGCGAGATTCCATAGCATCAACAACCGCAGCGAACACAACCAGTTCCAGATTTGTTTACAAGGTGAAAAAAAAAGACAGAAAAGTCAAACTGCATACGAAGAAACATGAACCAAAATCCTAGCAAACACTTGAAAAGACGTGGATGTGACAAAAGTGAGCTTCTTTTTTTGAAACCTTCAGACCTCAGTTATGTTTCTCCTTCAGTCTTTTTTGCGTCCTGACCGAAACGTCGTTTGCTGGTGGATCACAAACACGTAATATCAAACATTTTGAAAACATATATTAATTTCATAAAAGGTTGAACTAGTGGACTTACCAGGTACTCCCATAAGGTGGTACGCTCCATGGAGGTTACTGTAGTTCCCCCGTCCTGCGACCAGCACAACATATAGATTAGATCACTTTTAATGTTTCTTGGTTTGCTTTTAAACAACTGAATCTGCACTAACTACGTTAGAAGACAGGATGTTGTTGCAATGTGACAGTTAGTAAGTGGGTCAAAATTGTCTACTTTAAGGTTGTTAAATTTTCTATTTATCTGAGTTTTATCTGCCTAGATAAAGAAAAAAAAACAACGTAGTCGTTTCTTTTGTGTATATGTTTTGGCGTGACAGTATCTGCAAGCTTTCAGATAAAGTAATGTTATGTAGTTGACAACCGAGTAACCGACTATTACAGGCTTCTTTTTGCAGCCTGTAATAGTCGGTTGATGGTATGTATGTATGTATGTATGTTGTTAGTGATTAACAATAGGGTTTTGTAATGATCTCACGGCCTAGTAATCAAGAGCATGTTGCTTCTCTTCGAGGCTCCAGGTTCAAATTCAAACAAGTGAGTTTATAAACTAATGACATTGTGTTTTATTACGTGTCTTGATCCGACCCGAAAATTATCACATCTAAATCCAATAAACCAGATAGATAAAAAGTTTCTATGTCTCGTGCCTGATACTACTGATTCTATAGGTCTAAAGTTTTGTTTGTTTGATGAAATACCATGTCTAAATCAGACTTGAACTCATCCTAACTCGACACCCGGCCGAACCTTTTTAATTATAAACATTTTTTCTTGGAACGAACATAAATAAGAGATGGGGTACGTATGTGTGTCAAATGGGTTGCAACAAGTACTATCTACGTATACATTCTTCAAACTGTTTTTAATTGCTATTAATAGATTACAATTAGGGGTGCAATCTTGACCCAAACCCTTTCAAATGAGTGAATTTGAGTTGTTTTAAAAGTTAAATGAGTTGGTTTGGGTAAAATGTTTTAAATAAATGAGTCAAAATGAGTCATTTGAAATTCCATCATTTTATTTTCGGGTCAAAATGGGTCGACAAGTTCAAAGAAATGGGTCGATTTGGGTTAGTATCCTAAGGAAATGTGACAGGTTTCGGATCGGAACGGGTTTTCGTACAAGACAGATTTCGGCACGAAACGGGTTTTAGATCGGAACGGGTTCGGTTCAGGTTTCAAGTCAACACGATTTTTCACCGCGACGTGTTGGGTTTTGGTTTCTTTTGTTTCTTTCTGGTCGATTCCGGACTCGTTTTTGTTCGTTTTATCAGTTTTGTTTTTGTTCGGTTTGAATTCTTTTAGTTTCGTTTTAATTGTTTTTTTCAATTTCAATTGATGTAGTCCGGTTTTGGCTTTTTGTTTCTTTGTTTCATTTTCATCGATTCTTTTGATTTCGGTTCGATTCTAGATGTTTTTTTTATGGAACGAGGACAACGTATGAAACATTTTAGTGTGTTTACTTTTTTTGTTTATGATTTATAATTTGAGTTATAATTTTTTTATTATTATTTTTGAATATTTTTTTGAGGGTTTTGATCTTAATAGAAAACCGCTAAAAAAATTCAAAAACAATAATTAAAAAAATCATAACTTATATAAGTAAAAAACGAAAAATCTAAAAAAACTAAAATGTTTCCGCCGTTATTCTCGTTCACAAAAAAAAAAAAAAAAAAACGGTTTGACCCTAACCTATTTTGACCCAAACCAAAACAACCCTTTTTTTAATTGACTCGTTTTGACCCAAACTTATTTTGACTCATACTCGTTTTGACCCATGACTCATTTCAACCCATGATTCGTTCGATCCAACCCAACCCATTTGCCACCTCTAATTACAATAATAGGTCCAAATTAAAAAATGGTAACTCTAAACACCCGAATATTATAAAAGCATTAACTTTCATTTTATTATTATTATTATTATTATTATTATTATTATTAGAATTTGATAGACATTAAGAGGAAAACTAGCCAATTTGGTACCATTTATCTTGATAGAAATATTGGGGATTTTTGGGCTTGACACTTGGACCCGAGCCCAAATGTGGGTATACCCCAAACAGGCCTGGTTTGATACACATCCTTCAAGATATTTTTGTTAATTTTTTAACAACAATATGAAATCATATTAAAGAAAAAAAACGTTTTTTATTATGGTGAACTTTTTTTAAAACAAATTTATGTATGAAAAGGTTATAGGCGTTTTAAAATGATGAGATAATTAACTTGTGCATTGCATCAGGGGAAAAGTCAACAAATATGGACTTTTCCATATATGCCCTTTCTATCATTTTTTTTATTCTCAAATCATTTAAATTAAAAATTAATATACTTGATTACTTCACATACTTCTCACTTTTTTTTACTTCGTATTTTAACATAACCTATGGTACATAATACCTTATTAACTTCTTTTATCATTAACTTTCAAAAAAAAACAAAACTTCTTTTATCATGGCTTAAAAATTGGGCTTGTTGCGTGTGAAGCCCAACAGTTTCTTGTTGCATATAAAGGCTAATACTTTCTTGTTTCATTTCAATACTATGATTCTCACTTTCATGGGAGTATGGCACAAATATTTCGACCCCTAAGACTATCCGTAATGGGGCGTGAGTTTGAGCAAATTGGGGCGAGAAGAAGGGGGAACACCCCTCCCCCACCGGCGATATGTGGGCGAAAAGGGGCGGGGGCGGGGGTTTCTTGTCGGCCAACATGTGTGTGTGTTTTGTGTGTTTATATTATTATTATATACATGTGTGTGTGATATATATATATATATATGTATATATATATTATATTACTATTTGTAGCTCCTACACCATTACACCCTAAAAACAAAAACCCACTCTTTGCTGACTGAGCGCCACATGATGCAAAACGTCCTAATTTGTAGCCCCTCCACTACACATAGTCTAATTACATGCAAAGCTTTATAAATTATGTACCAGTTACTTTCTATAACATCCGTCTACTCAGAAATATATACGTGTTCAACTTCATTAGACCAAATATAATATGTTTAGAATACCTTTTAATGTGATACGTTCAATAACATATAAGAAAATTTGGGGTTCATGTGGGTCTCATATCCATCGCGCTTGTTGTTACTTATTGGGATGTCTATTACTGGAAATCCAATCATAAACTTATCTATAAAACCAACGTGAAATATCTAACGCTCGGCCATAGTTATAACCACCCTATAATCTTATTATATTCATGTTTATAACAAGTGTAACATACTACTTATTATTTAAGTTTAATGCGGCACAATGCGGGTAATCCGACGGATTTCACCTAATATCATACACATTTCAAACCCATAAAGATTTTATAATTATTTCTATACCTGAGTACACATCCTGAGTTATATAATATATTAAAAAAACCATTCATACACAAACCTATATTAATAATCATGTTTCATTTGTATACACAAAACACATATGGACAATGCAAGATAAGACTATTCCCTTCTATCTACACGACCACATAACACGTAAACCATTCATTTTCTAACGATAATATCGACTAATTTGGTAACTTTAATGATCATTTCTTGATGAGTTAACATATGTGTCATTTTTATTTATAATCGCGATATACAACCTTGAGAATATTCTCGTGACACCGAAAACTAATTAATAAGTCAAGTACAAACATGGAAGCTAGCAAATGTTATGTGACCCAATGTAACGTGAGGAGACGTTGGCCGAAGGTACACTATATGACCAAGAAGGTATGGATAGGATGTTGTCATGTTGATTGTTGAAGATGAATAAAACGAACATAGGAAACTTCGTGGCATCTTCACTAGGGTCCACTCAATCATTCTAGTTCTAGTTAAAACTTATAATCATCTCTAGATTGTCACTTTATAATATACATATACTCATATTATTTATTATACATATATTATTACTTTCTTTTTTACGATAAGGGAAATCATTTATCTAAGGTCATTCCCTGTGAACACTCGCTCGAAGACACAATAGTGAAGTGAGATAAAACTCGGCCAGTTCAAGGATCAAACTAGTGAACACCACATACTCGTCTAGTCTATCATCATCACCCAATGTCCGCAAAACTAAATGGGGGGGGGGGATAATCGAACATGGGTCACATAAAACATCAGGTCTCCCCCTTACCTCTCCATCTAGCTCATTGGCTGTCAAACTGTAGTCTATAATACGCTTAGTCGTTTTCACTATTAGTCATTAAAATTTTGTTAAGAAATTACTAGTTTACCTGAAAAAAGGAAAAAAAAAACCTTTGCATATGATTTTCAAATAAAATATTTATAATATACACGTCGAGATGTTTGACATACAACGCTTTTCTCACTCGGGTGTTTATGGTATATGACATTTACCAATGTTATATTTTTTCCGAGTACATATTTCATTGACACTTCCCGGTCAACGTTATATCGGGTCGCATGTTTGACACTTAGTCCAGTGTTTCTTAACAGAATAAATCGACACAAAATTCACTTGCACTTTGTCGAGATATGCTTTATCATAAACTCCAAGGGTTCGTTACATTCCCGCTTTACCTTGATGAATGATATTGGTAGCATACATAGATGCATACTAGCACTCAAACATTACCTTGTCGTCTATCCACCCTAGTCATTACAACTCACATATACACCATATTATCATTATCAATGAGCATCGTGTGGTCTTCTTGTGACGTGGCACATTTCGTATGATAATATGTAACATAGGTATATACCATCTATGCGTCTATAAATACAAGTCAGATATATATTATCTTTTAGTATATTATAAACAAAACATTCATAATGATTTTTTTTAATCTCACTCCATGGAACTTAGCCAAGACGTTATGAAGAAGGGCTTCGAAGACTCGTTTCTTACATGGCGATGATGTGACACCGTAGAGGGGCTTCGATGCCCCCACCATAGAGAACAAGCTAATAGTATACGGAATGGAGTCCGTGGGGAAGACAGGGAAAGGGTGGGAAAAAACGAGGCGGTCGATTGTCCGTGTATATTTTTTTTTCATGGAATTCGGGAAGTACAAGCTGGTTTTTTCTGGTTTCATTTTTAAGTGGTTTTGGCATTTAGTAAGATGACAGTCTGATGCCATGATATATGAGGAAAAACAAAAAGAAACTGTAAAAAACTGATTTGGCGCTGATGTGAAATGTGAGATATAATATCGAAGATGGGAGGACTCCCTCCTAAGGCTATTTATTATGATTTAACAAGTTTTGCTTGTTAAAACGCCACGTCATTAGCATGTGAACGGTAAACTTTAACTAGCCAACTCCTTAAGTAACGTACTATACATCTATGACTATTTATCTAGTAAACAATTATTTCCTAATTAATTAATTAATGTTTTATATAGTTTTTTGCTTATTAAAATGCGACAAAAATATTATTCAATGGTTTGTATAAAAAAAAAATTCCCGCTCACCCCCATGAAAAACCCGTATGGGGCCGTGAACATAATGTCGCTCACCCAATAGCGCTTCGTTGGCTCGTTAACGCAGTAGGCACTAGGGCATAACAAGTAGCGTAACAACAATAGTTAGAAAAAATGAAAATATTTAAGTTTTGAAATGTGTAGTAACTAGCACGTTCGAGAATTTGAGTTGTCTAAAATTTGAATAGTTGTTCAAACCTTTTAAAATTTTATGAATGAGGTTTTTTGTCTTTTAATATGAAATGAAACACTAGTATGTACATGAAAGAGACTATATGACTTTGTATATATGTGAAACATTTAAATCAATCGCTCATAATTTTGTTTTTCAAACAATTAATAACCAATCATCAACTTCTCTTTACATTTTCAACATTATCATCATAAACTTTTTATTATATTATATAAAAAAAATAACCAGAATTATGTGACTTTATAAATTCTTAAATTTATTAGAACTCTAAATAAATTTTAGTTTTACCAATTCACAAGTTTTATTCAAATTTTTTAGAAACTAACATATTGGGAACCGACTTGCATTATGCTACCATGGAGTTTGAAACAAATTCTTGATTTTATAAAACTCAAGTATTTTGAAATTTTACGAAGTTTTTAAATAATTTACAAATTCTTGATTTAGCTTGTTATACTGTTATACATTAAATAAATTTTATAAACTATAAACCATTTATTAATTTCTTTATACAGTTAATTTTTTTAAAAACATACACCTTGTAAATATAAATTCAAAAATAGTGACAAAGATTGATTATTGAATCTAAGTTATAAGTGAGTCGTTCAACCATATTAATAAACTATTATTATACCCACAATATGCGGCGGTTTTTGGCCTAGACCATGCAAAACTGTAAGCAACACGAAACATGCCCATAATTGATCAGCAGCAATATTTGGCAAATATCTCCACCACATACATCATAATAATAATAATAATAATAATAATAATAATAATAATAATAAAATGGGTTGCTTTGGAAATTAGCAAACATTGATCATTTATATTGAAGTTGGATATGTTTATGATAATTAACCTAAAAATGGCTAAACGGGTGTGGATTTGAGTTATTATTAGTTATATTTGTCCGACTAAGTGTTCAAAAATAAGATAAATAGGTGATACCCAAACTTAAATTACCTAGATTCGGTGATATCGTTTTTGTTTAGCCGGGTTCTTTTTTTGTGATCAAAGTTGCGTTTGGAGTTTTGAAATAACGGCTTAGGCATACTTTTAGACTTTTAGTGATGGATTTAAGAATTTTCGTGAGTTGAGGTCAAAACTGGGTTGATAAAACATGGGTGACAAGTCCATGTATAGCTCAAACAAGACACATTAATAATTAGGTTTTAGGTTAACAAACTTGACTTGTTCACAAAATGAGTTGTGTTAGGCTTTGTGGTGATAATTCATAAAATCACTGACTTATCAACAATTTTAAAAAAGTTAAAAAAATAAAAATAAATAAAAAATCATGTTTAGAGTTTTACCATAATTGTTTTGAAATATGGTAAATAATAAGTTTAAAAGAGAGTTTTGGCTATATGGGCTCTGACTTCTCGTGACATTTACGTCAAACAGACACACCACAAAAGTTAATTCGTCTAATCAACGAAACATGAAATGTAGTTGAATTATGATGAATTCAACATACCGATCAACAATGACATGTCGCTAAAGTCTAATTATTTTAAAAAAAAAGACTGCACCCATAAACTATTTTGAGCAGCAATTTTTCTTACTGATGATATATGTTTTGGTAAGAACGGACGCCAACATATAGTAGTCATCATGACAATGTCTATACTTGTCACTAGAACTTTTGAGTTTATTTCAGGGGCTGTTTGGGATTCCTTATTTTTGCTCCTTATAACTTATAACTTATGGTTTATAAGTTATAAGGTGTTTGGAAAAGTTGAATTTTGTGAGTGTATAAGGTATAAGTTACAAGTTGAATTTTGTGAGTGTATAAGGTATAAGTTACAACATTGTAACTTATACCTTATGCCTTAAATAAGGTATAAGTAGGTAAAATAAGGAATCCCAAACACCCCCTCAATGGCATAACGACAATCCACTCATGATACTCTGAATATTTACACCAATTCAATCATTGACATTTGTCGCAACTTTCACTGACGTTTCTAAATATTCACTACCCTTTAAACTGTCACCCAAACAAGTGCGACCAAGTTGAGCCAATGTATCCCTTGACTCGAGTCACTTCCGATCTTTACGAAATTACCTGTACCTTAATCGAACGAGGGTGAATCAACCAAGTCTAATTATCCTATTCAAAACTAGAAAAATGGCTTAAGATTATAGGTCCTCAAAAATGTCACATTAGCCTTTTCTTTTGTGGCTTACGTGTACTAAGAACTAAGACAAAATATATATTAAATCTAAAACGAGTATATTTATATTCGAAACATATAAGTTAAGGTAAAACCGTAATTATAAAGATAACCTGGGGGCAATACCGTAATCCTTAATCTGTAAGAAACTGCTGTATTATAAAAACGGATCATGCGAGATTCATGACGACTCACAACAAGCAGCAGCAGCAAGTAAACCACCTTCACATATACCACATGAACAAAACAATATACTAATTCTTCAATCCACCAATTTCTACATGCAATCCGCCTATCGAAACTGATATTTAGGTACAATTCCATCATTATATCATTCAATAATCATCGATCCTCTGTTTAATGATATTCACATTTAGACTCGTCTTATTCATCTTCCTCCTAGCTTTGCAGTCGTTTTGTTCGGTTAATATCCATATATTTGTTTCAATCAGTGGCTTTAGGAAGTTTTCTAGATTCGTAATAACTAGTTCAAATCATTCGTGTATCGCTTAGCCTTTAATTTAAACTAATCGTTCGTCTTCCTCATCGTCTTCTTAGTTGTAGTCGTTTTGTTTGGTTAATTTCCACATATTGTTTCAATCCGTGGCTTAAAGGAAGTTTTCCAGATCCGTCTTCTGTTTTTATTACGGAGTTTGAACTAGTTATTACTAAAAGAAGACGAATCTAGAAAACTTCCTTTACGCCACCGATTGAAACAATATGTGGAAATCAACTGAACAAAACGACTGCAAAACTAAGAAGATGATGAGGAAGATGAACGATTAGTTTAAATTAAAGGTTAAACAATACTTAATTGATAATTCGAACTAATTGCTCTTAGCTAAGCCTTGAATTGTTCGTCCTCATCATCATCTTATTAGTGTTTTGTAGTAGTTTTGTTTAGTTACTTTCCACATATTGTTTTAATTTGCGGCTTAGAGGAAGTTTTCTAGATTCGTCTTCCATATTTGTTACAGAGTAACGAGTTCAAATCATTTGTGTATCGCTTAACTCAAATTCTTCTATTTTGGAAGTCATTTCTTCATTTAAATGACTCAGGATATTTCAATTTGTGGTTGATTAATGATCCTAATTAGAGTCGAGCTTGCCCGTGAGCTACCCAAGAATGGCTCGAATCAAGCCAAGCTCAAACGAGAGCTCGAGCCTTAAAATAAACGTGTTTAATAAACAAGCCCGAGCTGGCTTGTGAGCCTAAACCAGACTGTTATTTATATATTTTTATTTAATGTATTAGATATTAATAATATCTATTATACGATAAAAATAACTAAACAACATATATTATATATAAAAGTACACTTAAAAAAATAATTTAAAAATAATTTGAAAAATATATAAATTAATTAATAAATAATAAACAGACCGAGGTCGAGCTTTAGGAAAAGTGCTAAAAACGAGCCGAGCTCGAGTCTAGTCGAACTTGGGCTCATTCGCACCCCTTAATATACCATGGCCACCCTGATTTTAAACTTGATATTGGTTTCATTTCTTAAAATGTTACTATAAACGGCAAGACAACATAAACAAAACTAGCATTGATAAGATCAGATTATAATTAGTTGGATCTGATTTCAGCTTTTATGAACTTTGACTTATATCTCATGAACTATATGAATTATATTTATGTAATGCAATCATGTGTTCATAAAGGCAATCTTCATCCACTTATTTAACTTAAACTGATTTCAACTGTACTTGTATTTCAGTTTGCTGTTGTTCATCCATGGGTTCAATCTCATACCCCGAAACCACACACACTAACACGAAACCTCCTGGAATCCGATTCTTGGAATACATCAAGAAATCAAACCTCTCATCTAAAACACACCAAGCTCTAGTCCTAATAATCACATTCTTAGCATACGCAAGCTACCACGCGACTCGTAAAACCACCAGCATTATAAAAAGCTCACTTGACCCTCAATCGCCAGAAAACTTGTCTTTACTAAGTTCCAAAACACTTTCATGGTTACTAGGAACCGGGTGGGCCCCGTTTAACGGATCAAACGGGACTGCATTGCTCGGAGACCTAGACTTAGCTTTCTTATTCGTTTAGTCTATCGGTATGTTCTTCTCGGGCCATATAGGAGACCGAATGAACCTGAGGATATTCTTGACTATTGGAATGATGGGAACCGGTTTATTCACTTCATTATTTGGAGTTGGATATTGGGCCAACATTCATATGTTTTATTATTATTTGATAGTGCAAATGCTGGCCGGGCTGTTTCAGTCAACGGGCTGGCCTTCGGTGGTTGCTGTGATCGGGAAGTGGTTTGAAAAAGGCAACCGTGGGCTCGTTATGGGCGTTTGGAACGCGCATACGTCGGTTGGGAACATTTCCGGGTCTTTGATAGCTTCTTATTGTTTAAAATATGGATGGGGTTGGTCTATGGTTGTTCCGGGCCTGGTGATTATATTTGTTGGGTTGCTGCTTTTTATGTTTTTACCGGTTGATCCCGAATCAGTAGGGGTTAGTAAAGATGGGGGATAAACCGGTTTTGTCTGAAAAGATTGGGGCTGAAGTTACTAAGCCTCTTTTGTGTTTGAAGATTAAGGATGAGAAAGAATCACCGGTCGGGTTTATAGAAGCGTGGAAAATACCCGGGGTTGCACCGTTTGCGTTTTGCCTGTTTTTTGCGAAGTTGGTTCCGTATACGTTTTTGTATTGGCTCCCGTTTTACATTAGTCATACAGGTAAATTGTTCTCTTGAATCTTGATCTAGTGAATGGTAACGGGTCGGGTTAAAATGGGTCAAGACGGGTTGGGTTAAATGCTTAAATCGGATTTACACGGTTTAATCAGTTGAAGTTAAATAAAAAGTTGGAATACTAAACTTTACTATGGATGTATGATATTTTTGCAGTCATAGATGGAGAGTACTTATCTGACGTGGCAGCTGGTAATCTATCTACACTATTCGACGTAGGCGGTGTAGTGGGCGGAATCCTAGCCGGTCACATTTCCGACCGGCTAAACGCTCGAGCCATTACAGCTGCAAGCTTCATGTATTGTGCTATCCCAGCCCTATACGTCTACCGAAACTATGGACACATGTCCATGACCATAAACATTATACTCATGTTAGTAACTGGTGTGTTTGTCAACGGGCCCTACGCACTCATAACCACTGCGGTTTCAGCTGACCTTGGGACCCACCGGTCCTTGAATGGCAACTCACGGGCCCTAGCAACTGTCACTGCAATTATTGATGGAACCGGGTCCATTGGTGCTGCAATCGGGCCGTTGGTTACTGGTTACATTTCGACCCAGAGCTGGAGTGCGGTTTTCACTATGCTTATGGCTGCGGCTTTAGTGGCAGGGCTGTTTCTTACGAGACTTGTGGTGGCGGAAATAAGTGCAAAATGGCAAGAGTCGCGACGGGGGACTGCTGGTGTTCGGAGATCTCCTATCGTTAATGTGTGATCGTTGTGATGTTACATTTGTGTACATACATAATGTATCATATATATATATTTAAATCAATTTTGTATGTAAAGTTTTGGATGAATGCATATCAACTCAACATTAATGCTGTAATATAGATAGAAGTAGCAAAATGGGGGGTTTAACCCGACGAAACCAATCATTATGTCGACATTCGAGTATTCATGACACGACACGACTGGTTTATCTAAACGTGCTTGTAGGTTCGACCCAAAACTGACATGTACTTGTTTAGCTTAAACTCAAACCCGAGAAATTCGTGTTTAGCCAGATGTCAATGGGTCGGGTTTGGTATTCCCAAACCCATACCTCATTCTTAAAGCTCGTCCCAAATCCGTCGGGTTTCGGGTTTTCCCATCGGATTTCGGGTTTCCTAGCGGGTTTTGAAAACATACACGTAAGGGTATGCCCGACACAAAACCCGCCGGGTTTCTATCGGGTTCTGACAAAAATATAACTAAACGATTACATATAATAATTACCAGAAAAATAAAATGTCTCAGATAATTGTCGTAAACAAGTTTCGACAAATAACATATTTAGAATATCTATAATATACTGTATATAAATGTGTGTGTGTGTGTGTGTAATATAAAAAAAAGTTTCGGGTACATCTGGTAAATGGGACAATGTTATCAGGTAACTGGGCCGGGTATATTACAAATTCCAAACCCGTCCCAAACCTACAAAAAATTCCAAAATAATCCCAAACCCTAATGGACCGGGTATTGTCCGTCCCAATTATGTCAGGTTTCGGGCTTTCCCATCGAGTTTGGGTTTCATTTAGCCTAAAGTAAAGACCTGTTTGAGTCAACTTTTTATTAGGGTCAAAACCAGTTAAATGGACTGACCAAATTGGTTGTTTACCAACTTGTCAAGTTGTCTAACTTTTGGGCTATTTTTTTGGTGTGGTTCTGTTGATAGTAACATACCATTCATATTGCAAATGTGTAACAGATATGTTAAGGCTGGCTGGTGGAGTCGCCTGGAGACCGACTGGGACCCACAGTCCCAAGTTAGCGATCCATGATCACGTCGGTTTCAGCTTTTAAAAAGATGTAATCAGCAGCAACTTCATATTTTGTGGCTGAGAGAATTAAAAGACTAACAAACAAAAGGGTACTTCTCTTTCAAGATTGGATTACATTCCAACTAAATATGCATTTTAGTGACTTTTTGTTTAAACGATTATCTACCGCCAGAAACTGCGAATGCATATTTTGCGAGCGGGTCCCCTAAATAACACATAAAAACAAATGGTCATTATCCATCTTGTTACTTAGAACATAATAAAGAAAGTCCAAATTACAATCATCATCAAGATATCCGTAACAGATTCATATCCACTCCACATGTCTGAGGCAAGCTGCGTTGTACTTGACGCGAACCGCTTTGGACATCATATGATTTGTGTTCTTTATGTAACAAAGATGTTATGACTTTGCGTATACACGACTCGTATATACTAGCAGCTTCAAATGAGAGTCACTAAATATTTAGGAACCATTTTTCCTCCGGTTGACCATGAGAACCTGCCAGGTAAACTCACAGGTCCCACCAATACTCTACTAACTAGTGGGACCAAGTAGACGCATCTTAAGCTGGGCAGATTGTTACTCTGAGCAATGTATACGCCGCAGATTGCTCCGAGCAAGAACGATAAACTGCTTGTTATGATTCCCATACTATAACTGTTTCGTTTCCACGGATTCTGGTAGAGCCGAGCTCGAACTTGAATCATTTTGAGTTACTACTTACTAGAGCTCGAGCTTGAGCACGTGAGTTGTTTTTTCAAGCTCGGGATCAAAACGTCTATTATTAGTTAATTAGTATGTATAGCTTTTTAATTATTTTTATCTTTTTATCACGGTTGGTTTTTATCATAGCTATATGTCGGTTTGTTTCAATAATTTAAAACCGTAACGAACGGTTTGTTTCACAGTTATACCAAAAATCAAGCATATAAAACCGGACTGAATTGTGTGATTTAATTATTTAATTTTTTTAATATTCATATTATATATTAATATATGTATGTATTTAAATATATTACTACACATAATTATATTAAGTTTGTTAATGTATATGAGATATATTACTAAATGCTAACAGTTAAGTAAGAAATGGGCTAAGCCCAAATGTATAAAAATGATTTACTGGACAGCTTGTGAGCATGTGGCTAGATTTATGTTTTGCTTATATATGGACGACTTATGTTTAAATGGATTAAATTCTTCAAACTTTTTGACAGTTTTACCTTAAATAAATATATCATATGTTGATTTGGTCTTCTTGTATAAAAAGTTAAAAACCTAACAACTCTAAACCGTGAAACCAAACTGGAACCTGAAGAAACACTAATGGACCCCGGGCAGATTACGGATAATCTGGGGGTTAAATAGATGTTTCCCACGAGGGGTTTAGATCCGGCAAAGATGGTTCTTCTGATAACCTGCAAAACAGACACCGTGAGCTCATCACTGAGAAGGGGGGGGGGTTCCTCCTTGTGACCACCCTCCGGCGTGAGAATCAGACTAGATTGCTCTTGAATATAAGTATATATATTAAGAGATTGCTAGAGCAGATATCAGGTATAAGATATAAGATACAAGATGAGATTAGATGATCATACCATTTGGGGTATTTATAGCCGAAGGTAGGTTTCCAAGAAGGTATAGCCGGCTGAATAGTATTCCTGTTCTACCAACTGTGGCCTACGCACGTGCCATGCTGGTAGTTGGTGGGTAGGCAGCGGCTGACAGTGACCAGGCCTGCTGTGTACTATTCCTTTTCCACCAACTGCCAGCTATGCACGTGGTATGACAGGAGTTGGTGAGTAGGCAGCGGCTAATAGTGACATACAGTACAAGAGCATGCTGCTCGCCATACTGTTGTCAATGAGCTGTCGTATCTCTGGTCAGATCTTTTGCCCATACCTCGTCAGGTACAGTACAAAAGATCCTTCAGTATCGTACGGACTGGCTTATTTGGGCGGGAGTATTCCCCCTCCCGCCTTTGTGCGGGATTGTTCCCGGCTTTGCTCATTCCTTCAGGTGACTACTGAATTATTGAGAGCTAAGTGCCTTGTGCGTGTAGCCTTGCTGCGCGGGTGGCCTTCCCTGATGGCTTGTATCCGCAGCTGCGGGAACAGGCGGAGTACTTCACCATTGGGAGGCATTTCCTGCGGGAACAGCTTCCGTACTGCGCGTAAGGACGTCACGTCTCTGAGCATGGTGGGTCCTGCGGATCCAGTTGGTTTCTGCGCAGACGTCTCTCTTCAAGGTGAGTCATGCGGGTCCAACTGGGCTCTGCTGGGACCTACCTCTTCAAGTCCCCCCAGTCCAATGTTCTTCTCATGAATGTTTAATAAAGTGAGATGAACTTTTGGACTTAAGCAAAGGGTTTTGAAAAGGGTTTAGTTTTAAGGTTTTCCATGGGGATTCTTCCCGCGGAAGTCCTAATGTCACTTGCAGAAATTCCCGACTTTCCTGCTTGATCTTTGGGTATGATGCGGGTAGGTCTGTAACCTCCTCGCAAGTCAGGAGCGTTGAGTCCCACTTGTGTGGATTCTCTATGAGGTTTTGGTAGTTTTGAACATAGTGATCAATTATGTTAAAACCACCAATTCCATCTTGGAGCTTCAAACAATGTAGTTCTCGACGTTCCCGCTATGCGGGGATGTTATTCCCGTTTCCGCAAGCATTGCCCAGAAGATCCTTCTTGGTTTCAATTCCCTGCGGAGCGCTAAGTATGTGAAGGGTTTTGCCTTGACACTGTAACCGCACTCGTCTTACGGTTACTTTACTTCCAATGTATTCCTGGCGTCAATTCCCTGCGGGTGCTAAGTATGTGAAGGGTTTTGCCTTGACACTGTACCCGCACCCGTCTTATAGTTACTTGGTCGCCGAGGTATTCCTGGCGTCAATTCCCTGCGGGTGCTAAGTATGTGAAGGGTTTTGCCTTGACACTGTACCCGCACCCGTCTTATAGTTACTTGGTCGCCGAGTTATTCCTGGCGTCAATTCTCTGCGGGTGCTAAGTATGTGAAGGGTTTTGCCTTGACACTGTACCCGCACCCGTCTTATAGTTACTTGGTCGCCGAGGTATTCCTGGCGTCAATTCCCTGCGGGTGCTAAGTATGTGAAGGGTTTTGCCTTGACACTGTACCCGCACCCGTCTTATAGTTACTTGGTCGCCAAGGTAAGGGGTATTTTCCCGCTTACTTTTGAATCTTTTTGAATTTTTGAAATTCGAAGAGTTGGTGAAAGGATAAGAACAGTCCAAACTGTTGAAACGTCGTCCGACGGTTTCTTCTGACTGTGTCAGGACGTGCAGGAAGTTATGGTGACGTGACAGTACATGGTCATTCTAGACGCTTTTTCAGGCGCGTGGGCGCGATTTTTCGGGCACGTGGCCGCGAAATTAATGGCACGCGTCCTTTCAACAGCTATTGCCAGCTTGCTTTTTGCCACGTGTCATAGTTTCATTGCACCTGCGATTTCTCTCTCTTCCGCATTAAATTCATCGCATTAATTGCGATTAGTATATAAAGGGGGAGAGGGTCCTTTGTAATCCACACTTTCAGTTTTCTCTTCATCTTCAAAACGATTTCCGGCGAATACTCACCTTTTCAGTCGAGGATTCTCTTGAAATCATTCTCTTCTTTCATACCTGCAAGATGTCTTCTGCTCACGATCTTGAGGCTACAGCCCAGGAGGCTGGGGTGTACGCCGAGAACCCGTCATCCACGTCCGACAAGGATGACAAGAGTACTGCTGGCGAGTGCCAGTGTGCTCTGCCTGTCGATCTATATCAGTACATCATCAGGAAGTTCATGCTCGAGTCTTTCGAGCCTGAGTTTCCTGAACCTCATCAGACAGTGTATGATGCCCCTAGAGGCAAGATCGGGGTATATGCTGCATTCTTTGTCTATGGGAATCTTAGGTTCCCCTTGACGAAGTTTGTGTACCGTGTTCTGGAGAGGCACGGCGTACACCTGACCGAGGTACACTCGATGGCGATCGCAAAGATTCGCCACTTCGAGTGGGTGTGCCGGATTCTGGGCGTTGAGCCCTTCGTCGACCGCCTGATGACCTTCTACTCTTGGAGGTGCATCCAGGGGTGGTATACTCTGATAACCCGGATCAAGGGTTTGAAGATTTGCGCAACCGAGCGCAGTCTTCGTTCATGGAAGCGGGAGTTCTTTTATATCTCCGCTCGCGCCATCCCCCTTGCCATGAAGTTTAAGAATGGGCAAGCACTCCCCAGCCTTCACGCCTCCAACTACCAGGAGGCGGAATGGTTCTCAAAGATTTCTTGAGTCCAATCTCCGGTTTACCGCTTTGCGGAGTCCGGGATGGTGATGCTCGGGATGAGCCGGGTGTGGAGGGATGCGGATGTAACATCTGCCCCGATCCGACCCGACCCAGGTACCCGTTTCTCTTACCCGATCTCTTTCTTTTATTATTTAATATTTATACTTATATTTTAATAATAATAATATATATTTCCTTCCCGCCTCTTTCTCTCTCTTTCTTTCCGCCGTCCCGTCCCTCTCCTCCTCTCTTTCCGCCTTCTTGTCGCCGTCCCGCCCTTACGCCTTGTTTCCCTCTTCTAACTCTTTGCTTGTCCTTTGTTCCTTCCCGCCTAAGGTTGTCTGCGCAGCTCCACGCGCCAGACTCCTTACATGGAAGCCTGCGTGAAGACATCTTGTTCCTGCGATGCGTGAAGAGAACTCTTCTCGCAGCGCGCTAAGAATGTATGTTCTTCCCGCAATGCGCTAAGAATGTATGTTCTTCCCGCGATGCGCTTAGAATTCCAGGTTCTTCACGCAGCACGCTTAGGATGTGATTCTTCCCGCAGTGCGCTAAGGATTGTTGTGCCAGCCTTCGCGCTCGCGCACTCAGCCTTCCCGCGCTTAACCCTTGTATCTTCTGTTTATTCTAGCCGTTTGCTTTTGTAAATGTCTTCTCCTCTGAGCTGTTGACCTAACCTATCTAATGTCTGAATAGTTACTTTCGGCGCAGCATGCGTACCAACCCCATTGGTTGGTAGAAAAAGTGACTGACATTATCTTTTGAGATCTGCTTTTGCCATGCTTGACCAGTACCTTTATCTGAACCGCCCATGCCTTTTTACTGTTCCCTGTCAGCTTTATCTTGCCCCCTGCAGCTGCCATATCTTTTGATATCTTTTGTTATCTTTTGTTTTGTCTTGTTCTGTTTGTCTTGGAATCTTTTCCCTTTTTTCTGGATTTATGTCTCCTAGGGTTTCTCTATAAATAATAGTAGTATTTTCTTAACACTTCACACACTACACTTATTACCTCTTCCTCCCTTTTTGCTCTCTGCCGTTGTCCTCCTGCCGCCTCCCTCTCTTCCTCCGTCTTCCTCCTTGTTCTTTCTGCTTTTCCGGTAATATATATTATATATAATAGTTTACTTATTAATTATGCTAACTTGTAATCAAGACTTAAAACCGATCGTTAAAACAATAATCTTTAATTATAGGTTAACTTGTGCTTGTTTAAAGTTGGTTCTTGCTTTACCTTACACCGCACCGATTATCAGGTGAGTTATCTCGTATCTAATCCCTTTTTATTTTAAATGCTTTGGGATGTTCATGTGTTCATACAAAACTTGAGTCTTAAACTGTTTATGAACTTTAGTCGCGCAGTATCCCATGTGTTGAGGACGTAGACTTGGCTGTTTATTTGTATGTGTGGATCATTAACCGTCTTGTCGGTCTATTCCGCAGTTTTCATGGTACCATTAGATGAACACGGGAGAACATTCGTTTATGATTTTCTCTTTTGTTACACTTGCACAGTTAGTCTTGTTTGTGAGCTCAATTGTGAGCACTGGCAGTCTTGTCTCTTAGAGTTGGTCCCGATCAGATTACACCCTTGTTGAAAACCAGACATACACATGTTGCGCGCAGATTTATTGTTATCTATGTATTGTATTAAACTTGATTTCTCACCAACACGCAAGTGTTTGACGTTTATTTTAACACATGTTCAGGTTTGCAGTAGCTGTTTTGGAGCTTGTGGACACGTAGGACGTTTTCACTTTTGGACCTAGAATTAAAATGTATCAAGACAAGTTAATATTGTTTGAATGTTATAATTTATAATATATTGATTTATGTTTGATTTATGTTCTTTATTTTCCCCGCTGCGCGTGCGCGATAAAATGTGTATTAATAAATATTGACACCAATAGTGTCGCGAGTAATGAAGCAATATGTGGCGCCCCGATGTATAATCCGCCTTTGGTCGGGGTGTTACAGATTGGTATCAGAGCTCGTTGACTTTAGGATAGGTGGTTAGACGTAACGGCCTAGAATACCTAAGAGTCCCCTCTCGCGCATGAGAGAAATCTCATGTTTGCGCGCTTATTGTTAATTACTCGTTATTTATGAATATGCTCGCACTTGCGCAGTATATGATTTTATGTTTTATTTCGCGATATTTCGATTTTTGCTGAATTTCGATTTTTATTGATTTTACTTACATATTCGTTTGTGGGATTTGAAAATCCGAAAAGTCATGGTGATACATGAATAGTTGATTTTCAATTTCCATTTACGATTATGTTCTGAGGTTGGAGACTTGAAAAGTCATGGTGATACATGAATTGTCAACCTCCAATACTCATTTTCTTGTATATTTTATATTGAAGATTGGAAAGTCATGGTGATACATGAATCGTCAATCTCCAATACTCGTTTACTCGTATATTTTAAATTGGGAATTCGGAAAGTCATGGTGATACATGAATTGTCGATTTCTGATTCGAATTTGTTACCTTTATTAAGTCTGCATTTAGGATCATTTATTTTACTTTAACTGTTGACTGTAACTGACTCCGTGAAACCAAGCTTTATAAGATTAAAACTTTGCGCTAAAACCAAGATATTAACTAAAATTAAAATTTTTATAGAATGCCTCCGCTATCTCGCCGATTTCAGAGAAGAGAAGCCTCGCGCATGCGTAGACAGCAACGTTCCCAGGAAATGGCCGCCGCGATAGCCCAAGCTTTGAGCCAAAACAACACCTCGAGTTATAACATTAAGTCCTTTAACGCGGGTAACCCTCCAAAGTTCACAGGTCTTGAAGGAGCCACCGTGATGCTCCAATGGCTCGAAAAGATTGAAAACACTTTCCTCCACACCCAATGCCCCTCAGACAGACGAACCCTATATGCTTCCAGCGTCCTGGAATCCAGAGCGCTTACATGGTGGAATGGAGTAGCTCATGCGCGTGGCGCAGAGGCTGCTTCTAGCATGACATGGGAGGAATTCAAGGAAATTCTTACGCGAGAATTCTGCCCTCCCAACGAAGTTAAGCGCCTGGAGGAAGAATTCTGGAACTTGAAGCAATACAGTGGCGAAGCGCGCGAGTACGCGACGCGCTTCCACGAGCTAAGCTTACTGGTCCCTCACCTTGTTACCCCTTCACGCCGAGCAATCGAGAAATTCCTTGGGGGTCTCCCCATGGAAATTCAAGATTCTGTATGGGCCAGAAACCCAGTAACCCTCTCTGACGCCATTGAGTTGGCCGCTGTGCTCAGCGACAACCATGTCAGAGCAGGAACCCTGTTCCTGCGGGGAACTGAGAAGACCAAACTCACCAAGACTGCCCCTGAACCAACAGAAACCAAACCAGAACCCTCAAACCGTAACAACCTCAAGCGCAGGCGCAAGGCCTATGCGCTTACCAACCCGCCCATTGTCCAGCAACCCATTTACCAACCCCCAGTTTACGCGCCTAACCCTCTGTCAGCTTACCCAACTCCCCCTGTAGTTCACAACTATGCCCTAACCAATCCGGCACTCCCTGCCCCGCCTCCTAAGAAACCTTACACAGGAAACCATCCCTTTTGCCCAACCTGTAGATTTCACCACCCAACCCAAACCCCGTGTCGACTTTGTACCCGATGTGGCCGTACTGGTCACACTGCTGAGAACTGTAGAGTCCTTCCCGCCAATCCAATTGCGCTAACACCACCAGTCTACCCGCAGAACCCACAATCAATCTACCAAAACCCACGACCCAGGTCGTGCTATAACTGCGGTGATCCCAGTCATTTCCGGAACGCGTGCCCGAGACTACAAGTTCAGATTACGCAAGCGAATCCGGTGAACCAGATTTCAAACCAAGTAACGCGTGGACGAGCTTTTAACATAACCGCGCACCAAGCGCAAGCGAATAATGACGTAGTTAATGGTACATTTTTACTTAACGGATTTTATGCTTCTGTACTTTTTGATACTGGCGCCGATCGAAGTTTTATCTCTCGCGCCTTCGAGCAGAAGCTTGCGCGACCGCGCAACAATTTAAAAGAAGATTTTTCAGTTGAATTGGCTAACGGTGAAACTGTTTTAATAAACTCAGTGATTAAAGATTGTACGCTTAACCTTAACGAAAACGATTTTCTGATTGACCTCATCCCCATGCCTCTTGGAAGCTTTGATGTTATCATTGGTATGGACTGGCTCACGAAGAATCGCGCCGAAGTTATTTGCGCCAAGAAATTTATTCGCATACCTCGAGAAAATGGTGATCTTCATATCTACGGCGAAAAACCCTCCAGTGGTCTTAAACTTATGTCTTGCGCCGAAGCCCGTAGGCTCATGCGGAAAAGGTGTGTTGCATTTCTAGCCCATGTGGTTAAACCTGCTGAAGAGAAGAAGCTTCGCGATATCCCTGTTGTGCGTGATTTCCCTGAAGTTTTTCCTGATGATCTTCCTGGTATCCCTCCCGCTCGTGAAGTCGAGTTCCGTATTGATCTGGTCCCTGGTGCTTCCCCCGTAGCTAAATCTCCTTATCGTCTTGCGCCCGCTGAGATGCAAGAATTGGCCAGCCAACTTCAAGAGTTGACTGCTAAAGGATTCATCCGCCCTAGCTCTTCGCCCTGGGGTGCTCCGGTGTTGTTCGTTAAAAAGAAAGATGGATCGTTTCGCATGTGTATTGATTACCGCGAGTTGAACAAACTCACCACTAAAAACCGGTATCCCTTACCGCGTATTGACGACCTCTTTGATCAACTCCAAGGTGCCTCTTGTTTCTCGAAGATTGATCTCCGCTCTGGCTATCACCAGTTGCGCATCCGCGATGAAGATGTTCCGAAGACTGCTTTTCGAACTCGTTATGGCCATTTTGAATTCTTGGTCATGTCCTTCGGTTTAACCAACGCACCCGCCGTTTTCATGGATCTAATGAATCGGGTGTGTAGGCCTTTCTTGGATAAATTCGTGATTGTGTTTATCGATGATGTTCTGGTGTATTCTAAGACCAAGGCCGAGCACGAGCAACATCTTCGGTTGGTGTTGCAAAAGCTCCGAACCGAGCAGCTCTATGCTAAGCTTTCCAAGTGTGAATTCTGGTCCGATGAAGTACAGTTTCTTGGTCATGTTGTAAACAAGATGGGTATTCATGTCGACCCATCCAAGATTGAAGCAATCAAGAACTGGATTACGCCATCCTCTCCTTCTGAGATCCGTTCCTTTCTGGGCTTAGCTGGTTATTACCGGCGCTTCATTTCGAACTTCTCGAAGATCGCTTTGCCTTTAACAGCTCTAACGCACAAAGGTAAACCGTATATTTGGGGCTCGAAGCAAGAAGAAGCCTTTCTAACGCTCAAGCGTTTGTTGTGTGAAGCTCCTGTTCTTGCGCTACCTGAGGGTAATGATGATTTTGTCGTGTATTGCGATGCATCCAACCAAGGTCTCGGTTGTGTTCTTATGCAACGAGGCAAGGTTATCGCTTACGCATCAAGGCAACTCAAGGTTCATGAAAAGAATTATACAACTCACGACCTCGAACTTGGTGCAGTTGTTTTTGCCTTGAAGATCTGGAGACACTACCTTTATGGTACTAAGTGTATCCTTTACACTGACCATAAAAGCCTTCAGCATATCTTTGATCAAAAGGAACTTAACATGAGGCAACGCCGATGGAACGAACTCATCAGCGATTACGATTGTGAGATCCGGTATCATCCTGGTAAGGCTAATGTGGTAGCCGATGCGCTTAGCCGAAAACCCTGCCAGCTTAACTGTATTTTGCCGCGCACGCAGCTTCACTTTGCGCCGATCCAAAGCAACCTTGAATCGCGTATTCGTGACGCGCAGCGCGCATCCATCAGTAATGGTAACCTTCGCGCCGAGTTAGCGTGTGGCGCGGAAGCACTCTTTGTCCCTAATCTGAGTGGAATTCTCTGCTATCTCAATCGCATCTGGATTCCCTTTGATGAGAATCTTCGCGCTGATATCCTGAGTGAAGCACACAAATCTCGGTATTCTATTCATCCTGGCGCTGATAAGATGTACAAGGATTTGCGCATTACTTATTGGTGGCCCGGTATGAAAAAGGATATTGCTGTGTTCGTAGCTAGATGTCTGACTTGTTCTAAAGTAAAAGCTGAACACCAACGCCCATCTGGTTTGCTCGAACAACCAGAAATTCCTACGTGGAAATGGGAATGTGTAGCGATGGACTTCATTACCAAGTTACCTTTGACAACAAGTAAACATGATAGCATTTGGGTAATAGTGGATCGATTGACTAAGTCTGCTCACTTCCTGCCCATTCGTGAAAACTACCGCGTTGAGCAACTCGCGCAGCTTTATGTCAAGGAAATTGTCTGCCGCCATGGTACTCCTTTGAGCATCATATCCGATCGCGATGGCCGTTTTATATCTCGCTTTTGGAAATCTCTCCAATTTGCGCTAGGAACTCGCTTGGACATGAGTACGGCATATCATCCTCAGACTGACGGACAGTCTGAGCGAACTATTCAAACTCTTGAAGATATGCTCCGATCTTGTGTTCTTGATTTTGGAGGTAATTGGGATTCGCACCTGCCTTTGATCGAGTTCTCTTATAATAACAGCTATCATTCCAGTATTGGTATGGCCCCATTTGAAGCACTTTACGGTCGTAAGTGCCGCTCCCCGATCTGTTGGAGCGAAGTGGGTGAAACTCAAATCACAGGACCCGAACTTGTTCAAGAGACAACCGATAAAATCGCCAAGATCCGTGATCATCTGCTGACTGCCAGAAGCCGACAGAAGAGTTACGCAGATCGTAGACGGAAGCCTCTCGAATTTCAAGTTGGTGATCTTGTTCTCCTCAAAGTGTCGCCCTGGAAGGGTGTTGTCCGCTTTGGGAAGAAAGGTAAGCTTGCTCCTCGTTATGTTGGTCCATTTAAGATTCTCGCGCGTGTGGGAAAAGTTGCCTACAGACTTGACCTGCCGCCCGCGCTCAGTAATGTGCATCCAACGTTCCATGTATCCAATCTCAAGAAGTGTTTAGCTGACGAGAACCTTCACATTCCACTTGATGAAGTTCAAGTTGATGAATCTATGCATTTCGTTGAGAAGCCTGTTGAGATTATGGATCGCGAGGTAAAGCAAACCAAGCGCAGTCGTATCCCTATCGTGAAAGTTCGCTGGGAGTCCAAGCGCGGAGCCGAGTTTACATGGGAAAGGGAAGATCAAATGAAGATCAAGTACCCGCACCTGTTCTCTGCGCAACCTACTTCGAGATAAATTTCGGGACGAAATTTCTTAAAGTAGGGGAGACTGTAACATCTGCCCCGATCCGACCCGACCCAGGTACCCGTTTCTCTTACCCGATCTCTTTCTTTTATTATTTAATATTTATACTTATATTTTAATAATAATAATATATATTTCCTTCCCGCCTCTTTCTCTCTCTTTCTTTCCGCCGTCCCGTCCCTCTCCTCCTCTCTTTCCGCCTTCTTGTCGCCGTCCCGCCCTTACGCCTTGTTTCCCTCTTCTAACTCTTTGCTTGTCCTTTGTTCCTTCCCGCCTAAGGTTGTCTGCGCAGCTCCACGCGCCAGACTCCTTACATGGAAGCCTGCGTGAAGACATCTTGTTCCTGCGATGCGTGAAGAGAACTCTTCTCGCAGTGCGCTAAGAATGTATGTTCTTCCCGCAATGCGCTAAGAATGTATGTTCTTCCCGCGATGCGCTTAGAATTCCAGGTTCTTCACGCAGCACGCTTAGGATGTGATTCTTCCCGCAGTGCGCTAAGGATTGTTGTGCCAGCCTTCGCGCTCGCGCACTCAGCCTTCCCGCGCTTAACCCTTGTATCTTCTGTTTATTCTAGCCGTTTGCTTTTGTAAATGTCTTCTCCTCTGAGCTGTTGACCTAACCTATCTAATGTCTGAATAGTTACTTTCGGCGCAGCATGCGTACCAACCCCATTGGTTGGTAGAAAAAGTGACTGACATTATCTTTTGAGATCTGCTTTTGCCATGCTTGACCAGTACCTTTATCTGAACCGCCCATGCCTTTTTACTGTTCCCTGTCAGCTTTATCTTGCCCCCTGCAGCTGCCATATCTTTTGTTATCTTTTGTTTTGTCTTGTTCTGTTTGTCTTGGAATCTTTTCCCTTTTTTCTGGATTTATGTCTCCTAGGGTTTCTCTATAAATAATAGTAGTATTTTCTTAACACTTCACACACTACACTTATTATCTCTTCCTCCCTTTTTGCTCTCTGCCGTTGTCCTCCTGCCGCCTCCCTCTCTTCCTCCGTCTTCCTCCTTGTTCTTCCTGCTTTTCCGGTAATATATATTATATATAATAGTTTACTTATTAATTATGCTAACTTGTAATCAAGACTTAAAACCGATCGTTAAAACAATAATCTTTAATTATAGGTTAACTTGTGCTTGTTTAAAGTTGGTTCTTGCTTTACCTTACACCGCACCGATTATCAGGTGAGTTATCTCGTATCTAATCCCTTTTTATTTTAAATGCTTTGGGATGTTCATGTGTTCATACAAAACTTGAGTCTTAAACTGTTTATGAACTTTAGTCGCGCAGTATCCCATGTGTTGAGGACGTAGACTTGGCTGTTTATTTGTATGTGTGGATCATTAACCGTCTTGTCGGTCTATTCCGCAGTTTTCATGGTACCATTAGATGAACACGGGAGAACATTCGTTTATGATTTTCTCTTTTGTTACACTTGCACAGTTAGTCTTGTTTGTGAGCTCAATTGTGAGCACTGGCAGTCTTGTCTCTTAGAGTTGGTCCCGATCAGATTACACCCTTGTTGAAAACCAGACATACACATGTTGCGCGCAGATTTATTGTTATCTATGTATTGTATTAAACTTGATTTCTCACCAACACGCAAGTGTTTGACGTTTATTTTAACACATGTTCAGGTTTGCAGTAGCTGTTTTGGAGCTTGTGGACACGTAGGACGTTTTCACTTTTGGACCTAGAATTAAAATGTATCAAGACAAGTTAATGTGTTTGAATGTTATAATTTATAATATATTGATTTATGTTTGATTTATGTTCTTTATTTTCCCCGCTGCGCGTGCGCGATAAAATGTGTATTAATAAATATTGACACCAATAGTGTCGCGAGTAATGAAGCAATATGTGGCGCCCCGATGTATAATCCGCCTTTGGTCGGGGTGTTACAGCGGAGGCGCAAAAGATCCCGATCGTCCTTGAATACGGTTTGAACTCTGTCCCTTACGGTATGCTCTGTCTTCTTTGTTTATATAGGTTTGTCTTCTAACTGTTTTTCATTTATTTCAGAGGGGAACGACTTGCAGTCGCTCCTGCATCCGCGGGAGGCTGATAGTCCCGCTCGGATGGGTACTCGTGCTCTAGATGAGAACGAGTTGCCCATCCTTGAACAGACGGCGGATCGGTTCGTGGAGGTCTACCCGCCAGGCCACGAGATCCTGAGCGCCAGGCGGCCAGGTAAGGCGTTATTCAACCCTCGACCCCTCAATGCTGAAACCTCTGCTGGAATTCCTCTAATCTTGTGTTCTGATGAGGAATCCGCAGATGGTCCTCCGTTGGTGCGGAAGAAGAAGGCTGCCGGCGGGAAGGGGAAGGAGAAGGTGGCCTCCACTGCCGATCCGGTGCCTCGGTCTGATTCAGAGACCGAGAGCGAGGAGGTGGCGGGGAACCCTGGTGGTGATAAGACCACTGCTCCGGAGGCTGCGACGACTGTCACCTCCGGAGAGCCCAGGATGACGACGGTGAGCGGCGTAAAGAGGCCGGCTCCATCGGGTTCGTCCCCGCCTGTCCGCACTTTTAGGCTCAAGAAAACCTGTAAGTACAAACTTCCTTTATTTTTGATTTCATAGCTTTCCATCATTAATACTTATCTTCCTTGTGCAGGCGTGGATGCTACCTCATTCCATGGTGGAGCGGGGAGGAGTACCTCCGGACCCATGACGGTAGGCTTGGTCAGCCTACCTGAGGCGACGACCCAGGCGGCCGCGCCTGCTTCAGTTGGTTCAGTTGCTCACCCAGTTGAGCCAACTGTTCCAACTGTGATGACATCACCGCCGGCTGTCAGTGCCATATTTACTGAATCTTTCACTGAGCCGGCGGTGACTATTTCTGCGGGTACTTCCGCAGCGGCGACCACGGTTGTGAGTTCACCTCCGGTGAGTTCACCTCCGTTGGTTTCTACCGCGGCGGCCTCTATGCCTCCTCCGACGTCGGCAGCTACGGCCGACCCTTCAGGTATGCTTGGGGCTTCTCGCCAACCTCTGCCTCCTTCCCATCTGCCTGACCTCTTGGATGGATTTCCCTTGGGTTCAGGTGATGGGTTTGGCGGCTATCGCCCTGTTGTCGACCCTACAGGTGCGTAGGGTTCTTTTGGCCTTTTTTTTTATTTTTTTTTTATATATCATCTTTTCCTAACTGCTTTTTGTTTTTTGCAGTGTCGGATTCCAATGAAGTGTATGTTCCACGATGGAACATCCGCCGAGGAACAACCCTTCGCACGCCTGTGGAGTGCGTGGAATGGGCTCGTCACGCAGCTCCCAGCGGTGCGTTGGGGGAAGCTATGGCTAGCTATCAGGAGGGTAGGCTAACCAATGAGCTTCGGATTCTCCTGGCCCGGATGCAGCCGCGCGTCGAGCTGCTTTGTCGTGAAAACGACAAGTTAAAAGCAGCTCGTATTCAAGAAGTAGCTCAGGCGCGGGCTGTCCGGGAGGAGAACATAAGGCTTACCGCAGTGGCTGCGGAAAAGGAGAAGGCCTTCAAGGCCCTCGATGTTGAAGTTCAGGCCCGGCTCGAGGCCCGTTCCAAGGCTGCCCAAGCTGTTAACGAACAGCTTCGGCTGGCTAAGGAAACTGCAAGGAACGCAACTGAGAGGGCCACCAAGGCTGAAGCTGTTGCTGAGCCTTTACGCCTCGAGAATGAGGAACTTAAAGCCAAACTAGAGGCGCTCCAACAGGCTCATGATGCCTTGGCGATGGAAGACGCCAAGAAGCTCCAAGAGATCTTGGACCAGAGGGGGGTGCTTGACCATACTGAGCGGAAGCTAAAGGGCGTTGAAGAGGCTGCGGCTAAAGAAGTGTTGCTTGCCAACCTCAACAAAAGTGAAGCCGAACGCGCCCGTAACCAAGCTCAAGCTGCCCTCCAGGAGGCTCTGGTTGCCAAGGAATGGCTTCTTTGAGAAGCGTTGTCTCAGGTAAGCTTAGCTTCATAATGTCTTCACGCTTTTCTTTGTAAATAGAAAAGGTTTTGATACTTGTATATTTTTTTTTTGTAGGTTGTGCATCGAGTCTTCACGGACACATCATACGACGATGCCATGAGCGCAGCCCTCAACGCTTCTCATGAGGATGGGGAAAAGGCCGGCTTCCTGCTTGGTCTAGGGTTCGTTGAGAAAGGCATCCCGCCTTCCAACTTCCCTTTGTATGATGTGGATACTGAAGCTGTTTATGACCAAGCAGTGAATCAGTATGCCGCCTTCCCGCATCCGGTGGTGGAGAAGGTGAACGAAGTTGCTGCTGCTGCTGATGGGCTAGTTATCCTTAAAGCCTTCCTTGAACCGCCACGCTCTACTGATGGTGCTGGTCCAAGTGGAAGTGGTCCTGAAGCTTGATCCTGAAGATCCCTTCCCACTGTTAGGATAGGTTTAGCTTGTATAGATTTATATTCTTGTAGGCGGGTAGTTACCCGGCCCTTGTAATGAATATTATGAAATATAAATCTTTGTGCGGGTAAGACCGCTACTTTCACTGGATTACTTGCTTTATAAACGTTATATGACTTGCTCATGCATACTTTAGTTTAAATTAGCAATTTTCCAAGTGTTTAGAATAAGTTAACCTTTGAACGTGGTAGATAATAGGTTGAAGTTTTGCTTCCTCCTTCGTGATTGTGCGGCTAGGACCGTCACTTGCACTTAGTAGGATGGCTAAACTTTACCTATATCTGACCTGCGTGGAGGTTTTCCTTATCTTTTTAGAAATTTTCTAAAGTATTTTGAATAAGTTAACCGTTCGACGCGCGGTTGTCAATAGGTTCGGTTTCCTCTCATGATTTGTGCGGTTTGGACCGGCACTTTCATTTAGTTGGATGACCAAAGTTTACCTATGACTGACCTGCGTGAAGGTTTGCCGTTTTTTGGGTTTATGCGGGTTTTGCCGCCTTCCCCACGCAACGACTTTCCACGTAATTATGCGGTGAAAACCGGCATCAGTGTTGAATAAATTAACCGTTCGACGCGCGGTTGTTAATAGGTTAGTGTTCGGTTTCCTCTATCATGATTCGTGCGGATAGACCGGCACTTTCATTTAGTGGGATGACTGAACTTTAAATTTAACTGACCTGCGTGAAGGTTTGCCGTTTTTTGGCTTTATGCGGGTTTTGCCGCCTTCCCCACGCAACGACTTTCCACGTAATTATGCGGTGAAAACCGGCATCAGTGTTGAATAAATTAACCGTTCGACGCGCGGTTGTTAATAAGTTAGTGTTCGGTTTCCTCTATCATGATTCGTGCGGATAGACCGGCACTTTCATTTAGTGGGATGACTGAACTTTAACTTTAACTGACCTGCGTGAAGGTTTGCCGTTTTTTGGGTTTATGCGGGTTTTGCCGCCTTCCCCACGCAACGACTTCTTTCACACTTATGTATGCGGTGAAGACCGGCATATCCGTGTGGAAAGTTCATAAGTATAAATGTAAAATCATCAGCGTCGATGTTCTAAGGAGAATCATTTCTATTAGAAGTGGCTCTGGGCCTTTTCTTTACAAATTTGGAATTGATCTACATGCAAACTGTGTAATTGAGCTCCCTTCCATGTTGTTGGGATGGGAGTGCCATCGAGCCGATATGCACCTGGTTCGGGATCTCGTTGTTTTACGCAGTATGTAGTCTCCAACATTGAAGCTGCAATTTTATTCGTGTTTTCCCCAACTGGGGTTCTACACGCATCAGCCTGCTCAGCGTTCATTGCGCCATGAGGTGCGCGAGCGTCCCATCTCTGACAAATGCTTCGACCATGTCCTTTACGTCTGTGCATTCTTCAGTGTTGTGGCCTTTTGTCCTGTGAAAGTCACAGTATTTGCTCCGATCAGCATTGTGACGCTGTCGGATTATTGGAGCCTTTGGCCATGGGAGCTCCTCAGTGGTGAATATCTCGGTGACGCTTTTGGTGAGTGGCGTCCATCTGGAGTTCTGGTTCGACTGTACGTTATCCCTTCCGCCTAACCGATGTTGCAAGCCGGATGAGGTGTCAAAGTTTACCCTTGACTGCCAAATGCCTAGCTTCCGCTTTTTGTTTAGTCGGGCGGTAAGGACGTTGTCTTCTCTTGTTTTCTGGGTGTAGAGGTTTGTGCTCTGGGGGAGATCTCTACCCAGTTGCTTCTCCGTTTCCGCAAAGCGTTTAGCTACTGTCATGATGGCATCCCATGTGGATGGCAAGCCATCTTTACCCGTTAAGGTGCGGATGAGCTCTGGGTCGTTCGCGCCCTGGATAAAAGCAGCGCGAACAAGATCTTCGCTAATATTACCCAGACTTAGCTTCTTTGAGTTGAAGCGAGTGATGAAGTCTGGCAAAGATTCATCTTCCTCTCGAATGCATTTGAGGATTGTCCATTGCTCATCGGTATACTTTCTTTGTTGGCTGAAGTGTTGGCTAAACTTCTGTTGGAAGTCTGCCCAGTCGTAGATGTGGTTGACCGGTAGACGATCGAACCACGCTCTAGCTGGCCCAACAAGCGTCATTTGGAACATATAACATCACGTAGGTTCCGTCAAACTACTGACGGTTGCCCCGCTATGAACCTGTTCAAATGATCGTCTGGATCAGATATACTATCGTAAGTGCCGATGTTGGACATCTGTTTGGCACTTTTCGGGACGATTGCTTCCGCAATGTCCCTTGCAAATTTGGACGTTCCCGCCTTTGCAGCAGTTGGTGTAAATGTTTTGGAGAAGTCACGTGGGTTTCCACCCGCGTTTTTTGGTTTGAAGGTTTCTCCAAAATGCCTTCTCGGTTGGGAGTCCGTTTCCTTACGCTTCCCTTTCGCCCTATGACGAGGGTTTGCGTCACTATCGGATTCCTCCGAATCATCGTCAAAGTACACGAATTCATTAGCCTGTTGGAGTAAATGTAAGCGTTCATCCAACTCAGCTTGGAATTCTTTTTGACGTGCTTCCGCCCACGCTTTAACTTCATCGAGTGTTTGGCGGGGGAGCCTCGTTCGTTGTCTCTCTAGCTGGGTATCGGTGAATCCCAGTGAGCGATTATTTACTGCACTTGCCCCAGCTTGGGTAACTGGGGTAGTGTTCGTAAAATTTACTGCACTTGCCCCGGCTTGGGTAACCGGGGTAGTGTTCGTAAAAACTGTGTAGTCGCCGGTATTCCCCCCAGTAGTTGGGGTTGTGGTTACCGGAGTTTCTTTAACCATCTTTCCAGAAGTTTGAAAAAACTGAAAAGAAATGAAGTTCTAGCTTTTATGCACGGATGGCGCCAATGAAGAAACACTAATGGACCCCGGGCAGATTACGGATAATCTGGGGGTTAAATAGATGTTTCCCACGAGGGGTTTAGATCCGGCAAAGATGGTTCTTCTGATAACCTGCAAAACAGACACCGTGAGCTCGTCACTGAGAAGGGGGGGGTTCCTCCTTGTGACCACCCTCCGGCGTGAGAATCAGACTAGATTGCTCTTGAATATAAGTATATATTAAGAGATTGCTAGAGCAGATATCAGGTATAAGATATAAGATACAAGATGAGATTAGATGATCATACCATTTGGGGTATTTATAGCCGAAGGTAGGTTTCCAAGAAGGTATAGCCGGCTGAATAGTATTCCTGTTCTACCAACTGTGGCCTACGCACGTGCCATGCTGGTAGTTGGTGGGTAGGCAGCGGCTGACAGTGACCAGGCCTGCTGTGTACTATTCCTTTTCCACCAACTGCCGGCTATGCACGTGGTATGACAGGAGTTGGTGAGTAGGCAGCGGCTAATAGTGACATACAGTACAAGAGCATGCTGCTCGCCATACTGTTGTCAATGAGCTGTCGTATCTCTGGTTAGATCTTTTGCCCATACCTCGTCAGGTACAGTACAAAAGATCCTTCAGTATCGTACGGACTGGTTTATTTGGGCGGGAGTATTCCCCCTCCCGCCTTTGTGCGGGATTGTTCCCGGCTTTGCTCATTCCTTCAGGTGACTACTGAATTATTGAGAGCTAAGTGCCTTGTGCGTGTAGCCTTGCTGCGCGGGTGGCCTTCCCTGATGGCTTGTATCCGCAGCTGCGGGAACAGGCGGAGTACTTCACCATTGGGAGGCATTTCCTGCGGGAACAGCTTGCGTACTGCGCGTAAGGACGTCACGTCTCTGAGCATGGTGGGTCCTGCGGATCCAGTTGGTTTCTGCGCAGACGTCTCTCTTCTAGGTGAGTCCTGCGGGTCTAACTGGGCTCTGCGCGGGTGGCCTTCTCTGATGGCTTGTATCCGCTGCCTACCCACCAACTACCAGCATGGCACGTGCGTAGGCCACAGTTGGTAGAACAGGAATACTATTCAGCCGGCTATACCTTCTTGGAAACCTACCTTCGGCTATAAATACCCCAAATGGTATGATCATCTAATCTCATCTTGTATCTTATATCTTATACCTGATATCTGCTCTAGCAATCTCTTAATATATACTTATATTCAAGAGCAATCTAGTCTGATTCTCACGCCGGAGGGTGGTCACAAGGAGGAACCCCCCCTTCTCAGTGACGAGCTCACGGTGTCTGTTTTGCAGGTTATCAGAAGAACCATCTTTGCCGGATCTAAACCCCTCGTGGGAAACATCTATTTAATCCCCAGATTATCCGTAATCTGCCCGGGGTCCATTAGTGTTTCTTCAGAACCAAACCGCTACTAACGGTTCATTTTGGTTTAAGAGTTCTACGGTTTGGTTTTGGTCTAAAAAAATTAAAAACCATTCTAACATTTTGGTTTACGGTTTAATCTAAAAACCGCGAAAACCTATCCATAAACACCCCTAAAAAGCTAACAAAAACACTTAAAAAAGAGCTTATCAACTTGTAGAATATAAGCTAATTCAAACACTTATAAAAAACTTATCAAATGATAGAAAATAAACTAAGCTTCAAATAAATATAAACATAAATAGAAAATTTTAAGTTAGGCCAAACCAACCCCCCCCCCCCCACCATATTAATATAACACGCACAAAAGTGTACAAATATAGCATTCCTTAAGAATAAAATCATTATTTATAAATATTATCCACAATTTAACTTTCACATACAAACATAACATCATGAATCCCCATCCACACCAATTAATAAAATACAACTTTTAGAGCATGCTTTACTACTTTTTAATGCATAAAAAGACTACATATTTTTCAATTATTAATAAATAAACAACAAATAATTAAAAAGGAAGATAATGGAATGTTTTGTCTTGCACGTGATGAGTGGGAGCAGAATACATGACCGTTAGATGACGACAAAAATCTGGAACCATACAGCCAAATCCTGGCTTGATATTAGGTGGGCCCAGTACACACACCCTGATACCGGCAATACCGGTCATTTTTTTTTTTTTTTTGAAAGTTTAAGCTTGCCTCCTACTATTTACAATAAACCGCCATTGCCAGGGATCGAACCCTGGACCTCTCACCCAAAGGCCTAAGCCTTTACCATCCCACCAAAGTGGAGATGGCAATACCGGTCATTTTATGTTAATTAACTTTTGATTATTCTTAAAATCTTACTTTACATTTACAAATTGTCTTCTTTTGTTTTCCTCGATTATTACTATTTTTATAATTTTGTAACTACTCCCTATGTATGTGCGAAGAGTGTGTGCAGTGGCGGAGCAGGATTTTCTCTTTTGGGTTCGGAATTTTTCGGTGTTAGATCTTTTTCCGGCATAAAGTTTCAGACCCGGATGGGTCGGGTCGGGTCGGTCACTGGGCCAAATAAGTAAACACAATATCACTATCATAACAAATGTACATCATCGTTGTTTTCAGCCCGAGATGGTGAAGGAGGCTATAGTCTGGACCTAGTTGATAGAAAAGAAATTGATCGGTCATTGTTTTTGGCTATTTTTCTAATTTATTTTTATTTGGGTTATGTTTAATGTCAATTGGGTTGAACTTATTAACACATATTATTAATAATTTTGGGCTTTTAATAATATATATAACATATATGTGTTATTATTGGCCCATTTATAACGTTTTTACTATTTTTTTAAAGTTTATATATAGAAAAATTACTAATTACTAAAAACTTTTTAACTAATTTTTTCATAATCAATGGTTTTGAATATGTTTTTAAAATGTTGTTAGGTTCGCCCGCCACACAAGAATGAGTTTGCTCGTTAAATCAAACCCATAGGTTATATATGAAACCGAAAATTAACCGGGTTCAGCCGAACCCGGTGAAGTACATGTGGCTCCGCCACTGAGTGTGTGTGTGTTTGGGTGTAAAGATGAAATTATAGGTAGAGATTTTTACGTTTAGCTATGAACAATTAGCAATTGAGATGGTTCTTTTAAATAAAATGAGGAGAGAGAGACGCAACAACCATGTGGCTTAGCGATGGCTAGGTGTCATTTCTCGAGTGGTTGAGAGTTTAAATCGCATGATGAATAAATATGTAAAAAAAACCAAAAGATCAACAATTGTTTTATTTGTTTTTTTTATAAAGACAACACACATTATAGAAGAATTTGTAATCATAGAAATCATAAAAAAGAAAGAATAACATAATCACATATATGTAAACCGAGTTAGATGGTTACATAGATGTAATAAATGAGTTAAATACATTTAATAAACAAGTTACATATAGTGATATAGATATTAATTGACATATAATAACAATCAAATTACCTATATGTAATGACTCGGGTATACGTATATGTAGAAACCGAACTACCATAGCCAAATTACATATATGCAATAATATTAAAGGAAAAAAAATATTAATAAAAGTTAGCAGTAATAACTATTTTTGTTTTACGCTTATAAACTCTTAAATAACTATAAAAATGACTGTCATAAATTTTTAAAAAATAAGTAGTTAAAAATCGGGCGACTGCTACATATAAGTTTTTTATTAATGTTTTTCTACGTAACGCGTGTGCGTTTTTTATAAAATAGTCAAACTCATCATTACAAAGTATAAAATATCATTATAAATACATGTGGTTTAGTTTATAATATAAAAAATGAACCAAATGTACACATTTTTAAATATTTTGTTGGTTTAATATGTACTTCATCACGAGGCAATTTAAAAAGTTACATGAGGGGAATTTGCTCATGATGAATTTTTTAAATTCATCTGAAAGACCAACTAAGTAACGTCGGGTAATCCGTACGCGGTCTTTATTGGCTAAAAGGTAGCCCGAGTTGGCCACTAGTTCAGACGGACATAGCCCCTAGCGGTCCACCTGTTAAGGGATTCACCGGATAAAACCCGACCCCACGCCTGCCAAACGGCACGACAAGCCAGAGTGAGATCAGGACTCGAACCCTGGCAAGCCAGAGTTATCCCTCATATCTCCCATATAAATTGGTGGTAGTGAGGTTCGAACCCTGACAAGCCAGAGTCATACCTGCTCATGATGATTTAAGTTAGAAATCATTGACGGATAATAATTGTAGTTAACTTTAAAACAACTTATAACCTTTTAATTGAGATAGAAATCAATAAATTGTTTATAGGATGTCAAGTTAATATTCCATTACAGTGAAATTGTATTAAATTTTTTATCGAACAGCAAGCAATGGTTTGCATACAATAAAACATATGAAGTTACATTGATGTTGTTATTTAGGGTGAACAGTAATCGAATTGGTAACCGAAAATCGGTATCGGTAATTATTTGCATCCTCAGTTAACCGAAATTAATTGAACTAAACCGAATCATTCGTATTTCCATATATTTTAAGTTTTTATACCTCCATTACATGTTTAATACCACATTTCATGTATTTGTATCTCCATGCATATATTCATAAGTCAAAATTTTAGCCCAGTTGATTTTTATTATTAACCGACTGAAAACAAAATTTTAACCAAAAATTAATCGGTTAATTTGGTTGAAATTAATAATCGAACTGAACTATGGTACATTGACACCTCTAATTGTTAGTGTATAAATTGATTACAAATAAAAGTAAAATATGTTACATTTAATTAATTAAGTTTTTAAAAGAGTATTAAATGCTCTTTTTAATGTGATGTAGTAGTAAGAAACCTAAGTTTCTCAATGTAGACTCATGTTCAATGTCCATAGATAACATTTTAGGGTGACATGAGTGGTTCAACAAAGGAATACTGAGATCTTTCTAATCTCTGTTCGATCACGAGAGCACCCGGGTTTTACCTCCAATAGGCCTTTGAGCGGTTGGATTTTCCCCGGAACTGAGATAACTTGTAGGTGTTTAAAGGCTCTGTACATTTGGCCCGTGCTAGATGACGGCGGCCTTTTGCCGTTAGGTCACCCAGTACGAAGTAGAGGTGCACAAAAACCCATACCCATAACCGATATTTGTGTACCCGAGTTTTTAATACCTGAACAGATACTTATCTACACGATACGGATAGGGTATGCATTTCAATGCCAAAACCCCGTACCCGAACCGGACCCGATTTGTACGTGGTAATACCTGAAATTCGGAACCGGTTTCATACACAGAATCGAGGTGCCCTTATAGCAATAGCAAACGGCCTACTTATAGCACTTCCCAATTTCCAGTAGTAAACTTCAACAGCAAAGACCGTTTCACTTGTCTAGATGGCCACATCTAAACCTGTACTTATATGCAATACCGAAATAAGTCGGGTGGTGCTCGCGATGGAGGTTTTCCAATACCCGAAAATGAGTTTTTCAAATACTTGATTTATACTCGAAATTAATTGAAAAGTGCCCAAAAATACCCCTAAAAAGTGCAAATACTTAAAAATCTAATTTATACCCGAAAAATACATGAAAAAAAACCCTTGAATCCAAAAATAAGGTTTTTTCAGTACCCGAAAATAGGATATTAAAATACCCAGTTTTAAAATACCTGACCCAAACCCAATACATAGGGTATGATTATTAGAGGCAATACCCGAACCGAACCTAACCCAGGTATTGCCAATACCTTATTTTTCAATACATAATCATACCCGAACTCGATTTCATGCCTAAAACTGAGTATTTGAAAAACCTGATTTGTGCACCTCTTACGAAATATCCAAACAATTGTTTGTTTGTTGACGTTCAAAATAAAAGAGCATTAAATAAAATGATAATAAAACCATTAACCGGGTTAACCGGTACCAATTCAAAACGCATAAATCATTAACCGGTAAATAATAATATAATAATAATCATCACAACATAGGCCAATAAATCACACACACACACACTCAATCTTTTACTGCTCTTCCCAACAAATCACGCACAAATTCCCGATACAAATATCATCTTTTGACTCAAAACCCATTCTGCTTTCAATTATGTGAAAAACCTACAAAACCCATTTCAAATCCAATCAAATCGAGTTCAAAAATGGGGTTTTTGGGGCTAATTTTATACTGTTTCGTCTGCATTTGTGTATTGTTTGGTGGGTTTTGTTATGCGGGTGACCCGTTTGCGAATTTTGAATTGGAGTTTGGTTATGTGACTGCTTCTCCACTTGGAGTTCCACAACAGGTTGATTATATATTATTATATATAGATATAGATATACTTAATTGCTCTGTTTTGGGTTTTGGTTGTATGCATGTTAAGTGTTCGACGAAATGCGTGAATGGGTTTTGTTTGGTTTTGTTGGTTGTGTGGATTGATACATTATTAGTTATCTTATGGGGAGTTGTATTACAGTATTAGAACGGATTTTCGAAGACCCGAAAGAGGGTGGAAAATTATACAGTGTGTATGCCTGTTAAGTGTTCGATGAAATGCTTGAATGAGTTTTGTTTGTTTTTTGTTGGTTGTGTGGATTGGTACATTATCAGTTATCTTAAGGGAGTTGTATTAGAACAGATTTTCGACTGTCATCGGACCGAAGATGGTAGAAATTTTTACAGTGTGCCTGTTAAGTGTTCGATGAAACACCCGAATGTTTTTATTTTGTTTTTTTAGAATTTTAAAATTTATATAATTTATACAGTGGCATGCCTGTTAAGTGTTCGATGAAATGCCCGAAATGCCCGAATGTTTTTGTTGGTTTTGCGTGTTGTTACATCATTAGGGGAGTTGTATTAGAACAGATTTTTGACTGTCACTGCCCCTACAAGAGGATATAAATCTCTACTAGGGTTTTGTTTGCAAATAGTGTTTTTGATATTTTTTTAATAATATTGTTGTCCGATTGATATTTAGTTTTATGGGCTTATGGGCATTTTGGAAGATACTTTTGAAATCAGTCACATAACAACTTCAAGATTTTTATTTTACTCATATTTTAATCAGAATCGTGATTTTTATTGTAAAGTTATATCGAAGTAGATGGTCATAACTTTTCAAGGTGCTATTGAATCAATCCAAAGCAATAAATTTATAAACAAAAGTTACAAAAACAACGTGTACAATCGTTGCAGCAGACAAAGATTTTATCATTTGTAATTGGTACTGACCTTTTTTTTTTTAATTTTGCAACTCAAATTACAGGTCATTGCAGTGAACGGAAAGTTTCCCGGTCCAACACTAAATGTTACAACCAATTACAACGTGGTTGTCAATGTCAAGAACAAGTTGGATGAAAGCCTGCTTGTGACATGGTACTATTTAAGTTTATTACACTTGATATGAATATGGAATGCAAAGTATATATATTTTTTAGTTTTTTAGTATATTATTTACATCTTAATCTTTAAAAATTATTTTAGGCCTGGAATTGAGATGAGGCGAACTTCTTGGCAAGATGGCGTGCTTGGCACCAATTGTCCGATTCCCGCACATTGGAATTGGACTTACCAATTTCAAGTCAAAGATCAAATCGGTAGCTATTATTATGTTCCATCTATTAATTTCCAACGGGCTGCAGGTGGTTGTGGTGGTTTTGTAATCACAAACCGCAAAGTTATCCCACTTCCGTTTAATACCCCTGATGGAGATATTGTTATTACTATTGGCGATTGGTATACTCGAGATCACAAGGTTTCTGTTTTATCCATATTTGATTTCACACTTCGTCACGATTCTTGTTAAGTTTATTATTTTATGTTTAATGATGGTTTGTTTTTGTTTAAATTAAGGATTTGAGAGCTTCACTTGATGCTGGGAAAGAACTTGGTATGCCGGATGGAGCTCTTATTAATGGCAAGGGACCGTTTCAATATAATTCCTCTGTGCCGGATGGTATTGAGCATGAGACAATTAATGTTGATCCAGGTAGATTTGTTTTTGTTTATAAATATGGTTATTGATATGATAATGTCTCTTAAAACTTTGAAGATTTATTTTTTTAAGAAATAAATCTGTAATATTAATGTTAATTTTAACTTGGATCTGGACTAATTAACATATTAAAATTTACAAATAGTTATCATCATATGACTCATAGATGGCAATCATTTTTTAACAAATTAAACTTTGTAGGGCCTTTTTGCAATTTAAAGTTTGTTTTCTTCAACTTTTGGCTGAAAATAAGTAATGCACAAATATACAAATAATAAGACCTTGTAAAATATACTATATTTTTCGATTCTTTGAATTAAAATATATTTTTCGTACCTCAAAGCACATTATAATGTTTTCTTTTTCAAAGAGCATCTCTATTTCTGATCAATTTTTAATCTTTCAAAAAACTTTGTTCATTTCTAATATCTGAATGATAATTGCAGGGAAAACTTATCGTATTCGTGTGATAAATGTCGGAGTGTCAACTTGTTTAAACTTCAGGATTCAGAACCACAATTTACTTCTAGCAGAAGCAGAGGGACATTATACGTCCCAACAAAACTATACTAGTTTAGATATTCATGTTGGCCAATCATATTCCTTTTTGGTAACAATGGACCAAAATGCAAGTACTGATTATTACATCGTTGCAAGCCCTAGATTTGTTAATCAATCCGAATGGCAGCGAGTAACAGGCGTCGCGATTTTGCACTATTCAAATTCCAAAGGACGGGCTTCGGGTCCTCTTCCCGACCCTCCAAATGACGGAAACGACAATTCGTATGCAGTTAATCAAGCTATGTCCATCAGGTATGTTTCTTTATTTTCGTTTTCATAATGCACTCTCTAAACGAAGAGGATAGTTGCAATTAACACCTGTTATCTTTCAGGATGAACAACACTGCAAGTGGGGCCCGCCCAAACCCACAAGGCTCGTTTCGTTACGGTTCGATTAACGTGACAGATGTGTACGTGTTAAGAAATGTTCCACCAATTGAAATTGACGGGAAAGTCCGGGCTACATATAATGGGATTTCATTTGTGAACCCGAATACACCCGTGAGACTTGCAGACAACTATAAACTGAAAGGATCTTACAAACTTGATTTTCCAAATACGCCCCTGAACCGACCTCCTACTATAGACAGATCTCTTATCAATGCTACTTATAAAGGGTTTGTAGAGATTGTATTGGAGAACAATGATACAGTAGTTCAAAGCTTTCATATGGATGGATATTCGTTTTTTGTTGTCGGGTATGCATTTAGTATTTATCATCATATTTTCTTACTTCAATTTTTTCAAACGATGTAAATGTTAATGTTATAATATTAGGATGGCATATGGAGAATGGACTGAAAATAGCAGGGGTTCTTATAACCGTTGGGATGCAATAGCACGCTCCACTACTCAGGTTTCTTCTTTTTAAACATTTTCAACCTTTCTTTTTATATAAAACACTCGTGTTCTATAAATAAGTACTGAAACTATTGTATTTTTTAGTTAGTAATTATTTATTGATTAACAACGGCTTAAGAGGTTTTATTATATCCTTTAAAAGGGCCCTCTGCAGCTTTAAATTTGTAAACTGACTTTTATATTGACCCGTTAGAGATTAAACATAACTCAGATCGACCCATTTATAAGCAAATGGGTCAAACGGTCACCCGTAATGATGTGTTTTTAATAATTAAATTCTTTATTGAATAACAATGGCTTAAGAGGTTTTATTGTATCCTTTAAAAATACACTATTTGAAATTGAAAGTTATTTTTTAATTGACTTGTTACTCTAGAGATAAAATATAATTCAAATCGACTCTTTCATAAGCAAACGGGTCAAACAGTCGCTTATAATGATACATTTTTATTATATATATGTGTTGAATTTGATAGGTTTTTCCTGGAGGATGGACAGCAATACTTGTATATCTTGATAACGTCGGAGCATGGAATCTTAGGACCGTAAATCTTGACAGATGGTATTTAGGTCAAGAAACGTATATGCGAATTGTTAATCCTGAAGATGACGGCCAGAAAACCGAACAACCACCACCTGATAATATCTTGTTTTGCGGTGCTCTCGCTCACTTTCAAAAGTATAATCTCTTGAAACGCTTTTCGACAACTTTCAACCTGTTTGACTTATTGAACTTGCCAGCTCAGATTAATGTATTGTTATGTTTGCATTTCAGGCCACAAAGATTCTCATCGGCTGCTTTAGGCATCCAAGAATCATTGAAGCTAAACTTTAAGATGTTGATGGCATTTGTAGTTATCTACATGATGATTTGAACATGTTTCAGAAATGGGATTTTAATTAATTGTTCAAAGGAGGTTGCTTTTTGGGTAAAATAGTGTTTCTTTAGTTGGCGAATTCGGTTGTTGTGAGAAGACATTAGATCCATTGTTCTTGTTAGTGTAAGTATAGGGATGGTTGGTTGATTTTCTTTGTATGCTAAACGCATCTCTTAACCGCTCCAGAATTTTTGTCCGTTGGGGTCACTTTGTGTTTTCGCAACTTTGATCAATTTGATGTCAAAATTTTCGGGTCGGGTCAGGTCAAGTTTCTATCTTTCGATCAAGAGAACTAAAATCAATGAAGTTTCACAATTAGTTTCTTTCATGTTTCGTGTTTAAGAATCAAGTTTCAACGTATTAAAGTAATGAAGTGTAAAAGTTGTAAACAAAAACGACGCTAGCATGATCTAAGCGTAGCGCTCTTGCCGTGTGAAATAGTCAACCAGAAGTTAAGGGCAAAAATAAGATCATCTCATAAGCTATAAGCATATAAATGGTCATTCTTTCCAACCTAAGCTATAATCTCTTCTATCTTAAAACCAATCAAATTGCCCACTAATCAACATCCAAGTTAATAATGATATTGTTATCATGATTGAATGGAAGATGATAAAAAAAAGTTGTCAGGAATATAACTGAGAATTCATGTTCAACACAACTTAAAATAAATTTTACGTCGTTTAGAAAACTCGTTTGTTTCCTAGGGTACAACGGCCGGGGCAGTTGGCGTTGCTTAGAAAGCCGTTGCCGCCCTATGGTATGGTATTGTCAAATCTGAGAAGAACTGCATGATGGTCAAGCGATTGATTTCGATAGAGTTTTAGGGCATGTTTGGGATTGAGTTTGAAAACACCTTATTGGCTTATTGGCTTTTTCAAAAAGCCAATAAGTTAAATGGTGTTTGGCCATCACAAAAAAACCTCTTCTTTTAGCTTTTTGAAAGGGTTAAAAAACAGTTTTCCAAAAGCCGCAAATCCTGACTTTTCAAAATGGCTTCTTGAAAAGCCATAAGCATTTTTCAAACTCAATCCCAAACATACTCTTAGTGTCACGTGAGGTTTATGATGCTTGTGTTGTGTTTTGCAACTAAGGGTTATATTTGTATTTATAGTGAAAACCACATCTTTATCATAAACTAAATGAAAAAATAAATTACACTGACCATCATTAAAGCGTTTTGCTTTAATCATTCCATTAGACTTGTAAATAATTTGAATTCATTCACGTGTTAAGTCATCACTTAACATATAGTTAATTGAATTAACCAAATCATCGTTTCCAATAACTATGGATCCATTTATTCCCGAAACCGTCCAACTTTAAAAGTTTGGAAATTAAAAGATCGGTTATAGGTTCGGTCTGTATCCCATAACCGAACCAAAATTGGCCTTGCTCATCCCTATTTACAACCCAACAATCCGATGAACATATTTACAACTTAATTACACTACATGTCCGATACGAACGAATTGCATAGAGAGAAGCGTTAATAATTTAGGTCACGATGAACGATGTTATTGATCTCATTATTTCGTTAAGTACAAAAATCAACCTTTCAACTAATAACATTTGCACTAGAGACCCTACACTATTGGCACATATCATTGTCAACCCGTTTCACACGTTGAGATAATTGTGCTACATTAGATTATTAATCATGTTCGAGTTACATATATTTTAAGTATATGTGCGTTAGGGTAGATGTTTTTGACAACAATAAAAATATAGGTCACGCTCAGAATGTATATTTAACCCGTCAAACTGTAATACGATAAACGTTAATCCGACTTAATTAGCACCTAGAACCTTATAGGAATTAAGCTCTCTTTAGCTATGTATTATTGTTATTTGTGGAAAGAAGAAGTTCGGAAATAATAAGGTGGCCACATGGGAATTTGTGACCAAATGATGGTAACTTCCTTCACAAGCAAACATATTCATAAGAATCTTATTATTCGGTTTCCATTATCACCCTTTAATATATCCCAACATATATTCACTCCCTTATCTTATAATCATTAAACTATTCGTCTCTCTCTTTGAAAAGCAAGTATTTGGATAATGCATGTATCGTTATTTAAGTATTTAGATCAAATACAATAAACTTAACGTATTAATTGCAAGAATCAAGTAATGTATCTATCAATTTATTAAATCGTCTCATATATCTACTATCTCGTTTTGTTCCGAGCAGATCGACACAATGTCGTGTCAACCTGTATGTTCCTATTGATCACGAGGGAAACCGTGTGGTTATTCTTTTTCTTAATAAGTTTTCCAACAAAAAAAATTGTTGACCTTTTTCAGGACCTAGTTGATCAACTCGTATGAATTTTGATCATCAACAACGTTCCGATTTCCCAATAACTTACGGGCATAACTAACGGAGAAGATTCCATCTGTAATTGTAGCCCACACCAACTTGTCCTCGAAATAATAAGACATGTTTATGACCAAGTAATGAATGGTAGGTCTGAAGTTCATGTCTCTTCTCGAGACTTTGCAGAATTTGCACCCACACCTACTTTACAATCTTTATACATTGTAATAGCGAACAAAAGAGGAAGGTGGGGGGGGGGGGGAGGGGCTTGGACTATAACGGTTTCAAGCCTAGCCAGCGAGCTAAATTATATAATAATAATAATAACAACACCCAATAAAAAAATTGTCACTTGACACTTGCTATGATTCCTTTAATTTCTAACATATACAACAATTATTTAATACTTTATTAATACTTTTATCCTAGGATACCTTCATCTAGTCAACCTGCATCTTTGTGCCTCCATAAATTCCCAAGACAACCTCAATGAGTACACATGTTGCTTGTTTGAATTCAAACACTTGGATTTTGACTCCCCCACCATGTCTCATGACCACATCACTTTGACTTCTATATATGCATTCCAAACACTCACTTCTTATTAAACCACTCAAATGTAGCTTTGACTTCTTTTCCACCTTCATTTTGTCACAAATAATCTAGCCATTGGTCACTAATACTCTTTGTCACTCTCTAATGAGCTCCAACTCTTTTTCTTGGCCTTCTTCGCAGTGTTTGTAGCTCGTCGTTCGGTGTACGCACTTTCTTCCTTTTATTGTTGACGATTTATTAAACGTTAGTTGTCGAGTTTAAGCTTAAATAATTCGGTCATAGTAAGTAGAGTAGTTTAAGTTTGTTATAGAAAAACAATAGTAGAGAGCTCTATATGCATGTTTGTATGCTAATTATATCTTGAAAACTGTTTTAACACTTTATTAACTTATAAGATTAGCTACTCATCATAGACCTATATATATAGATGCATGCATGGTACATATAACTGCTAAACTAGTGATCAAGTCAGTTATGTGCAAATGATTTATGATTTTCCATGCATTCATGCCGGTAAGTAAGGCTATTTGAAAACTTTTAGCGAATAATGATGCCAACGCTAGTGTCGATATGAGTTTTGCTAGCAAGAATTTTGTATGTACGTGTATTTAGCGATGCTTTTGAATGCTAAGTAGCTAGCTATAGTGACCTTAGTTATTACCTAGTGACCTCAATAGTTTTTGTCATCAAATACCACTACAAGAATTTTACTCTGATACGTCGACCCTATAGCGACGACACGTGCATATCTCGTCAGCATAACCTTTAGGGGTCGTATCAGATGACTTTTCTTGTAGTATACACCCTTAAAATCATCCACAACGTTTAAACGCGGTTGTACAGTTAAGGGAGATGATCATGGTTGTACAAAAACGTGTAAGAACGGATTTCGTTGATGAAGGAAGATGGAGTATTATTTTAGTTGGTTTTGAAGGTTGTTATAAGATGGGCAACTACTTATAACATGACCGTATTTTTCAAACTCACTATTGTAGTCGTTCTAACAAGCTTTTGTCCCACATATATATACTTAGAGAAAATTGAAACATTCTTAGCTATTAAAATCGCCGTCGAAAATACCCTAGAATAATATCTTGGACTCAGTTAGGACCTATATATGCTTCACTACAAGCTAATATCACTTGTTAGATTTTGCTTATCATTTTCTTCGATATGTTCCCATACTTTTTTATTGTCAGTATATATACGTGTCACTAATTAATTATCACACCTTTTCTTGTAGTGCTTGCAAGCGTCCACTACCATAAGCTATTTAGTGACAGCAACCGTTGCAAATGCATGCGACCATGCATGCGTACGCATGCTCATCGAGCCGCTAGCCCATGTACACTTATAGGTAATTTCGTCCCTTGACCGAATCTTTGTTGCTATTCATAGTCATGATATGTTATCTATTTATTTATTTTTTGTAACCATAGAGAATTAACGAATTTGTTACCGAAAAGCTCACGAGACTCGGCACGTATCAATTCATGATCAGTTAAATCACAGCTCTTGTGCTGAACTTATCATGATGAGCATTGGGTATGATATATGTGTTATTCCCGACAATTTCACTATCTATCTCTATAATTATATTAAAAATCATTATATACTATATATTTTGTATCCTCCACTCAAAACAACTTTTAACAAATATTAAAAAATTATAGAGTATGAATAATGTTTTTTCATATTTACTTATGAATGATTACATTTTCTCTCCCATCCACTCACAATCATTTACAACCCGGCAATGAAATCATAACTTCTTAATCAGAGTGTCGTCCATCATCAAGGTTTTCTTCTCTTTTGACTACAACTAATGGGTTAAACTCATGTTTTCATTTAAAGAAGGGTTAAGCTAATTAATGTTTTCATTAAAAAAATCTGACTTTTATATCTAAAAATGTAGACAAATTTTTTGATGACCGACGAATGGTTAATGGACTCTCTTGACCCTCCCTTCCGTTTCAACATGTAGCAACGTTTCATTATCTTTTAAAATATATTACTTTTTGGGAAAGACATATATGTATATGTGTCAGATTCGTTAAAAAAGTGCATCTGATAATTTCGCTATCCCTTCAAAGGAAAGTTCTATTGATTAATAGTTTGCATAATCATCAAGCATTCTCATTCTCATTCTCTCTCTCTCTCACACACACACACACATATCAAACCCTATCTATATATATCTCTCTGTGTGGAGGCAAACTTTAGTAAGAAGCATACTTCAAATCATTGTGTATAACCTATATATATATAAAGGTCATGTATCTATAACTTTGTATAACTATTATTATTATTATAAACATATAGAAAATTCAGCTACAATATCAACCTCACTTCAATACATCCTTTGGTCCTTACCTCACTTCAATACATGTGTGTTTCTCTCGATATATCTTTACCTTACTCATTGATGAAAGTATGAACTAATTAATTAGAAGTCTTTTATGTTTATAATAGCCTTAACATTTTAAATGACAGTCTAAATGCATGTATTATATGTATCAGCTTACTACTCAAGTTTAAATTTTGCTTCCACCGATTTCCTAAATCATAAATGTAAGCTTCATTTTACCGGATCCCATTGGCTAGTAGGGTATTGGCGTTTCCAATAACAAACTTATATACACCCTGAAAGTATTTTGATCAAGATTGTTGTCCAATGAATGGAGAATGTAGCAAAAACACAAAAAGGTCGACTTTGGTTAGGATTATTTTTTGAAATTAAGAATTAAATACAATGCCAAAAATTTTACAAGATACTCTCAAAATTGAATAAAACTCCTATAAACTCTAATCAAATTGTTATAAAATCAAGTAAAAAAATGAAAATACATAAACGTTCAGTGCATGCAAAGGGCTGTCAGGTCGATTAGAGCATTCAAATTAGAATCCTTATTTTTATCTATATAATTTAACTTTAAACAGCTTAATTTATTTATAAACTTTCATTTTTTAAAAATCGATACACTTGATTACTAAGATCTATCTCTATTTAATTAAATAATGCTTATTTATTCTTATTGTTTTTCTTTTCCTTCCACTCATATAGTGAACAGTAATCAATATATATAAGGAATCACTATTTAATTCTCTCTCACACACAAAATATTTAGGGGATTAGATGAAGAATACAAATTGATTAAAATAAACTTTAAAACTTTTTCTTTAATTATATTTAAATTTATAATAAACTGGGTAGATATATAATCTCCTTTAATCATTAACTTAATTTTTCTACCATAACCTCTCTCTTGAAGTCCACCTATTCCCGGTACAAACTGTGATTTACCTCTTCCTATGAGTTTTCAGTAAAGGATTATGTGGTTGACAAAAAAAAAATACATATTAATAAGGTTACATGTTTATATATATAGTACTTAAATTCTTTATTATGTACAATAACAACTGAAATATGCTTCTATACTTTTGATTAATGACTTTGAAAACGAGCTCATCCTTCATTTCCATAGATCAATTGGACATTTGGAGGTAGAGTCAGAGGCATCTTGATCTGGCACGCTTAGCATTTCGTGTTCTTGCTTGTTCTGATGTGTAATGAGCTCACAATTTGATCTTTCATTATCATCATGTGATCGCAAGATGGGACTGTTATCATCCATATCCGTGTAATGATTTTCTTTAGTCACAAAGGCGTCACCTTGGCTAAGTAGTTGTGATGCAACAAACTTGTCAAGAACTCGCCAATCCGTCATTTGATTATTGACATTTTGATCCTGATTTGGATGGGTACTATTGTTTTGGACTTGTGTGAGTGAAGGTGGTTGATAGTTGATAGTTCCAACTTGATTTGTGTTAATACCATAGACGGGCATGGAAGAATTGTTGTTAGGGAGTAGTTTTGGGCTCTCTAAGAGAGGAAGTTGGAGATCAGGGGTAATATGGTAATTTTGCATTTGGTCTAACTCTTTCTTGCAAGATCCATATGGGTATTGATAATTAGGGTTTACCATGTTGGTTAAAGAATGGTTTTGGTTTGGTGAATCAATTTCTGGCATGAATGAGACTTGATGTTCTTCATACCAAATTGGTGATTCATGCTCACTTGCTCTTCTCATTGCTGGCAATCTTTTCTTGAACACCCTACATACCACCCATCCTTCTTCCTATTTTCAAATTAAGATAGTTAAATTATTAATATATAATAGGGTAGATTGCATATAACATCGAAAAATGGTAATCTTATTTTGATCATTAAGATTATACTAATCACTGATTCCAAGGTTGCAAAACTCTCTAGACAAACCCTAGGAGGTCGACTGTAGAATTGGATGTACTCGTCGTATTCAGGGAGTACTCAAGAATGATAAATATATTAAGCAAATTAATTTTTGAAAATTATATATATGTCAAATATCATATGTTTACTAATATTTATAACACAATAAGTGAATATCAATATTAATAAAATAAATACTAAACTATTCTAAAAAACTTTAATCATTAATTAAAAAATATTTTTTCTTTAATTTACAAAAATACGAATTCTCTTTTATTTTTTTTAAAGATAAAATCGGCACAAGTTGACCGACTAGATATGATTTTGACCGAGGTTGACCACATTTGAAATAGAGTTAAAGAAACTCGTTTTGGTGTCATACATTGTTACAAGTACTCCGGGAATACTCGACCTTGTAGACTTACTTTTATAACATTGCATGATTCCCCTCACGGAGAGGTCTCAGTTTCCACTAGTAATTTCCTACCGTAACCTTATACCAGGTCACATGTCTAGTGCATACTGTGATTTACATGATCTCGTTGGCTATCAGAGTATTAGTCATGGGTCCCATAAATATTTTGTTAACGAGTTCTCATGGTTACCATAAAAATAAATAAATATTCATGTAACAATATATACTCACTTGAGTTGTGGTTGCATTTTCATCCGATTCAAGGCGATACTCGTGCATTATCCAGTCTGATTTTTGTCCATTGGGAGCGCGACCCTTATAGAAAACCAATGTCTTTCTCATCCCAACCAACTCATGCTTCGAGTAAATTGCCTTGTCTCTTCCCGTAGCCTTCCAGAACCCTGCGGTTGTAGCTCTATTCGTTCGGGTTCCGGTTGGGTATTTCTTATCTTTATGACTAAAGAAATACCATTCATTTTGCTCTTCTGTACCCAGCCTGCATAGCTCTATTGAAGCTTAACCATTAATTTGCATGATCATGTAGTAAGGGAAAAATTAGGATTACAAACAAGTTAATTATGCTACATTATATATTTAAGTTTATACATTTCCATCGATAATCAATCTATAACATTATATATAAGTGATTTCTTTTTATTTGTATCTTTTTATTAACTTTAATGCTACATAAAATATTAGTTAAGCTGGTAAATATATAGCAAGAACCCATGATTCATAAAATTTTGTGGTTGAAGTGTATCTCAAACCGAAAAAAATCTATACTTCCTAGTGTGAGTAACAGAAAATCGGTTTTGATTGATCGACATTGATTTTATGCTGTACCTTGAAGATCCCATGGCTCAATTTTGTAAAGATCAATATCTCTGATGACATCCAGATCAATCCTTCTTGAATTGATCTTCTTCCTTAGGTAGTAATCCACAAGTTCTTCATCAGTGGGGTGGAACCGAAAGCCCGGAGGTACATGTGAAAATGTGTTCATATCTTTTTTTCTTTTAGAGATATTGCAACCTGCCATCCAGAATTTGATTTGATTGATAATTTAGTTTAGGAGAACCAATATGACCACAATGTATAAGATTCAGACTTATGCATGTAATAATTACGGTATATATCGGACTAGATTTATTAGAAATAATGTCATTGTTGTTCTAATGGTATCAAGCATGTTATAATCTTGATGCGGGTACGCAGTCACTATATGTATTCGGTATGCAATTATATAAATATACTATGGATGTGCATGAAACTTTAGGTGCAATGGTAGTGCACTAATTCAGTTTTATGCCTTAATTAGTTAAATGTGTATAAATCTCATGAATTAAAATTAAACCATACGCTCTATAATGACGTTGAAGGGCCTGCGTAAAGGATAGCAACGAGATCTCTTCGTTCAAATGAAGTAAAACTATATATATTTAAATGCAAGTAACAATGCTATCTTTAATACCATAGTTAGCATGCTAGCAAGATACTAAAAGCAAAATCAGGAGAATATATGCACAAGTTAATTCAACATTTATAATGGTTTATAGAATGATAGCAAATACATTAAATGAATGAATAAGTAAAGCACACTGTTATTTTACAGTTTATATATACCACTTATATATATGGTGATATAAAAGTACATGCAAACTTTAATCTAAAGAAAACAAGGATACAATTTTAGATAATTCCTCAAAGGAAAGATAGTTTTGTTTTGGTATCATATGTGTCCCCAAAAAACAAAGTTTAAAAAATTCTTACTTAGCAATTCGGTACATAATTAAGAAACTGATCGTTTGAATCGCTCTTTCACTTAACATAAATAAATGATGATCGATTGTGTGTGATAATTGCTTACCACTGAGTTATGATTCATGAAAAATATAAACATGTGATTCGAAAAGAACAAGAACAAAAAATTAAGATATATAGAACATGAACATACAATTGTTCTAATTTATATATAAATGATAATCAACTCTACTCGGGTTGGGGTGTTACAGTAGCCGATCATGATCCTTGATGATAAAAAGAAAGAAAATAAAGGAGGAAATAGATAAATGATAATCAACTCTACTCGGGTTAACATACAATTGTTCTAATTTATATATAAATGATAATCAACTCTACTCGGGTTGGGGTGTTACAGTAGCCGATCATGATCCTTGATGATAAAAAGAAAGAAAATAAAGGAGGAAATAGATTGAAGGAGCATGCGATCGATAATGGTAGCATGTAAATGGATGTAATAATGAACCAAAACTCATAATTCAAGTAGACACACACAAAGGTGGCACTAATTTGTGTTTGTATGTTTTTTCACACAGTAGCATTATAGATACAAGATCATGTGTGTGTGTGTATGCATGTATAATTATCTTGTTGAAATATACAATGGGAATGATGTAAGATATATCAATGATTGTGTTATTAACTAAGCATATGAAGATCTAAAGAAACCACTAATGAAGTGAGTTCATGTTCATACCAAATGTTTTGTTGTTGAAAAGCAAATAATAAAGATCTGATCTTGATGAGAAGTTAACTATATAGGATTAGGTTTTGCCTCCTAATATGCAGGAAGAATCATGGGATTGAGGAACTCATGAAAGACAAATGACAAGAAGCAAGATAAAGGTTGTCTGGTCTTGGGAATTGAAGCTGATGTGAAGCATTGGAAGAAGAAGCTAAAAAGAGAAAGAGGAAGAGGGTCCAATGGGAGAATGGCATGGAAATAGAGTTAAATAGGACCAAACAACAACAGCAAGTGCAAGAATGAAGAGAGAGAAACAAAAACCCTAATGATGAAAGATGATGGCATATGGTAAGTAAAGATTAGAAAGAGAAGAAAGATAAAGACAGAAAGAAACAACAATAAAGAATTCAATATATTACATATTTTTTTTTGTTGTTTTTAACTATGTGTGTGTATGTATGTAAAGAGTTTCTTTTAAGCTTTTATCATTTTATATAAGGAATTTTCCTTCATTGTTAAATCCCACTTCAACTTAATCTAGTTATTGGTAAATGTTCCTTTTTCTTAACGGATTCTAATTTACTTCTAATAAATCATCTATACATGCATCTTGTGGAATTTGAAGTACTATCGACCTTAATATTACTAGGATTCATATGTTTTTTTATTAGATGATTCAAAGTTGTTAAAAGATAATATTTATAGAAAAATATCAAAATATTTTACAATTTTATAAAGGTCATGAAGTTAATTCAGTTAAAAAAAAAAGATAAGGTGATTTTAATGAGACCCTTGAAAAACTTGATTGTTTTTTTTTTAATATTTATTAATCCATATCATAAATATCTCAAATTTACATATTTTTAAAGACATTATATGCTTGATTAAAAATTTTGAAGAGTTGTGCATTAGTTTAATTGACTTCTCTCATATTTTGAATATTAAAATGCCAAAACTTGGTTAAGATATTTTTTAGTAGGGAATATCTCATAGAATAGTAACCAACTTTTAAAAGTGTTCAAATTAGATCACTTATGCATATTTTAAACAAATCGGGTCACTAAATCTTCAAATCGAGTCCCACCAGTTTTTTGGTTTGTTAAGAAAGAAATGAAGGATAAAATGTGGGGGTCGGAATTTGCAATATATGTAGTTATATTTTTAAAAAATTAAAAAACAGTTAATTATATTAAAATTTAAAAATAAAAAATAAAATTCACGTCGTCACTCAACGTCAACATAAAAAAAAAAGATAAAAAGATTTCCTATGTGAAACAAAAAATAAAAACGTTTAAAAAACATATTAAAACCTTTAATTTAATAAAATATGAAACTTGAGTGAACTAATTGGAACAATTTTTAAAATTAAGTGACCTAATTGGAACACTTTTGAAACTTGATTATTATTATATGAAATTGCCCCTTTATAGTATATACTAATAAATATGTAATTAAGTTAATATGATATTTACAAAATACATGTTGTTAATTAATTTGTTTGTTAGTATGATAAAGTGTAGGTTGTCTTTGTCTTTCGTTGTCGGAATAGGGCTAAATTGGTGGGGAAGGTTTTCTGGCTAAATGTATATGCCACCCACCCGCTTGACTGAGACCTTAACCATGTCTTTTCTGCTTTTCTTTTATTTATTTATTATTATTTTTTAATTGTCTTATATAAAACCTAAGTAGCAAGAGCTAGTGAATGACAAAATCCAATTGGATAACAAGGAGAAGATTCCTTTTTTTAAATGGCGACTTACTTGTATTTAAGCAATTGTACTCTTTAAATTTGGAGAGCTTCAATGCCCACTCTGGCCAGACTATGTTGTCTAGCTTAATCGGGCTCACGCTGAATTCAAAGTTTGGCTTGGGTGTTCTTTCGGGATACCGTATCACTAACTGACACTTGACAGCCGTCGTGTCACCACAAGAGCATAACTCTCTGGTGTAACACACGGTGGGACGAAAACCCGGGTGGACTCAGGGTTCGAACTGACAACCTTTACACAAGGCCTAGCTCAAATCCTTCATTGCCAATATTCGCCCAAATATGATACAAGTAGAATTTGAACTTGAGTCTCCACTTTAAAACCCAAACCTCCTACCACTAGACCACAAGTGGGAGGTTACAAGGAAAAGATTTCTTGCATCACTATATTGCTAATTCCGCCAACTCAAGAAATTAATTAAGAAATGGTGTCGAAAATATTTTTTTTTTGTGTTATGAAGGTGATCGACATTAGTGTTTTGGGGTATGCATCTGCCATAATCTTTGTTTCGATCAGTTGGTTTGGTGGTCATCGACTTATCCTTTTGTTTTTCATTGTCCCTCGCTTTTCATAAAAAAATAACTAATAGTTATAAAATAGTTAACTTTATTATACGTATTCAAATAATAAATATACATTCTCAACCAATTTGTGTCAAGACTGATGCGGTTTAAAAGGAGGAGCGTACACAATGATCTTGAAAAAATCATCGTGCACAACAGCGTGCCCCTCTGGTTGCTCGACCGACCAATAGGCTTGTTCTCGTGCATTCTAAACCGGGACATGGAACTAACAAACTTTTCTTCATTATGCATTATGCAAAATTGTACTTTTTACCATATAACAACGGTGTTTTATCATTATAGCGAACATTGTGTTGTTTTACTGTTATACCGATGCAACAATTGCAATTGTTAAGCAAGACAATCAACTCAGTTTTTGCTATATATATATAAAGATAAAAACCACGAAAAACAACATAGTCCGATCGAAATGAACAGTACATCACAACACTACCCACAAAGTCGAATGAAACGAGGGATATTCTATGTGGATCATTAATTATTATGAGAAGACGCGTAACAAGATAGCTGATTCGTTTTTTCGAAAGTAAAAGAATTAAAATTAAAAAAAAAAGCGTACATATATTATTATTATGTGTTATGATGGGGCCAAACGTGTGAAATATTATCCCTACAACAACAAGAACCATTCCTTGTTAATTACTACTGGTATAAAATCCAACTGGGACCAGAATATATATGTATCACATACCCATTAGTTGAAAGTTGACTTTAAACTACCTGTGAACCCCCACCACCATACCTCTACCTGGCTTGGCTCCTCAATATTTGTTTTCTATTACACACTTGTGATCTATGAATTTGTATTTATTTTATTATATCAAATAGGAGATATCTAATAACCGATCATTTGGAATACATGTATGTTTGTCATGGTGAACTTTGATTTGTATTTATTTATCGTTGTAACTATGTTTTGTTTATTGTAGGGGTGGCAAATGGGTTGGGTTGTGTCGGCCGGGTCGAAACGGGTTATGGGTTGGAACGGGTAGGTTCGGAATGGGTCAACTAAAAAAAGAGTTGTTTTGGTTTGGAACTGTTAGGGTTAACAGGTTCGGGTCAGAACGGGCCCAGGTCGGAACATGTCAAAACAAGTTTCGGGTCGGGTTTTTCTTTTTTTATTGTTTTGAACAAGGACAACGGACGAAAAGTTTTAGTTTTTTTTTTGTTTTTGTTTTATATTTTGATTTATGATTTTTTAATTATTTTTTTTGACTTTTTAAGGGTTTTATTAAGATAAAAAAACCCCTAATTTTTTTTAAAAAAAACAATAAAAAAATAATAACTCAAAATATAAATAAAAAAACGAAAACAGAAAAAAAAAACTAAAATTTTTCGCCGTTCGTCCTCGTTCATATAAAAAAGGCGACAAATTAACCGAAAAGTCGACGAAAACGAAACAAAAAACCGAAATCGACCCGTCCAGTGCGAAAACTCAAAAGAAACCGAAACCCAACCCGTCCAGTGCGAAAACTCGTGTTGGCACGAAACCTGATCCAAGCCAAAACCTAAACCGATCTCGTTTCAACCCGAACCTGCCACTTTTCTTAAGACACTAACCCATATCGACCCATATTTATAAATATGTCATTCCATTTTGACCTGAAAATAAGAATGTGAGATTTCAAGTAACCCACTTTGAGCCGTTTAATTAAAATCGATGACCCAATGTCCCAACTCCCAAGCCAACCCATATAAATTTTTAAACAACCCAAAATTTCCCATTTAAAATGGTTTGGGTTAAGATTGTCACCCATAATTTATTGTTATAACAATATCGTCGATCTTAATTAGGAAAAGATTATATATAACGACCCGTTTTCAATACTCGTTTGGGACACCTAATATTGTGAAGCCAGCATGCCCAGTAGACATCTATTTAAATAAAATAATTAGAGGGATCATATGTGAGTGTCATTTTTTTTGTCCTTGCTCTCTGATAAAGTAATTAAACACATGCTGAGAATCACTAAATAAATGGGTCATTGGTTGGTAGTTGGTCTCTTTGTGTTCATTATTACCATTAATTTTTTTTTTAACGGCAAAGTAGGATCACTCACGGATCACTGGAGTATCATCGTGTCACAAGCAGAACCACACGATCATATTTATCTCCACTAGGCAATAATACCTAACCACCAATTCAGGAGGAAACCCAATAAATCTTGGGAAAACCCCCTTGTGGGATTCGAACCCAGGACCTTATGGTCCCTAAGTCTTATCCTACCACCAAGATGCCGCTAGACTGTAATTATTGCCATTAATTATTTCCATTTTCTTGATATTAACCCCTTTAATTATTTGTTAGGGTAATTCATGAATATACTTTAAGCTTCTAGACCTTCTCTTTTATATATATATATATATATATATATATATATATATATATTAAATTTCTTTTTATTTTACTGTGTAACAGCTGTTACAGATAAGGTAAATGTGAAATTTAGATGTTAAAAACTATCTAAGTCGATTTAAGCTAGTCGTTTTAAATATTAAGAAAATAAACTCATATTAAAAGAGTTAAATAACTATTTACATATATAATTCGATGAAAATATTAAGAAAGAAACTATAAAAGTCATTGAAATCCTTTCAAGTAGACTACTTTCTCCATATATTATATCAAACTAATTATTCACTTCAACATATTTGATCAATTAAAGTTTTAAATGTTATAATTTTCTATCTAGTATTAAAATCATATTGATTCATGTTTAAGTGTTAGAAAAGTTATATTAAGGTTGACCTTATAGGTTTTTTCATGAACGACAAACCTATAAGGTCAACTATTAGTTATTATTTTTATACGTATAACTTTTCTAAATTAAAAATGAATAAAAGCTTGCTTTATATTTATATAAATCTAAAAGAAAGATTAATGGGTTGAATGGTTTTTTTTTTAAACTTGTATATGAGTTTTTAAATAAGCCCCTCACCCACGCGTGTAGGGTTTTCAACATACTAATGGTCAAAGTCAACTCGCTTGCCCCCCACGACATATTTAATCAATTTTGACATTATTAATTAATTAAATAATTAAAATAAAATTTGAAAAGTTATAGTTTGTTAGATTGTTATAGACAGAAAAGAAAACACACCAAACATTATATGCTATAAAATGCAGTTTTTCATCATTTGTTATTGCACAATTATATGTCGAATTGTCTATTATATTCTTTTGAAGGGGAAATATAAAAACAAAAATACAAACTTTCAAAAAAAAGAGTGTCAACCGAAATATCTACTACCATCTACAATCGATAAATACTCTGTAGGGTTTTAACGGATGGTCATATGACGTTGTTATGCACGTCGGTAGTGAAGCATGGCTACGAGCGTGGGGCGGATTTTTTTCAGCTATAAAATTTTTAAATATTTGGTTTGTATATATATAAATTTTTAAGGAGTAGTTTTATAAATATTTATATACTTTTAAACTTTGTTAAAATAATTTTATTGATGAATAAATACATAAAAAATTATTCTTTTTATAAATCAATACCATGTAAAATTGTGAAGGCAAGATACTTTTCATATTACACGATATATGTATTTGAATATAACCACTTTTCCATTTATTAAAATTAAACGAATATAAATGAATAAACATAAGCGAATATTCATGAGCATAAATGAATGAACAAAACATCTATATTCATGTTCATTCATTCAAGAAAAAGATAACTAAATCCCTTATAAGTTGTTAAATTATTTATTTATTTATGAAGAAACGTTTGTTTAAACTGGAGTCAAATTTGACATTTTCACAAGGTGAGGTGAATCAGAATGAGTGATCTAGACTACAAAACCAACGCCATTAGTCTCGTTACAAGAATGATGGCTTCCTGTAACCATCCTATAGCGTGAGAATCAGTATTTTAAGTTGTGAGTAATATGAGCAAAAGCCAAGAGGGTCAAATCATTTTACCATTCGGAGATGTCTTCTATCTATAGCCGATGGGATGGAAACCGTGCAATGTTACCGGACCAAACATCGTTATCCAAATATCATTTGGCCCCCTCTATGATCAACGTAGTAGAGATCGTGGAAGCCGTTTGGGCGTAACAACTATATACATTCGAGAGCAATGTGATGATTATTTATTTACTGTTCAAAATTTAAAAAACGAAAAAAACAAAAATTACTTGTACACGTTTTGGCTTCCTATTAGTTAAGACTTAAGAGAAAGGCACGTGACTGGAGTGAAGGGATAACACGTGAAGCATGCTATGAACGAACAAGTTTAAAGTTTGACCCCCCACTAAATGGACTTTATTTTTACTTATCATTGCAATCACCGATCTATGGTTAGCTTTTACGGTGTCGGTCACCGGTAATTATTTTAAATTTGTACAATTATACAAAACACCAAACTGAGATTTATAAAATTCTGAGTTTAGTTGGGACATATTGGAGTTAGTTTTAGGTCAAATCTGTAAACACGTTAGGTCACTTTTCGAAATTTTGGATGCTCTAAACGAGTACTAAAAGATGGGTGGTTAATATATAAACCCCCCCCCCCCCCCAAAAAAAAAACAAAAAAAAAGTTTCATATATATAGGTTTATTTTTCCTAAAGATCGACAATAATTGTGATAACAACAAACAAAACATATTTAAACGAATGGAAGATGGGATAATTCCCAAAATGATCCAAAACAAGAGAGAGGGAAAAAAATGATCATAAATGGGTTCACATTCCCAAATTAATCCATGAAATATGTACTGACCAGATGCTTTGGGAAAATAAACGACTGGATTTTTAATACAATCAAAATGTGACATGTGTAAAGGATCTGACACACCAGAAAAAATCTCGTATGTTCCGACCATATTTAAAGTTAACTCGCTTTTTAAAAAACAGTCCATCCAGACGATTTTTTTATGTTTCTTGTCTGGTCCATTCAAATTAATATTAATCCTAACTTTTTCTTCTTCTTCTTCTTCTTCATCTTCTTCATGTTTCATCTTCATTTTCATCATCTTCATCTTCGTCTTCTTCATCTTCATCTTCTCCGGCACCCTCAACCTCACCAACGTCTGACACCGCCTCACCGCCACCCTACACCACATCACCGCCACCCGCTTCCGCCGCATCACCACCGCCAACCACCAATTCCCCACCTTCGGCGGCCACTTCTCCACCGCCAACCACCAATTCCATTGTAAAATGGCTAAGCCCAAACATAATAAACCTGACCTCACTGAGTTATGAGTTAGGATTCGTTACCCACTATATTAGATTGCGTGACACCTTTTAACCATTTTTATTATTATTGTTATTATGGTGTTTGTTTCAGGTAGGATATCTTTTTAAGTTTTTTGGTTGGCGGTTGGCGGTGGTGATGCGGCGGCGGGTGGCGGTGAGGTGGTGTCGGGTGGCGGTGTTAGACGGTGATGAGGTTGTGGGGTGCCGGAGAAGATGAAGATGAAGAAGAAGATGATGATGATGAAGATGAAGATGAAGAACATGAAGAAGATACGGAAGATGAAAATAATAATAATTTGAACGGACCAGACAAGAAACATAAAAAAACCGTCTGGATAGACTGTTTTTTAAAAAGTGAGTTAACTTTAAAATATGTGCGGAACAGACGAGATTTTTAAAAATCTCGTCTGGTGTGTCAGATCCTTTACACATGTCACATTTTGATTGGATTAAAAATCCAGTCGTTTATTTTCCCAAAGCGTCTAGTCAGTACATATTTCATGGGTTAGTTTGGGAATGTGGACCCATTTAGGATTATTTTTTTTCTCTCTCTTGTTTTGGATCATTTTGGGAATTATCCCTTAAACGAATCGTGAGACCCTCCTAGTTCTCAAACACATAAGGCCCGATTTAATCTTTGAATGTTTATTGTTTGGCTAAACAAAATGGTATTAGACTATCACTACCGCCCTCTTTGTTTGTTGTTAACGGGGCTCAACCGGCGGTTGAGGCCCACCTTATTTCAGGGTTGGCCCTAAACATATGTGTAAGTTCCGGGTAACCTGGCATGCTTATGGTTGACCCATTTATTCGTTATAGTTTTTTTAAGGGGAAATTCTCAAAATGATCCAAAACAAGAGAGAGAAAAATAAAAATATCCTAATTATGTCAACATTCCCAAAACAACCCAATAAATATGTACTGAGGCGACGAGTTGGGAAAATAAACGATGAGATTTTTTAACCAATCAAAAGGTGACATGTGTAAAGGTTCTGACACAACAGACGAGATTTTTAAAAATCTCGTCTGGTTCGACCATATTTTTAACTTAATTAACTTTTTAATAAACTGTCTCTCCAGACGGTTTTTTATGTTTCTCGTCTGGTCCGTTCATATTATTTTTTTCTTAAGATTTGTGCTTTTTAATTTCGTCTTGGTAGACGCATTTTGATTGAATTTCGCCTTCCAAGTTCATATTCCAAAGTTTCTTATCTGGTGATTATAAAGTTTAAATATCGTATGGATCGATAAGATTTTTCGTATTCCGTCTTGACTGACAATGTCTTTTATTATTCCGTCTAATCTGACGGTATTTTTAATTATGTTTTAGGCAGACCACACTTTCCTAAATTAAACTATCAACTTCTTCAAGTATTGATTCATCTTCATTTTCATGTTCTTCCTTTTTATCTTCAAGTTCTTCAAGTATTTATCTAGTTAGCTTTCAATTAGGTTTTATGGAATTTGATAATATTGTAGGGTACGGTATTGAACAATGTATTCATCTCCAAACGTTGAGATTATGTTACCGCCGTAGTACGATCCCAAAAACCCAGGTACCAAATCCGCAACCTCGACTTGATCTCCTCTCTTAAACTTCATTTCGCTAAAGTGTAGTTATGAGATTGATGGATCGGAGTTATAGATATAAGAAGATATAGATAGGAGATTAAAAGAGGATTTGAACTTACAAGATTAGAAACTTTGGAATATGAACCTGGAAAACGAAATTCAATCAAAATGCTTCTACCAAGACGAAATTAAAAAAGATCAAATCTCAAGAAAAAATTAATATGAACGGACTAGACGAGAAACATAAAAAAAACCGTCTGGAGAGACGGTTTTTTAAAAAGCTAATTAAGTTAAAAATATGGTTGGACCAGACGAGATTTTTAAAAATCTCGTCTATTGTGTCAGAACCTATACACATGTCACCTTTTGACTGGTTAAAAAATATCGTCGTTTATTTTCCCAACTCGTCGCCTCGGTACATATTTATTGGGTTGTTTTGGGAATGTTGATATAATTAGAATCTTTTTATTTTTCTCTCTTTTGTTTTGAATCATTTTGGGAATTTTCCCTTTTTTTAAAGTATATTTTATGGAATACATTACATCCCTAGGCGAGGATTTTATGTCAAATATAACAAATAAAAGATAAATAAGCAACATATTTTATAGTTTTAACATAATAATTTACCCACGTATGTGTTTATTTAAAAAGTAATATAATTCATACTATTTATATGCAAACAAGAAAAACAAATTAGTTTTTTTATGTCAAACAGTCGTGTCTATTTTGACCCACGAAACCATGTCATTTTAGGATTCATCTGGCTAGTACCATTTTAAAATTACAATAATATGTACGTTAAACACATCAAGTGTATACGAATCATTAGTATGTTTATAGTGGATACTAAAAGTTACCACTTACCACTCTATGTGATCAATTAATCCAAATAGTTACAATTATTCACAAACAACACATGTTATAATTAACAACAATTAATATGTTCTTAGTGGATACAAATAGTTACCACTTTATGTGATCAATGAATACAAATAGGTTACATTCACCAAATGACATCATCATTAGCTTCCCTTTAGGTTCATATGTCTTCTTCCAAATCATGGTCACAATTATGCTTCTAATGCTACGTGTATGTTCTTTATACTTTCATACCCTTGTTGTTAACGCCGTCACCGTTAAATCACACGGAAGGTAAAAGGGGCTGGCCCATTAAAAAACATAGACTAAAGCCCAACAAGCAAGTCATGAAGACATGAACCCAATTGATATAGAGGGTCCAACAAACAAGTTATATTTTAGTTTGGGCTTTTCTTTATTACATGGTGTTCAAACTAGAGGTGTACGAAACCGATTTTTCTCTCAAACCGAACCGGTTTGGTCAGCCTGGTCAAAACTGGTTTGACCTGAGCTGGTTCGGTTTAGAAACATATTTAGGAGCAAGAGTGGTCGACCCGATCCTAGTCGGTTCGGTTTAGTTTAGAACCGGTTTTCCTCAAACCTGTCTGGTTTTAAAACCCGTTTGGTTTTCAAAAGAGGAAGCGGTACCAAAACCGACGGTTTGGGTCGGTTCATGAAGCGGTTTGGGTGAAACCATTTTGCTTGTCAAACCGGTCCGGATCAATTTGTCATGATCGGTCTCAAACCGATTTTTTTGTACACCTTTAGTTCAAACCATGTGACCCGGTTTTTGGGCTGGTTTATTTTCTTAAGAAGTTGAATCTTGATAACTTTAACGGATATTTGGGTTCATGTAAACCGGTTTTTGGATATCGGGTCAGGTATTGAGCGTGTTGGAAATCAGGTCCAAGAATATGAACATGAATTTGAAATTTAGGATAATGTTTATTTTGAATCAAATATTCTCTCCAAAATATACATATTCTATAAAATTATTGTGTTTGGAACTAAATAGTAAAAAACAAGCTATGTGTTTGAGGTTCCAATTCTATAACGAGCTGGGTCTAAGCTTAACTTCCATTAACTATCTTTCATATCTCATGTAAAATCAAATTTTATGCTCCGTCTTTAAAGCAGGCATTGTCATTTATATTTTACCTTTTTCAGCTGGCTCCGTCCTTACACCCTAACCCGGTTTCACTTCTTTCGTTAAGTTTCACCAAAAAGAAAAAAAGATCGGGTTAGGCATAAAGACGGAGCCTGATTAAAAAGTAAAACACGAAGGACAACGCCCCGAACACATAAAAGTTTTAGAGTGCAAATTGACACTCCGAATAAGTAAACCCAACTTGGCTCGCATAAACCCAAACTCAAACCCTAGAACTTGAACCAAACAATGGCGGGAGGATTGAAACCGTTGACGGAGAGGTCCGCCGCCGGTACACCGGTGTTCGATACAGCCGCCGGCGAGGAGGTTATGCACGTGCAGCCTAACGTCTCTGTTGTCCTCGGCAACCGTCCGCCGGAGTCCCCTGGCACTCTCTACATATCCACCAAGTATATATTTCTAAAGCTCGAGCTCGGCTTGTTTATTATTTAGTTTTTATATAATTATAAGTAATTTTATATGTGTATGTTTTTCGGTTGTAATTTGATATGTAACATATTCAATGTTTATATTTATATAATTACAACTACTTACATAGAGTATGTATTAACATTTAGATGAACTTAATCAAATGAACTTAAACAGACGTTCACGAACATAAATCAACGAACTTCCCGCTGAACAGTTCATGAACGTTTGGTTCGTTAACAGGCCTAATAATTTTTTGTATAACTATAACTATTAAATAAATATAAATTAAACATATTAAATAAAACATATATAAATAATAGTCACGCGAGCCGACTTGAGCTCGATAAGTGAAGCTCGGGCTTGAGCTCGTGTAAACTCGGCTCAATTCGAGCTTTTTGCGAGCCGGTCTCGAGTAGCTGGCGAGCGGCTTGACTTGTTTACACTTCTACTGATGTTTATGTTTCGAGCTTCTGTGCAGGCAAGTAGTGTGGTTGAGCGATACCGAGATGACAAAAGGCTATGCGGTTGATTTCTTATCGGTGTCGCTTCATGCAGTGTCTAGGGATCCCGAGGCATTTGAATCTCCATGCTTATATACGCAGGTAGTGTTCGTCTTAGAATTATAGATCTATGGTTATGAAATTGCTAGGTTTATAGTTTAGCTTGCTTTTATCTAATTACATTTTATGGAGTATGTGTTTACCTGAACAGAAAGAAAATGGCTTGTATCTTTTGATTGTATTCTAATATTATTTTGTATAATTTAAGATTGACACTGGAGATGAAGGGGATGAATCAGAAAGCTGTGATTCGGAAGAAAGTGATACACTTGATTTGTCAAAGATCACTGAGATGAGGCTTGTGCCTTCAGATCCTACTCAATGTATGATTTACATAACACTTGTATATATATGTTTGTAATTAATGAAATCCCCTTTGCATATTACATTAGAGTTTTATAACCTTTGATATATTTGATTGACAGTGGATACTATATTCAACATCTTCTGTGAATGCGCAGAGCTAAATCCCGAGCCCGTTGCAGGTGATCTAAGTATCTCTTTATAATGTCATTTAGGAACAATTTCATACGTACCTTTGAAACCATGCATAATATCATATTGCCCCATAAAAAAATTAATATCAGGAATACCTATTCAAAATACTTGAAGTTTTATATTTACCTATTTTATTAAATACAATGTGTAATAAGACCATTATTCCCTATTCTGTTTGCTTGTGCTTCAAACTTTTATATCCAAATGCAAAATTTAAGGGGTCATAATTTGAAAATGGTATATTTGATATTATGTTTTTTTTGTTGGGTAAATATGATGTTTTGCAAGTTTTGAGCGGCATATATGAAATTCAATTTCTCCCTATTTTTTTTGTTGAGCCCATTAAATTCTTGATGTCACTAAATTATCTACATCTGTGCATTATGGCTTCAGAAGACGAAGAGCAACAACACAATTGGATTTTTAGCGCCGATCAGTTGGGAGTCGGTATGCGATTTTTTCAAAGTGTTTTTTGTTAAAAAATTTTGCTCATAGTGTCATAAAGTCTTATTTTCTGTGACTAACTTGTATTCAGAGGGAGATGACCCAGAGTGGAATGACTCGGACATCCCGTTCACAATTGGTTATTCAAATGGAGACCATGACCTCGCTAGCAGCGTGCTTGAGGTATTTTATTGTCTACTTTGCTTTAAATAATAATCAATCTGTTGAATACAACTAGAACTATATTGTTAATATAGTAATCTAATTGTTTGATTAAAGCATTCTAGGAGAATCTATGCACCGAAATTACACTAGGCGACCTTTTAACCCATTTCTGTGTTAGCTATCAATTTGACACGTTTTTATCCATTTTGGATAACGCATAACACCATAACACTTGTTTGGTTAAGCAGCGGGTCAAATTTTCCACTTTTTTTAACATGCAGGCTGTTATGCATTTCTTACTTATATACTAAAGATTAAATTAAACTACATGAACGGGTCCTATGGTATGTTATTGGATTTCACCCCAACTTTTGAAAATTACGGATATGGTCCTAGCTTTTTGCAACTGTGTAACACATTTGGTCCCTAACACTAACTGATGTTTAAAAACTGATAATAAGTTGATGTGAAATGGCCATTTCACTCTTTTTAGTAAAGAACAATATTTAGAAAAGGGATGTTTAGCAATTGCAACCGATTTTTGAAGGTTCACGCTATGTTTAGCAAAGAAAAATGGTTTAATATCATATTTACCCAACAAAAAATCAAAATATCGAATATACCCATCTCAAATATGAGACATTTGTAATTTTGTATTTACATGAATACCATAAAAGGTTTTTTTGACTTACCAACATCTTTGTTCTTTTAGATTGTTTTAACTTTCAATGCATTTATTCGTTCACTTACGTTTTGTCGTGACTTCACGACATCTTATCCTAAACACGCACATTCTTTGACATTATTAAAGTGCGTATAATTTGTACCTTATCCGAGATGCATACCTTCATTGAGCAATAGGCCAACTACATTTCACTTTTAAGGTATGATAATAATTATATGTGACTAAAGCCAGACAGAGACCCCATTGGGGCTTAGTGATGGGTAGTGACTAAAGCTAGCCAGGGACCCCGTTGGGGCTTATTGAAGAGAAATGACTCACGCCAGTCAGGACCCCATTGCCCATTGGGGTTTAATTAGGGCAGACACTGAAGCGCACATCAAAACCATGAAAATGGGTTAAATTTTGTACCTTTATCTAAACTTTAAGCTGTTATGCATATCATACTTATTTAATAAAGACTAGATAACCATAACCTCGCACATTTGTTCCGAATTGTCAAGATTAATAAAAGGGTAAAATGGTCATTTCGCGTAAACTTAAAATTCATTTTAAGGCCAGTTATTGCCCAGGACCAAATGTGTCAACAACTTTATAAGTTTCGTTGAACAATTGAAGTTAGTCTTAAGGACCAAATTTATAACAATTAACAACTGAGTAGTTATCTGACATTGCGGTTACAAACTTATTGCAGCTTCAAATCAATGATCAACGGTTTGAGGATGCTGAAGAGATGGGGAGTGATAACAGTGATGATCCTCATCAATGAACATCACAGTTACTTGCATAGCCACTTCTAAAGGGTGTTATGGTCATCTCAAAGAGTTAAGTTTGCGCCTTTTGCCTATATGTTGCAGCATCTGGTAGTAATTTAAACTATTTGTAACACTCAGTCTGCTTTCTACAGTTTTAGGCATTGTGACATTAGTCGGTTTTCCGTTGATGTGAACATATCGTGGTTGTTTGTTGATTTTGGTAGGAGACAGGTTGTATACATCTGTTCGCAGCCAATACAAAGCGTCTTTCATTTTCTTTTCTTTTTTTTTGTTCTTTTGTTTTTTTGTAGAAACTTGTCTCCCATCTTAGTCACTTGAATTGTTAGCAAAGATTTAGGTGAGGATGCACTATAAAAGTAGTTTTATTGTTCTAGTTTTTTAGTAACCCAAAAGTAATTTTTTTTATTTTTTATATCATCCTAAATCATTTATTTATAATTATTAATTTTTTTTCACAATTTAAATGGTCTTGGAAAAATCCTGTTAAAGTGAAGTAAACTGGTGACGCGCCGCCCGGCGCCGGTAAGCATTTATTTAGCACAAGATACGTTTACCCGTGTCATTTGTTAGTAGGGTATTGAATTATTGACGGGGCTCATGAGTTTTTCTTTATTGATCATTGAATTTTTTAATAATAAAATAATAAATAAAAAAGAAAAAGAAATCCTAACGGGCTAACAACCATCTAAAATAATGAAAGGTCTTTCTTAATTTTTTCTTTTCCTTAGAATTCGTACAAAGAAACAGAAATATATAAAACAAAAATCTAGAGAAACCATCTATAAAAAAACAAGATAAAATGTCGAGATCCACGATCTTTTTATTCGTAAGGCTAGCGATATTTTGCCTCGTTACAACAAATTTTGTATCAGCATTAACCGAAGATCTCTGCAAAGAATCGAGCAACCCGGAGGCATGCAAGAAAACCATAGAGAGGCTAAAGAAAGAGAAAGAAGTCGATCCCAATAACACAATTCGTAAAATCATCAATTTCGGGCTTCAAAGAAGCCTAATGCTCAAGACCAACATGACCGATTGGGCCCGCCATCGAAATCTAAAGGCCAATGAGGTAGCTGCCATCAAAGGTTGCTTAGACTCGATTGATGTTACCGTTGATGATTTGAGGAAAACCCTCAAAGAGGTCGACGAGTTAGAGTTGTCTCATAAGACGCAAAACATGCAAGAATACATGTTCCATAATGGAAACATCAAAACATGGCTTCAAAACGCCATCAACGAGCTTGAATCTTGCGGCTATGATGATTTTGCGATGCCTGGATTGGAGGGTCCCGTAAAAGAAGATTCATTGAAAAGAGTTGCGGATTTGATAATCGCGACTCAACTTGCTTTATGGACCATGGAATATCCTTCACCAGGCTCAAACCGTCGTTAAATCTTTTTTTTTAGGTCGATAATACAAAAACAATTATGAATTTACGCTGTACTTTTCACCTGGATCTTAAAAAAAGCGGTGTTAGGCTACATAGTATTTGTGTAAAATATATGAAAAAAAAATTATTACTCCCTCCGTTCCAATTTAAATGTCTTAGTTTGACTTTTCAAGTCTTTCTTTTACAACTTTGACCGTAAATATTTTTGTTCGTGTCGTATAATACTTGATGAAAATTATATGAATAGATTGGGTTTTAAATGTATTTTACATTGATATAATTTTCATCAAGTATTATACGACACGAACAAAAATATTTACGGTCAAAGTTGTTAAAGAAAGACTTGAAAAGTCAAAATAGGATATTTAAATTGGGACGAAGGGAGTATTATTTATATAAATTACAAGCTTGCCTATGCTTCTTAGCACCGAAATTCGGCTCAAACTTGTTTAATATATGAACTTCAGTTTAGAGTGGAGTTTGTTTAAACTTGATGCAAACTCGAACCTAAATTGGCGCTCACACAATAAACAAGCTCGAATCCAACCTTCATGTACCGAGCTTTATATAGTACGCTTTATTATGTTCACAAGGTTAAAAAGTAAACTAGTATACGTACCCAAACATTGTAACAAAAGTAATATTCGTCGATTTAAATAGTAGTTTGAGCTTGGGCTTAGTTTGAGGTTCTAACAAGGTAGTATTATATAGCTCACGAGCAGCTGGACATCACTCTCATATATTATAGTGTAGTGGTCCTATTAAGTTAAATTGGTCTAAGTGTGACATGTTTGATGGGTCCAAGGTGTGTGTAACCTCCCTCCATTGCTCCATCCCCTTGACCCCTATGAAGTAACCATATATCTATGCTTATATCACCATAATATTAATATTCAATACTATTTAATTGAACACTAACCAACCAACCAAATAACAGTGATTAAAGGTAACTACCACAACTACCTGATATCAAGGATAATAATAATCATATCAATCCCAAGAATCACTAGTCAAAGATGAAGAAATTCTCTCCATAAGTTATGCATTTCATATATTTGTATTTATTGTTTTTCTAAAGTTTAGCTCTTGTATATTCTATTTATATATTATTCAAAGCGTGGTTTCATAATATATTCAAAACGTTAATACCTAACACCATTACGTTTTCCACAAAGATCCTTTGATTAAACGTAATTACATAAATGAATCTACAATTTGATTAAACAACTAAGACCAACAAAAACATGAAATTTTCAAACACCATTTCGAAAGTTTATTACACAGAACACAAAAAGACTGTTTTTTTTGCTATATTAAAGCTGCAATGACAATATGTAAGATCAAAGATTACAAACATCCCATGATTGATCTTTCTGGTGATTTAATCAACACCATAATTAAAGACAATCATGGATGAGATATGAATATTATTATATACATTTAAAACCAATATCAATAAAAGCTTAAGCTTTCACAACTCTACCAGTACCAACACCAGGTGATCTGATCCTAAAAACATGTTCTTCACCTGTGCATTTATCAACTTTAACCACCCAACGGCTCCGCCTTCCTCCGCCACTGCTCCCGACACCATTTCCAGATTTTCCAGCAACTCTCATCAACAGCAGCCCTTCTCCAATTGGCAGCAAACTAGTGTTTGATCTGCTCCACACCCATGAATCTTTCCAATACGCGTTATACCCCAAAACAACCGTACTCGTTTCCCTCTCGTTCTGCATGGCTGCAAGAATCCCTTCATGATGATCTATGTTACAATCAATCACCACAAAATCCGCGGATTTGTATTCGTTCAACAACAGAGATTGAGCATCTCCGATAACGAATTCAACGTTATTTTCTTCTTGGTTAAGGGCTTCTTTGGAGGATTGAAACTCTTCAATCCCTTTCACAATGCAAACAAGCCTGCCACCGGTTTGATGAGATGCTGCAATGAGTCCTAATGTGGTCAAACCGGCCGTGGCAGCGCATGCAACCACCATTAGTTGCGCATTGTTTCCTGCTGCGATTGCGGAGATGAACTCTGCTACGTCTGGTTCGTTTGCTCGTTTACCCTGCATAATCAAATTATTATATGAATATCAGATTGTGTTACAAAAAGCAAACTATTTATCTTAATAACTTACCATTTTCATGGTTTTGATGTATGCTTCAGTGGCATTTGCAGCTGACCAGTAACTCATTTTTGTTTTAGATCTTTTCTTGAATATGATTTTTTTAAGGAAGAATAAGAAGAATTTGTAGTGTGTAGAGAGTATGTTTTAGCCATGTGGACAATGACCATATAAATAGACCAATGGATGCATTAAGCCCTATTGGGGTCACTGGCTGGTTTGGATGTCTGCCCATATTAAGCCACAATGGCCAATGGGGCCTCTGGCTTTCTTGAGTCACTTCACTTCATTAAGCCACAATGGCCAATAGGGTCCCTGGCTGGCTTTAATCGTCATGATCGCCCATCAATAAGCGCCAATGGGATCCGAGGCTGGCTTTTGTCACATATAGTTATTATCATACCAGCTTAAAAGTGAAATGTATTTGGCCAATTGCAAAGGTATGCATTAAGGTACAAATTATATGTACTTTAATAATGGAATATGGTTATCTAATGTACGCGTTTAGGTTAAGGCGTCGTGTAAGTACCGACAACATGGAAATGAATGAATAAATACATTGAATGTTAAAACAGTCTTAAAGAACAAAAGATGTTGGTATAAGTATAGATGTGGATACCTTAAATCCCTTTAGAGGGCATCTTTGATCTTTACAAACACATTCAGTGTTCTGTTCACAGCATCAATTAAGTGACATACTAACATATCTTGATTTACTTTATAACTATCATTAAGTGACATAAGATTATAAATTTATTTATGTTGTCACCATTATTCGATTAATGTGTCCTTCATGAGGTCGAACAATTATCAATTTTTTTATACATTCATATAATTTTTTTATTTTTTTTTTGACATAGACTTTAATAAAAACTACCCATAACTTGTCTTATCTTTCATGTGACACATGTTAAAGTAAATTTTATTGGTCCAGATTCATCTCATACTGCCTGCCTTGAGTGAGCCCATTTCACAATGTCTGCAATCAGATAAACAAAATCTAAAGAAAATATATTTCTTAGATTATTCATAATCACTGTCTCTTATTTTGTGTTATCTACATATCTTAAAAAAGGGTTATGTCTGTTGAATAGGGACCTATGTTAATTCAAGAAAGATACAAGAAGTATGGTAATGCTTTCTCATTGTTAAATTTCTTGATAATATATAGTACTACTATAATAGAATAATTTATATTGTTTTGGAAGGTATGCTTGTTTTGTCGAATGCATGTACGTAATGCATTTATAAAACACAAGAATACAATATCGATACTCAAAATATATTCATGTGTTAAGATAAAATATTGTCCAGAAAACCAATAAACAAGAGGATGTACTAATTAACCATGTTGGCCTAATCTGCGATTTAATTAATAATTACTATAATAATTTCAAGCCTCTGGACATGATTTTCTAATGATTTAATCTGTTAAAATGTTAATGATTTACGAGATGTTGTATTTGAGTCTCAATTTTGAACCTACTATGTAGTTCGTTTTGGTCGTATTCTTGTAAAACCGATAAGTCGATTGCATTATAAGTTCATATATTTTTAGATCTATGTTATTATCAACTTAGTTTCAAGTTATTATCGATTCATATATTTCTAAAGACTAAAACAAACAAAATTTGTATCTTTATCTCTAGTGTTATACACGCCTTTCATGCACTACGTACAAATGCTTATATGGTTCCGCGATCCTCAAATTAAAATATATACAAGTTTTAATATACTGTTTGTATAACATACTCGTTGAAAAACTAATGTTAGTTATATATGTATGTATACATGCATGTGTGTATGTGCAAACCATCTAGGTCCTTACTGATTAACTCTACTACTATATGCATATGGTTAATAAACCACATGTATCATCCTTATAAAGAGATGCAGATAAAATGGGGTAGATATTATATATAACAGTTTCATGTGCATATATAATCATTAATCTCATGTTATATGTAGCATTGAAGTGTAGTGGTCCTATATATTAAGTTAAATGGACCAAATGTGACATATATCTTTGGATGCATGGGTCTAAGGTGTGAAACCCATACTCTTTCCTACATCATAACATCAAATAGTCTCACACATCTATGTTTTGAGATGTTTATTACACTCAACATAAGAAGAGTTTGGCTGCTTAAAATTTCAATAATACAAAGTTGTAAGATTAATAATTTATTAACATCCCATGATCAATATTCAATAATTTCACTAATCTTTCTGGTGATTTGATCAACACCAAGAAGATGATCATGGATGAGACATGAATCATATATTATATACATTTAAAACCAAATATATATCAGCGAAAGCTTTGATTAAGCTTTCACAACTCTACCAGTACCAGCAGGTGATCTGATCCTAAAAACATGCTCTTCACCTGTGCATTTATCAACCTTAACCACCCACCGGCTCCGCCTTCCACCACCACCGCGGTTCTCACATTTTCCAGCCACTCTCATCAACAGCAGCCCTTCTCCAATTGGCAGCAAACTAGTGTTTGATCTGCTCCACACCCATGATTCTTTCCAATACGCGTTATACCCCAAAACAACCGTATTCTTTTCCCTCTCATTTTGCAAGGCTCCAAGAATCCCCTCGTGACGATCTATGTTACAATCAATCACCACAAAATCTGCGGATTTGTATTCATTTGATAAGAGAGATTGAGCATCTCCGATAACGAATTCAACGTGATTTGCGTCTTGGTTAAGGGCTTCTTTGGAGGATTGAAGCTCTTCAATCCCCTTCACTATGCAAACTAGCCTGCCACCGGTTTGATGAGATGCTGCAATGAGTCCTAATGTGGTCAATCCGGCTGTTGCGGCACATGCAACCACCATTAGTTGGGCATTGTTTCCTGCTGCGATTGCGGATATGAACTCTGCTACGTCTGGTTCGTTTGCTCGTTTACCCTGGATAATCAAATTATTATATGAATATCAGATTGTGTTACAAAATACAAACCATTGTTCTAAATAGTTCAAAAATATTGTCTTACCATTTTCATGGTTTTGATGTATGCTTCAGTGGCATTTGCAGCTGACCAGCAACTCATTTTAGTTAGATATTTTCTTGAATGATTTTTTTTAAAAAGATGAAGAATAATTTATAGTGTGTAGAAAGTATGCTTTAGCCATGTGGACAGTGGCTATATAAATAGACCAATGGATGCATTAAGCCCCATTGGGGTCACTGGCTAGCTTGGATGTCTGCCCATATTAAGCCACAATGGCCAATGGGGTCCCTGGCTATCTTGAGTCACTTCATTTCATTAAGTCCCAATGGCCAACAGGGTCCCTGGCTGGCTTTAATCGCGTATGGTTATTATCGTAGCTTAAAAGTGTAATGTAGTTGGTTTATTGCTAAATGAAGGTATGCATTAAGGTACAAATTATATGTACTTTAATAATGGAATGTTAGTCTAGAATCAAAGAATGTACGCGTTTATGATAAGGTGTCGTGACTCTTGAAGTCGGGACAACATGGAAATGAATGATAAAATTCATTGAATGTTAAAACAATCTTGAAGAACAAAGATGTTGGTAAAACAAAAGATACTTTTGTTGAACTCTAATTTGATTAATCCAAGTAAGGCCAAAGTTCAGGGGTCATTTTGTAATTAGTAGAAACTATGTTTATGGCATGTTCTAAGTGACTATGTAAGTATAGGGTTTTTTAGAGCGTCAAATTGTAAACTTTGTAACTATTACGTGTAAGATGATAAGTAGGGTTTGAACCGTTGCAACCCGGATAGTCACAACGGTTCTGTATGTATATATGTGTCAAGAGCACATCGATCAGATCAATTCAATCAAGGGAAAAGTTTGTTCATATAATAATTGTCTATTGGGAAAATTACGAAAATAAACAACCAAACGTATTAAACAAAATAGCCATCGACTTTTATTTTAAATTAGCGACTAGACTCTGATACAGATTACAAGGAAAACCAATCATACAACACACATGGCAACATTTGCGTCAAGTGACAAGTGATAATAGTTCGCACCTATGTCTAGTCGGAGCAAAAATGGTAGTACTTTTACGTAAAAATGGTTATGTTTTGCGTAAAAATGGTTCATGTCTCTAGTATTTATAGGGTTTCTTCTCATTAAAGATTTTGTTACGACTAATGAACTAGGATTATCTTCTTCCTTTTTTAACAACATTCGGAATTCCCCCAATACTCGAGTGAGTCTTTCTGAAACGGGGTGTTAACCATGAGATTGATCATAAACAACCACTAATATTCATACCTTTAGTTTTTATTGAATGATTATCTCTTAAGTCTTCATTTCTTTGTATCAGATGGTGTGTGCATAAACAACTACGCACTAATACTCGTATTTTATTAGTCTGTTGGTAAAAACGACCATCTGTGTGCGGTGAATGAACACTGAGGACTAAATCCGTCGTTTCTCAAACACTAGGATCAATTTTTTTTAAAAAAAAATCATATAAAATTTTAATTGTATTTTTGTGACATGGACATTAATAAAAATCACCCATGACTTGTCTCATTCCTCATGTGACACAAGTTAAAGAAAATTCATTGGTCTAGATTCATCTCATATACTGCCTTGAATGTGTCCATTTCACAATGTCTGCAATCAGATATAAGAATCTAAAGAAAATATGTTTCATAGATTATTTAAAAATCAATGTATCTCATTTTTCGACCTATGTTAATCTGAGAAACACACATGAGATATACAAAATTTGTATCGTGTTAATCCGCAATTCTCAAATTAAAAACATATACAGCTTTTATTATACTGTTTGTATAACATACTCATCGAAAAACGAATGTTTATTATATACGTCCGTATAAATGCATGCATGTATGTATGCATATGGTTAATGGTCCACATGTGTCAGGCTTACAAAGAGATACAGATAAAATGGGTGAATATATAAGAGTTTCATGTGCATATATAATGATTAATCTCATGTTATGTTATGCAGCATTGTGTTGTCAGTCTCATGTTATGTAGCATACTAGTGTAGTGGTCCTATTAAGTTAAATGTATCAAATGTGACATATATATCTTTGGATGCATGGGTCTAAGGTGTGAAAGTGAAACCCATACTATATCTCTTCCATCCATCATATTGGACCCTCTCAATTTACTTCATGTAGATACTTATACAACAATATTAATGGACCCCAAAAGACAATTATATCCGATATTATTCAATTACACGATAAAAGCTTGACTTGATTCGTCCCGACCTGACCAGACCACAGTCTTTACATCTTTGGCCCGTCCCATGTGATCGTCCCATCGGGAAAGGGAGGTAACTTGTGCTTTTTCCTTTTCGAGTTTTTTCGTTCTTGTCAACTAATAATTTGGGGGAAGAGAAATGTACAATAAACTAATAGGATTATGTTGCTATAGGCAACACTTGGTGGTGGCCAGTAACACGTTATGACTTACGAGCCCTCAACACTAAAACCAGAATTTAAACACATTACATAACGAATAACACCTGGTGTTTTAACCCACCATCCCACGAACAGGACTCGATTAAAGCTGCGAATACAAAGCTAATGAAAAAGGTGTAATATAGTGCATTGAGTGATGAATGCTAATATAAAAAAAGGTAACGCTCAAAGTTATCTATTTCACCTTAAAAGTATTTAAGATAAACAAAGCACCACAAACCAAAGTCTTGACATCACAATAACCCATAACCATCATAAGTTTCATAACACACAAAAAGATAAAAACCACCCCAAAATCTCATAGTTCATAACTAACAACCCTTCCTCTCATGGTACCTAGTAAGGTTCAACGGGTGCACGGAATTTGGATCCTGCATATACTGCAGCAGCTCCCAACTCTTCTTCAATCCTCAAAAGCTACAGTTTCAAAAGAACAAAATCAAGATCAATAATTTAGAGCACTAAAGAACGGAAACTCGATACGACTAACATTAATAACAGAAGATAATCAAGATTACCTGGTTGTACTTAGCGAGGCGCTCTGAACGACAAGGAGCTCCTGTCTTAATTTGGCCCTGTTTTAAATTGTCAAAAATCATAATGTAAGAAAGGTTGATCTGACCCGGTTTTAGTTTATATTTTTTAACTGATTGAAATACTTACAGTGGCTAATCCGACAGAAAGATCAGCAATGAAGGTATCCTCGGTTTCACCACTGCCATAAAATCAGTGCATTAGCTTAGATACATTAAACCAAGGTTATCTGTTTATAGATTAAATTTATATAAAATCATATTTAAAAAAAATACAAACCTTCGGTGGCTAGCCATGACACCCCAACCAGCACGTTTCGACACTTTCACAGCTTCTATGCTTTCTGTTACCGACCCAATTTGGTTCACCTAAGCATGAAAACAAACCACGGTTAAATAAAATACCAATAAATTTCATAACAACTAAAATACCCATGGAATTAAACAAACCTTCAGAAGAAGGGCATTGCAAGTCTTCTCATTGACTGCTTTCTCGACACGCTGAACACAACAGATTTAAGAAAATGAAAACCCATAAAAGACAAAACACTAGGATTTAAGGGTTTGTAATTGATTATACCTTAGGGTTTGTCACAAGTAGATCATCACCTACAATCTGAACCTGCTCACCAATTTCAGCTGTCATCTTTGCATAATGCTCCCAGTCATCTTGATCAAACGGGTCCTCAATGGACACAATCGGGTAGTCCGAAACAAATGATTTGTAAACATTCTTTAAACTGTCACCTGATATCTTCTCAGACCCGTCATTGTTCTGCAACATATAAGATTCATGTTTAGTTTAATTTTTCGCAAACGTGTAATGTATATCAGAATATTGAATTGGCTTAGAACTTATACCTCTTCCTTGAAATTCAGATCATAGGTTTTATCTTTATTTTCATAGAATTCAGATGCAGCGACATCCATTCCGATAACAACCTGTAATAATTCTATTAGCATAACTCAAAAGTTAAAAAAATGTAACCAATAAAATAAAATACCTTTCCGCTGTAACCAGCTTTTGATATTGCAGTCTTCAAAAGCTCAAGACCTTCTTTGTTTTCCTGTATACAATAATTTAGAATCAAAAAATAATTTAGATTAAAATGTCACAAAAATAAATAAAAAAGTTAGATTCTTATCGGCCTGGATTTCAAATAATCAATTGACCTGGATGTTAGGAGCAAAGCCACCTTCATCACCAACATTAGTAGCATCTTGACCATACTTCTTTTTAATTACCGACTGAAAACCGAAAAATATAAATACAATTATACAACACAACTAAGAACAGTCGACCGTGGCATAATTGTATATTGTAAATACCTTCAAGGTATGATAAACTTCAACACCCATCTTCATGGCTTCCTTGAACGAAGAAGCTCCAACTGGGAGAATCATGAACTCTTGCATGGCAAGTTTGTTGCCTGCGTGCGAACCGCCATTAATCACATTAAACGCTGGCACCGGCAAAACCAATGTCTTGTTTCCAGCTAAGTTCGCAATGTGCTGAAATCAAAGTAAGAAAACATGTAAGAAATAATTATAAGTAAAATAAAAATGTCCAAATTAATGATTGAAACGTGTTTGTGTACCTTATACAGAGGTATTTTCTTAACAGATGCTCCAGCTTTGCATACAGCAAGTGACACTGCCAATATAGCATTGGCACCAAGCTGCATAGCAATTAAATAAGCAACTTTAATGCACGAGTGATAGGAAACGGTATCAATTGAAATTTAAAATATGCAACAATGGTGGAAATCGAAATATTATTATGGAGAAGATGATGATCACAAGGATCTACAAGATAACTAACCACCTAAGTGGTTCCAGGGCTATGCCCTTCTCAATACATAAGCATGAGCCAACAAACTAACCAATTCTATTCCTTCCCCTCCACTAGTGACTAATGCCTTATTTATAGAGATACTAATTACACTAACCCCCCTCCACAATTACAATATACTATTAGTGCAAATCCTATCAACGAGTGTGTGACATATTCATAAGTTGACGAAATAGATTAAAAAAACTAATACCTTTTGTTTGCACCAGCCCCATTCATTTACAGTTCCATCAAGCTCTTGAACCATGAAGTTGTCAATTTTGGTCTGTTCTGTCGGATTCTGTTAAGTAAATAAGATAATATAATCAGCACCACAATAACAGGCTTGTAACTTAATTAGAGATAGTAAAACAAAGAGTGAAAAGAGTGCAGATGACTTACCTTGCCAATCAAGGCAGGTCCGATAATCGAGTTAACATTCTCCACAGCCTTCACATTCAATTGAAAATTGTTAGTTTTTTGCCATCACTTAAAAGATTTAAAAAAGACTCAACTTAACAAAATTATTTTACATTTAAAGCCATTTATACAAACTTAAATAAAAACATAACCATTTGGTCAAATGCCAATTTATATGCTATTTAGTTAAAATAGTGATTCCCATGATTTCCCCTTAATTATGTTTAACCCTTGTCAATTTTGAAGTAGTAAACATTTTCCAATTCATACAGAAGATTGGCAGGCCTCATTTAGAAGTGACATGAATAACATATAAACTTGGTTCAACTGGATATATAAATTAAAGCAACATGACATCTCTGTATGTCAAGAATCAAGTTCAAAAGACTGAAAAAGTTGCAAGCATTCAAACTTAATCAACCACCTAATTTCCTGCGTAGCTACTCAACCTCGGATTGATAAAAACAAGCTCTAAGCCGAGCCTGAATTTCAAACAAAGCTCCTTTAGTTATCGGGCCCAAGATTGAGCCTGTTTAGTTCTCGAGCCGCTTATGTAAAGCTTGTTTAGGCTCATCAAGGTAATGCACGAGCTCGTTAAAAGTTTCTCAAAATATATATAACTTTGAGTATGTATTAATAAATAGATAATTAATAAACGAGTCAAGCGCGAGCTTTAAAAAACGACTCACAAGTCGAGCCTATTTAATATTCAGTCATTATGTTAAAACTCAAATCATGAATAGAATTCAAGAACTATACACACACCTTCAAAACACCTTTACCGAGATAATCAGAACCTCCATCTCTTAATTCCAAAGCCTCATATATACCTACAAACCATTTTTTCCGTACAATATAACATCAAACAAATAACTTTTAAAATTTTCTCAACCGCTACAATGTTTTAAAACCGGTATGTACCGGCTGGTTGAACCAGTTATACCGGATTTTAACGGTATTTAGAGCCCGGTATTTTTGACGTTTTGCTAGAACATTGTACCGCCAATTTATTTTAAATACCGGTTTTAAACCCAAATGACTTTTAACCGAGTAAACACAGTAAACAACGATTCGTTAATCAAGGGAGGCTCGGAGGGTGTTCGAGCCGCACCATCGGCCGGGGCACAAACTTTTTTATACATGTTATATATATATATATATATATATATATATATATATATGTTTTTTGGTGTTAAAAATAAGGTTATTTGCAATGGTTCATGAGATATGTACAAGCTTAATAAACCAGTTGATAAAAGTTTTATTCATGTAAGCTAACGAATAAAAAATTTTCATTAAGGCATACGGGCCTATTTATTTTTACTTGGCCGAGGTATTTAAATTCTCGGAGACGCCCTGTCGTTAATCAACCAATTTTGTATCATGCAAATCCAAGGTTGGTTTCATTACATCTTTTATAACCGACTAATTCCGTATACAAAGTACAAGCTTACTATTTGACTCCATTATTATTGTTCATGTGTGACGTTAATAATCAACTTACTTCTTAGTTACTTTTTTTGAGTTAAAGTTGTATATTCGGTTGTATCATTTTTGAACCAAATCCGGTACGAGTAAAAAACCGGTTATTATTAAAACATTAAAACATCGGCTACAACACTTATATAAAAAGTACTAAATAAATAAATAAACAAATAATAATAAAATACTAGTCAACCAACCTGTAGAAGCACCACTAGGTACGGCGGCTCTAGCCAAGGTTCCATCGGAAAGTGTAACATCAACCTGAAATCAAATCATTATTATTATTATTATTATTATTATTATTATTATTATTATTATTATTATTATACTGGATTATTATTATTATTAACATTCAATCAAATACATCTTAATAATCACAATATAATAATAATACGATACTTGAAGCCACATTCACATCATACATACAACTTTAACTAACTAACTAAGCAGTTAGTTACAATAACGATGATTCAAACTATAATAACGTGAACACTTACTTCAACCGTCGGATTACCACGGCTGTCGAAGATCTGACGAGCTTTAACGGCCTTGATTGTCGCCATTTGGTTTGTCTTAATAATAATAATAATAACTTACCAGAAACAAATGTAATGAAAAATGAAACTGAAAGTGAAAATTATAAATAAAGGTGAGTGGGTTGATCTGGACCGTTGGACGTTAAGACGGTATGTGGTGATCAACGGTTCAGATTGAGTCTTGTGGAGAAAGCTAGTTAAACGATGCCGTTTACGGTTTTTTTTGGGTTTAATGGTTTTGAGAATAAGAATAGAATATTCTTTGGTGGTTTTTGAAAATAAACTGTTAAAATAAGGTATATATTTAAAAAAATATTTTTCTCTAGTATTTTTAGGTGTTTTCCTTATTTTAATTTTGCTTGTTTTTTTTTATTTTATATGTTTTATATTTTTCGTATTTTAATAAAATGATTGATTATTGTGTTAACTCATATAAGAAGATTAATTTTTGTATACATATATTAACCAGTATCTTACATCATAATACTTTAATAATTGTGTTCTGTTTAGACTATCCGTCTTTTGATGTGAAAACCCGATTTTATTTGGGATTAAACCCGCAAACACTTACAATCGAGACCGAAAGTCTACGCATGTGTGTGGGATGTATTAGGGTATTAGGAACAACTTAAAGCTGTTTTGATTTAAATTAGGTTTAAGCGTATAGTTTTTTTCAATCTAGGGTTTAAAAAATTAAACCAATAAACAAAATTGTTTATTTTTTTGTGATTATATGTGAAATCGATTTTTTTTTTTTTTTTTTTGTATTTGTTAATAGCACATTAACACATTGTCTATGTTATTTGCTTTTTGTTTGAGTATCGAGTTCACTGAATAATGAAGATAGAACACAGAGGAGAGAGTTCAAGGATAGTAGTCATCGATTGATAACTTTTACGGTATTGTTATATTAAAAGTTATTATACCAATAAATAAAATAAAAAATAGTTTTAATTTGAATTTTTTCTACTACAATAGTTTTTTTTTTCTTAGTCTTTCTACGACATGTTGAATTTGGATTTTCAAACAGAAAACACCAACCCTTGAATCCTTGATTAATGGTTTTTAAACAGTGGCCCACAATATTTAAATTTTAAATTTCAAAAGTCACTATAATCAATGTTTAAAACAAAAGAATAATTTGTCTTCTGCAAAACTTTTCGAAAGGTCAAGTTTTTTTATTAAAAAGGTAAAAAATGCTCACGAGTTAACTACATGTATCAATTTTTTTTATTAATGTCACATGACACTTGTTTTCAATTTTAATGATAACAGACCCCCGTAATTCAACCCATGTAACTTGTTATTAGTCGTTTTGTAGTGTACTTATCACAATAAGACCAAAATAAATAGATTTAGCATGGAAGGTAATAAACGAAATTAGGCAAAACTCAGACAAAAGGTTCTTAAATTATTCCATGTTAAAAGTTTTTAATTAGCTCAATTATACAACAACCTTACTCAACATGGCATGTTTTAGAAATGATTATAATGGCATAATTCAACCTCTTACACGTGTTAAGCATATAGTTAGCATTCCTTTTAGAGTTAATGGCCATTATCGTCCCTGTGGTTTGCTACTTTCGCCACTTCAGTCCAAAGTTTGAAATTTGTCAATTTAGTCCTCATAATTTTAAATATTAGCCAATTACGTCCCATCCGTCTAACGACATCCAGCTATGCTGTTAGTTTAAGGGTATTTTTGTCTTTCTCTTTTTTTATTTTGAGTTAATGTTCATTTTCGTCCATGTTGTTTGATACTTTTGCCACTTCAGTCCAAAGTTTGAAAATTTGTCAATTTAATTCAGTTTTTTTTTTCTCTATAACCATCCAAGCCCAAAACAAGTCTGCATTCACTCTGTCGACAACAGTAATCATACCCCCCTTTTCTCGTATTTAGTTTCTAGAAGGTTTCTAAACTATCCCTCATGGTGGAATTCAATGGTAAAGTGGTCAACGCAATTCCTTGAAACCGAATTGTACAGAAAAAACTAAAAATCGTTTCTTTGATGAATGCATATAGTTAGGGCTTAGAGATTAACATATCGTAACGGAATTCGGGGTCGAAATCAACTATTATGCATTAATCAAAGAAACAATTTTTAGTTTTTTCTGTACAATTCGGTTTCAGGGAACTACCTTGACCACTTTACCATTGAATTCCACTATGGAGGAGAGTTTATGAAATGTCTAGAAACTAAATACGAGGGGGTATGATTGCTATTGTCAACAGAGTAAATGCATACCAGTATTGGAGTTTGCTCGATGGTTTTGGGCTTGAATTATGCTCTTCAGGGTTATAGAAAAAAAAACTGAATTTAACTGAATATTAAATTGACAAATTTTCAAACTTTGAACTGAAATGACAAAAATATCAAACCACAGAGACTAAAATGACTATTAACTCAAAATAAAAAGGAGAAAGACAAAATTACCATTAAACTAACGGCATAGATGGATGCCGTTAGACGAATGGGACGTAATTGGCTAATATTTAAAACTATGAGGACTAAATTGACAAAATTTCAAAATTTGGACTGAAGTGGCGAAAACAGAAAACCACAAGGACGAAAATGGTCATTAACTCTTCCTTTTAATTAAAGAGTCATGATATTCATATACCATCTCTAAAAAGTCACACACCTCAAATACAATTATATAGGAGTTATACGATCGTATGGAACCCCACGTGATAAAAGTACGCTGAACGTTCAGGTGTACCAAGTTTGACTGGTATGAGTCCCATACAATTGTATGGAAACAAAAAACAAAAAAAAAATGATTGAGTTGAGCCGTGTGTGTTAAAAATGTGATGATATATGGATATGGATGCTACATGAAATATGCTACATATACGGGTCTCGTTCCGAACGAATAGGGCAAGCAACTAGTTATACATTATAAAAGTTTAAGCCTTTTAAAGTTATAATTTATTAAAAAAAGTTATACCCAAAGTTCCGAATAGTAAACGGGTAGTTAATACATGCATCTTCAAAGTTATACACTTTTCTCAAAACTCACACGTCCTAAAAAAGATCGTATAATTGTTGGTTGTTTAAAAACTCACAAACCCAAAGTTCATACAAAAGTTGCTGATTGTTAAAAAAAAAAGAAAAAAAAACTCATATGATCATGTAGTTTCCATACTATCGTATGGAATGTTCCTGGACAGCGGACAAAGGCTGCGAAAAGCCGACAAATTCTGTAGTCTTATACGATCGTGTAAGAGCCATACAATCTTATGAAATCTAAGAGTGTGTGGATAATCGGAACCTAATTAAATTGATTTGTCTTCATTTTGAACATGCACTCGAGTGGAATCTCAAAAGAACATGTGGTCTTAGTTCTTAGGACGAGTGTTTTTGGCTGGCTTTTAGTCATCTTAGGCTGATATTATCTACGATGGTCCATTGGATACCTCTTAAGTCCAATCTTTTTTAGTTATATTATTCTCAGTACATGTTAAATTGAGTTTTCATGGTATCGCGTTCCAACTTCTCATGTTGCTCTGAAAGGCATGATGATTATAACCTATATCCTTGCATTTTTAGCTTTGTACCTCCACTATCATTTGACTAACACAACAATGTTGTCCGCTTTTAATCTCCCTTCCTAGAGACCTCCTAGTATTTTAGGAGCCAAAATTTCATCCCAAGGAATCCAACATATTTTGTTATTAACTTATTATTGTGTTATCTTTTCATAAAATTTTCATGTGAATACCTTTAGCTTTTAGAGCAATGGAAATGGGTGAGGTGAAACAAGCTAGTGAAACCTTCTCTCTCTGCCACGTCTGTGCAATATCAGCTTTCACATACCCATTTCACATCCACATTTTTCACTGGAAATGGGTTGTGTGAAACAGGGGGTGAAACCATTATTATCTCAAAGTTCCAACAGAGACATATCATCATGTGGGCCCACCAACTATGGCCGTGAAAGAAGTGGCGGTGGAAGGATCACGGAGGAAGGGGGCGGTGTTTCAAGCCCTTCACGGCTCCAAACAACCTCTCACGAGGGTCTCACAAAGACCATTTCCACTGCTCTTAAGTAACCTTCTATGGTACCTCATACGAAGAAAATTAATATCGTAGTAGGCTGTAATAAAAAATATAATAAATAAATAATTTGATTTGATCAGTGTAATTTTACCCCCGAGTGACAAGTTTTGATTTTCCATTTTGGTTTTTCATGTAGTTAGCTTTGATCTAAATTTTTAGATGACCAGTTTTGTATGGAGACCCAAATGATTAAAAACAAATAAAGCTACTTTGCATTTTATTTAGTTAGTCACTATTTCATCAACGTCGCCTAAACCAATATCATGCCTAGAAACTCAAGTTTATCAAGATTTGCTTTTAAACCCGTAGTAAGGTGAAAACATTTGAAAGACATCCCACTAAGCTTTAATATTTGATGATCGCCAATCTTCATAAATAAAACGTCATATGTGTAAAATAATTGTGATAGTATCGGGGCTTTGTTTAGAGTTTTGATACCTTGGAAATTTCCTAAGTTACCAATATCATTTGACACGATATGAAGGACCTCCATTGCGATAATAAAATAGAAAATGAAAATGTTGATTAATTTGACGAACACCTATGTTGATTTACAATTCTATCGCTAAGGCGCATCTGCTAGTGTTGATCCTCTAATCGAACTAAGGCACCCAGTAATTTGTAGCCATCATCTATCTAGAAATCTCACACGTTTCAGTGTTGAGTCTAAAAATTGTCAACTTAAGGTATCAAACACCTTTTCGAGTCTACATTAATAAACATCACCCTTTTTCCTTTATTTTTCTTAATCCATGATTATGTTTCATTGATAATTAAAAACCCGCCAAGGGTGCCTCTACCTTCCATAAAAACTGCATACTCTAAGCTAGTTACTGAGCTAATTATAATCTAGTTTAATTAGCCAAAACCTCAACCATCTCTTTATAGATGCAACCATAAGTAGGGGTGAGCAAGTGGATTTTCCTAGCAATACGTGATCCTACCCCAGACCCATTTAATGGTATACTCAGGATTCTAGAGCAAATCATATTGTAAATAACCAGGTCTGATCGGTTCAAGTCTTACAGGTCTTACTTTGTTTATGCTCACTCATATGAAAGCAAACGGGTCTTACCAGCCATACCAAACTGAACCCAGGCCTGGTTAATGGTATTGTTGGGGCCCGGGAACCGACCCTATTGTAATATAACCAGGTTTGAAGGATCTCGTGGGTTTCCCCGACATTTTCACTCCCGCAATCCCAAACCGCATTTACTTTATAACTTTTTTAAATTAATAATTATAAATTTAATAATAACCAATCACCAAAACCAAAAAGCAAAAAAACCGAGTCTAATCGGTTCGAGTCTTGCAGGTTTCAGGAGTCTTACTCGGTTTATGCGCACCCCTATAAGAGCAAATGTGTCTTACCCGTCATACAAGAGCCAGACTCGGTTAATGGTATTCTTGCCTTCTTGAGACTCGGTAACGACTCTATTATAATATAACCGGGTCTAATCAGTTCGAGTTTATAGCACGTATTAAACCTCATTTATTTTATAATTTTTCTAAAACCAAAAACATAAAAAAAAACCTAGAGTAAGCAAGTAGACTAGAACCATTATCCTGGGCGCCGCAGTTATGTTCAACTAAACCCACCATCCGATCGGATCAATATTCCGATGCTAATTCCGGCAATATCATCAACTCACCGGTAATCTATCTTCTTTCTTTAATTTCTTGTATTACACTGATTCAATTTCAAATCAAACAAATGGGTATGAGTAAAAACATGTATTCTATCAAACCCAGTTGGGAATTTGTTAGATGATTGTAAAGTTGATTGATTTGGTGAATTAGGGCTAGTAATTGATAAATGCACATTTTTTTTAATAATTTAAGTTGAAATTTGAGCCTTTGAGGTTTGATTAGATAATTGATTGATAAACTGATCTTAAAGTTTTGAACTTTATAGTTTTGGGATTGTGAGTATGGAATTTGAAAACTTACATATACAAATTGTTAGGGGTGTGCATGGGTCGGTTTTTGGCTAAAATCGAACAAACAACCAAAGTTTTGGTTTTTAAGTTTTTAAAAAGGTTTCGGTTTTTTTGGTTATTGGTTTGGGTTTGCTTCGTTTTTTATTTTGTCATACGGGCTTGAAAATTTTGGGTTAAAAAAAAGTTGGCAAAAAATAATGAATTTGAGTCGAAAGTTTTTTTGTTAGTTGATTTTAATGAATTAATTATTATACATTAGGCCAAGATAATTGAGATAAGCTTTATATTAAGTTTTATAGATTACTTAAAATAAATGAACGAACATGAGCACACATTTTGTTTGCTCATTTATGTTCCTGAACGCCTGTTTATGTTTGTTCGTTTATGTTGGTCTACATATTAATAAACACATAAGTAGTTATTTTATATAAATATAAGGGGCTCACGAATAGGCCTGTTAATTTAACTTTATCCATGTTTTATTCGATTCATTTTCAAATCACACAAATAGGCATGACTCATGAGTATAAGCATAGACTGTATTAAACCTAGTTGGCAATTTGGTACATGATTAAAGTAGATAGATTTGGGAAATTAGGGCTGATAATTGATACATGCACAATTTTTATAATATAAGTTGAAATTTAAGCCTTTGAGGTTTGATTATGGGGATTGTTGCAATTGAATTTGAAAACCTTTTACATGTACAAATTTTAAGGGGGGTGCATGGGTCGGTTTTGGGCTAAAACCGAACAAACAACCAAAGCTTTGGTTTTTAAGTTTTTGAAAAGGTTTCGGTTTTTCGGTTATTGGTTTGGGTTTGCTTGGTTTTTTATTTTGTCATACGGGCTTGAAAATGTTGGCCTGATTTTTTTTTTTTGGCAAAACGTAATGAATTTGAGTCTAAATTTTTTTGTTAGTTGATTATAAGTAATTGATTATTATACATTTTATACATTTGGGCAAAAATATTTGGGATAGGCTTTATATTAAGTTTTTATAGATTACTTAAAAAATTAAAATGAGAATCTAGAAGTTCGGTTCTTTCGGTTTTAGTTACACGCAAAACCGAAACCGAACCCGTAAGTAGGTTTTTTTGAAAACATATAAACAAACCATCAGATTTTGTTTCGGTTCGGTTTTTTCGGTTTCATGCACACCCCTACAAATTTTTGATTCAAAAGACAATTTTTCTGAGTGGACTTTGGAGAAATGGATTTAGGGAAAAAATTTATGCATTTTTTACTAATACTCATTACAATACTTATAATGGTTATTGTAGGTTCTCAGTTAACATGCAGTAAATAACAATTAAATGTCATCAATTTGGATTTTTAAGTGATAGGTATTGATTTGAATTTGGATATAATGGATGTAACATGGATCAGTGCTATATTAGTGGGGACAGGCTGCTTTGCTTTGGGTTTATTTATCGGTGCACGAAAAACGAGTATGAAGTTTTTTTTAACCAAAAGGGTTAAAACTGCTGCACTTGTAGATGGAAATAAATCGGGCGGGGCCAAATCGCTCCTTGAGATTGAAAAATTGGCTGAGATTATTGAAGATTTTAAGATGGTTAGTTGTTTTCAGTTTTTAAACATACTATCCCTTTAATAATCTTGCATAAGATTATTTATATATAATTTAATATATTTATGCAGGTTTTGGTTGTAAGAAATGATTTAAAGATGGGAAAAGGCAAAATTGCTGCTCAGTGCAGGTAAATATAATAACTCTATTTATATAAAATGTTAAAGACCTTTAATACTTGAAATTAAATTACAAATTAAAAATATATGTTTATATAATTATCTCACTATGATAAAATTGTTGTGGTTTGGCAGCCATGCAACTTTGGGTCTCTATAAAAAGATTCTTCACCGAGCACCTAAAGCCTTAAATAGGTATTGAGTTAGTAATTTTTTTTTATTTTTTTAATAATGTTAGATCCTAAAAATGCGTTTTTTTATTTTTTATTTTTTTTGTATTTGCTGTTAATTATGTTTTGATGAAGGTGGGAGATGTGTGGGCAAGTTAAAGTGGTGGTGAAAACTGAAAGTGAAGATGATATGCTGGAATTACAAGTATGTTTATTTTTTTTTTGTGATCTATAATATTATTTTGGTTTCACTATTTATATTTAAGGGTTGTTTTCATTTTAATGAAAATAATATTACTAAGATTTTGGTTTCAACTTGTACTTATATTTATATGTACATTTTTTTTACTTTGCAGCAAAGAGCAAAATCACTTGGTATACCAACTCATATCGTCATTGATGCCGGTCGAACACAAATAGCACCAAGTAAGCCTTTGCCTACTCTCGTACTTTAACTACGACTGGAACATGTTATATTTTATTTTCTGTCAGATTTTGTGGTTCATATTTTAAAATAAATATTATGTGATTTTTCTTTATTCCAGATTCACGAACGGTGATGGCAGTTCTTGGTAAGTTCATTTTTTTCTAGTACGGGTCAAATGATCAAACGGGTTGGGATGCAAACATTTATACTTCTCTTTGATTGTTTTGTTGTAAACAATTAATGACGTAAATGAATCAAAACACATGCAGGACCGGCTGATATGGTTGATGACGTAACTGGTGGGTTGAAGCTTCTGTAAGCAGGGGCGTATCGGGTCTGTTATGAAGAGATTAGCAGCTCATTCTGAAACGAAAATGATTAGCAGATCTGTTAATTTTATGTTACATTTTCTTGATACTTTTGAACCATGCCACTCTAATGAAGTTGATAATGATGATAATGATGAAAAACATTAGTTGCAGCACCATATGTAGTCATACCTTGTTTTGGACTTTTAATTTCTTAATGCATTACTTAATGGTTGAAACAAACAAAAAAAATGATATGATAGGTTGGGCTTCATGTACATGTGGGTCAAAATTGGTCAAATATAGGGTCTAAAAGAGAGGCGTTGAGCGAAATAAATAAAGAGTTGCGTGCTTGGATTTCGGCCGTAAGTGGTGGCCGAATGCCGTTCTTACGGCATTGCTGCAGAACCATTCGGATCATTGTCCTATTGTCTTTTAAGGTTAACTAGAGCCTCATGTCTATGTGACAGTCACTTGGAGGGGCGTTTTTAAGGTTTTAGATACTCCACTACCGTGACAGTCACTTGGAGGGCGTTTTTAAGGTTTTAGATACTTCACACGCTTAGTTTCTAGTGCGGTAGAGCCGAAGGTTATCACGGATAGTTATACGTGGGTCAAAAATTGGTCAAATATGCAAAGTCAACATAAGGCATGATTTTATGCAACACAATCAAACAACTCAAGTTACATAATTTAGCATATAATATCAAGCAACCAATTGTATTTCAAACTACTACTACTCAACTAGTATAAATCCAAGCAACAAATCCATAACATCTGCATATTCTACATAAACAAATTAACAAACTTAAACTGAGCTAGCGGTGGTAGTACTAGTATTCGCAGCTTTAGGCGAACCAGTCGGTTCTTGCCGAGTCGACTCAGTCTTCCCCACCTGTTCTCCCTCCGCCACTTTCTCCATAGTCTTCTGACTCACTTCACCAGCAGCCTACGTGACCCTGCTAAAAGCACCCGCCACCCAAGCAGTCCCAGTCAGCACATACCGGTTCTTCATGAGAGCCGACCCTGCTTCACTAACCGTCTGCTCTGCTGTCGCGAATGCTGTTTTGGTCTTTTCCGACACTTGAAACTTCTGGTCCAAATCTCTCGCTTTCTCATTCACAAGTGTTGTCCCTATGTTGATCTTTTCGGTAAGACCAATTTTTTGGTCGATTGTGGCGGCTTTTGCGGTAAATTGAAGCTTTTCGTCAAAAGCTTTGGCTTTGTTAACTGCATCTTTTCCCAAAATAAAACCTTTGGCTAACATGCTGCTTACAACATCTTCCGCCTTTAGTACAGTTGATTCAACAACACCTCCAGGTTGAGTTGTTACCTAAATTATGTTTTGCCAATATAATACTATGTCAGATAATATTTGATAACCCTAAAAATGAGATATTTTTTAGAGAAAATGAAAAAACATACAGTTGGTTGTTGCACTGAAGGTGCAGTTACAGGTGGAGTGTAATCTGGTGCAAGTGCAATGGTAACAGACTGATCAACTATGGTTGCTCCCTAATATCATCAAACAGAAACTTGTTAGATTACGATGATGTGGTTTTTAATAATCAAAATGATAAGCATTTTGTGGATGAAAATAATAATAAGTTTATATACCGAGAGTAGAACTGCAGTCTCTGCACCTTGAGGATCCTTAAAAGTGACAAATGCTTTTTGAGCCCGCTCATTCTCACTGAAAAGTAGCAACCATTTGAGCAAACGTATGCATACAACCTTGTAATTACCAGATAACATAAAGCCTGTACAAACAAGTAATTACATTTCTTGAAGACGTGTACTAACTAACCTTTGTAGATCAACATATTCAATTTCACCAGAAAATGAAAAGAATTCCTTGATGTCTTGCTCAGTAGCACCTAAGGAAACATTGCTAACTTTCACAGTTCTTATCTATCAAGATAAAACAAGTTAAAATAACCACTTTGTTTAGCTATAACCAATAAGCATTAGGAAATAAATGAAACAATAACTTAACTTAACTTAACTGAACTGACACCTATGATAATTGCACACACAATAAGAATTGGATCAAAATTAAATAGGTAAGGTGTTAAACCAATACACATTAGAGAGATAAAGACAAGGTTACAAAACTCAAAGGACCCAATAGTAACTGATAACCAGTAGCCTTCAAGGGGCTAAAGACAGAAAACTAGTGAATTCTTTGGCCCGAAGTCCGTTTATGTTCATTCGTTTAATAAATGAACGAACATGAACAAGAATTTTCGCTCAATTAACTAGATGAACAAACATGAACAAAGGTCATGTATGTTCAATTGTGTTCGTGAACGTTCAATAATGCGTTTGTTTACTTTCATTTACTTCCATTTATGTTAATACTTGTTCATTAAAGATTTTTAGAACTTTTTAATGACTTCTGTAATCTTATCATATAGATTTTAAGAAGATTATTAACTATAAAACAGAAAACAGAAATGCATATGAGTATTAGATTAATAATTAACTCATATGTAAAACTAACATATGAATATGAATGTTAAAAACAAACACCAACACAAACTTGGTTTGTGTTCAAGAACCGTTCGCTTTCCTTAATGAACGAGCGCAAACAAAAATATTCATTCGGTTAGGTGTTCGTGAACAGTTCACTTGTCAATTAAAAGTTTAACGGACCAACATGGACAAGGCCTCGTTCGGTACAGTTATCCGTACAACAATAACACATTAATTAGGGCACCGAAAAACAACTGATTCGTTCGATTACACATATTTACTTAACATTAAAGCTTCATAACTAATAATAATAATAATCACTGCAATATAGTAATCAAATACAATTAATTAAAGTATTAAAGAAATATATACAAAACCAGTTGATTGATTGATTGATAGAATAGAGATTAAATCAATTAACATGTCAGTTTGTAAGGAGAAGATGAACGTTACTAACCGACATGGAATCAACGGCGGTGTAACGACGGTGACGGAGAAGATGAGGGTTTGGTTAATAATAATAATAATAATAATAATAATAAATTTGGGGGAAAACAGAAGGAGGTTGACACGTCACACTATCAAATAGACTACAGATACCACTAGCAAATCAAGCTTTTATAGAGTTATTATTTTTTTTAACGACCAACTAAGTAAAGCCGAGTACTCCGTACACGGTCTTCATTGGCTAAAGGTAGTCCGAGCAGCGGGTACTCCGTACGCGACCCCCCATTGGCTAAAGGTAGCCCGAGCCGGCCACTGGTCTAGACGTACGGGGCCTCTAGCGGTCCACCTATTGAGGGATTCACCGGAAAAAGCCCGACCCCCACGCCCGCCAAATGGCACAACAGCGAGGGGCCGGTAAAACCGGGTGAGATCAGGACTCGAACTCTGGCAAGCCAGAGTCATCACTCATATCTCCCATATAAATTGGTGATAGTGAGGTTTGAACCCCCTACCTCTCACTTGTAAAGTGAGTGCTCTAACATTGAGCCACATCCAATTTATGCTTTTATAGAGTTGTTATTATTATTATTGATATTTATTAATTAATCGTCTTTTGGCCGTTGTCGGTTCCAACTAACGAATTGATTGCTATAAATTGGTTGTGGCTTAATGGTAGAGCAATCACTTTTGTTACTGAGAGTTAAGGGGTTCAAACCCCACTATCACCAATTTATATAGGAAATATAAGGATGACCTTGGCTTGCTATGGTTCGAGTCCTGATCTCACCCGGTTTTACCGGCTCCTCGTTGTCGTGTCATTTGGCGAGCGTAGGGGTCGGGTTTTATCCGGGGAATCCCTCAATAGGTGGACCGCTAAGGGATCCGTCCGTCCAGACTCGTGGCAGGCTCGGGCTACCTTTAGCCAATGTGGGCCGCGTACGGAGAACCCGGCGTAACTTAATTGGTCGTTCAAAAAAAATTATTATCTATACTAGAGTGCCCTTGAACCAAACGGTAAACTTAAAAACAGTGGTTCAGTACGTGCAACCAGTGGCTCATATCTGTCACACCCCAACCTACGGCGGAAATGCCGGGCCGGACTGATTGCTCACAGCTTTTCAAAGGTTACTATCATGCACAATATTTAAATGACAATATCTATTAATTGAATTCAATTATCAAATAAATCAAATACAAACAAGTACATAATTCATACAACAATACAAATTTTATATTTCTTGATTAAAATATTCTTCTAGCTAAATTCTTCACTAAGTCTTCACCTACCTGCATATGCGTATAAAATAAAGTTTTGTCAACAACACATGTTGAGTGAGCAACACACCAGTTTAGTTGTACATATAGTATATATAACAAAATACGTAGTTGCAACAAGTCATATGAGAATAACAAAATAACCAAATGAGCAAGTATAACAAGTATAACTGGGATGTCGAGAAGCACAAAGGCTAACGACTGGCGTATGATCATACTAGACTGAGATTATGTTGGACCTCTCCGAATGCGAAAGCATACAAAGCAAATAAGCACAAAAACAAATAAGGTATAAGTTGTTAACACATAAGACAAAGTTGCAGTTTTGTGTATAAGTATATATGAAAAGTATATTTACGCATATGTCCCCAAAACATTGAAAGCGGTAAAATAGGGGAATGTGGTACTCACCTTAGCAATAAGCAAGAGATAAACAAGTGCGGTAAGAACGGTAGTAAATAAGAGTTACGCTCTTCGGAAGTTATCGACGAGAAATCCTTGATTGTTGATCCAACGCTGGTTAAACAGTTCGAATTAACGGCGGCTAGAACAAGGATCAGAAACCCGATTTGCAGACAATTATAATACAATTCAATAAGGGGGAATCGATGGAGAGTTAGTACTGATTGTTCCTGCTAGTTTAATTGCAATATGATTTTTGTTATGGTGCATAATGATAAAACAGTTAGGTCGGCCTAATAAAAGGATCAGGCGAATCAAATTTGATCTCGTTTTCATAATTAACAGTGTCGGCGATGATGATTCAGGCAAGGGAAATCATATACGATCATAAATTCCAAGTTTGAAGCGAAGATTAAGGTCCAATTTAAGATTTCGTATACACGGGTATGGTAATCGGATCTTGGGTAAATGGGTTAAAGGGTTTGGATTAAGAATATAATAATAATAATATATTAATATAGCAGAAATTACAATTAGATCCCTGAACTATAAGGATGGAATCATTAAAGGGTTAAAGTATAGTTTATGGTTAGAATTGTAGATTTTTAAAGTTATTTATATTTAATAAATAAGTATAATAACTAGTTAAAATAGATTAATAATTACTCGAAAAAAACGCGACATTTTTGTTAATAAAATTTCCCGAACATAAAACGGGTCGGGTAATATAAACTTGTAAAACCGAGTTGCTACAGACTCCCCTACTTTAGGGAATTTCGTCCCGAAATTAAAGGATATTATAACAACACCGTTAAAGTTTGAGGTAAAAAATAAAATTAAAAAATATATATATATATATCATAACACCGAACTTTGAATAGTTAAAATAACGCTCCAAATGCAACGATGATAAGGGCACTTATATATAGGATGTACCAGCGACGTATCCACCATGTCCTTATCATTTTACATTCGTACCGTTATCCCAAACCTTCCATTCTATATTACGACACACAACTTTACGCTTCATGATTTCGATGCGAAGACTTCGATAATTATGTTCCGGACCATAATTATTGTTATCGTCGGATGGTCCACATGATTCGTCTCATCGCGTGGATGTACAAAACGTTTGATTACAAACATGATTTTGAGGAAACAAAAGTTTTAAGGAGTTTTAATTTAGAACACTAGAAAGTCACCAATGTATAAAATAAAATTATTTTAAAAGTTGTGGTGGATTTTAATAAAGCAAAGAAATTTTAAGACGACTTGTAAAGATATAAGTATTTAAAGTTCAAGAATGGGGTAGCTTATAAATAGTTAAGGTTAATGATGGTAAAGAAATAGGATAGAAGTATGCTTTAATAAATAATCTATTTAATCAAAAAGAAACTTTATACATAAGATAGATTATAAAAGATAAATAGTTCGAATGGCCATAAGAGGCATTACACTAATTAAGAAAAAGACAAAATAAGGTAAGATAGATAAAGGGAACAGCAAAGGTATTCAATATCGTCGAGTAGCTTATTTACGTGACTTGAGGCACCATGAGAAGTTGCAGGAGTAGGAGCAGTTGAGGTAGATTGATTTTGGGTAACTTGAATAACGTATGCTTGAACAGTTTGCAAGAAAGTTGTTTGGTGGAAATATGTTGGGTAAATTTGAGCTCGCGGTTGCGGGGTTTGGTAGTATTGGGTTAAGTAAAGGTTGACCTTGATTGATGGAAGGAGTTTGAGGGACATGAGGTTGATGGGTTTCCACAATGGTAGCAAGCACGGTTCTTACGTTTCTTGTTGTGGGGATAAATGGGGGTAGATGGTTCGTATTCATCAGCAGAGGAATTTGTGGCAAAAGTTGGATCGGTTGCATGGAGGTTCCGAATTTGGGTTACTATTCTGGCGATCGTAGCAGTTAACTCTTTGGCGATACAGGCAGCCATATGGTGGTCATGAGAATCAGACGATTGATATTGAGGAAGACGATGGTTTCTTTAATGAGACATTCTATAGGGACCAAAAATAAGGATTTATAAGATGAATGATAAATTGAGGAAATCATAAAAATAGTAAATGTTTAACTATGTAGATAATGTTGTGTTAAGAAGTAAAAGGAATTGCTTCATGAGGCTTAAGAGTAAAAGTTTATCAGATGAGGGGTAAGTTGAGGAAAACAGTAGGATAAAAAAATGTCTAAGTATGTACGTAACTTGTAATAATGTTGCGTTAAGAAGTAAGAGGAATTGCGTCATGAGTATTAAAAGTAAAAGTTTATAAGATGAGGGGGGTACATTGCGTAAATAGTTGTTAAGTGATGTAGTCAATAAGATTAATGTGTGATGACTACATGAGGAGTTAAGTCAATTTAAAATTTAGATTATTAAGTTAACAATAAACTAACGAAATATAAATTTTGGGTGTTGGCCTCCTATGAGCTTTCCATGGCAATTTGAATGGCCCAACGAACTAACGGAAAACAACTGAGTTGGACAGCCCATGAGCGTCTCAACTAATTAACGAGTTAACAATGCAATGAAGTTTGTCGGCCCAATGAGCGTTAAACGGCGTTTTAACCGACCAAACTAAATAACGAACTATCGAAATAAATATGGGTAGTCGGAGAATCTTGTGAAATCACCACGTTGATTACTCCAACAAAAATACGAAATCAAGTTAAGAAATGAATAGTAGGAGTGCCCATGGGTTCCATGGATTTTCACCCAACTAACCATTTAAATAACGGAATACAATAATCGGGAAAACCGAGTTTAGCCACGAAATCACCGTGAATTCGGTTAAAATCAACCTAAGGTGTCGATCATATGGCATTTATGGGTCTCGCTCGGGTCATAGGGTTGAGTACTGTGGTCAGGTTATCACCGAGGTAAGGAATAGCGTCTTAAGTTTGCTTCTTGGAACTGTTTTGCCAGTGTCCAACTCACAATTTCTCTTCCCCTTTCATTTATCATAGGGACATGCCACATAACCTAGCCTTAAGATGTACGAGTGAAAACAAAAGATGGGAATTCTTAAGGAATTTCCCGTAAATAAAAGCAATCTACTTTTCGAAAAGTTTTGTTTGAATGTTGAGGCATAGCCTCGGAGTTTGTGTGTGTGTGCATAACAAGATAATAGATAATAAGTAAACAATTATCTAAGAAAGCTGTAAACAATTTAATTTGAACACATAAAGGTAAACAGATAGGCACGTATAAGGTTCCTAAACATGTGTCTAAGGCAATTTCTAACGACCTATCTTAAACCTTCGGCTCTGATATCAATCTGTCACACCCCAACCTACGGCTGAAATGCCGGGGCGGATTGATTGCTTACAGCTTTTCAAGAGTTACTATCATGCACAATATTTAAATGACAATATCTACTAATTGAATTCAATTATCAAATAAATCAAATACAAACAAATACATAATTCATACAATAATACAAATTTTATATTTCTTGATTAAAATATTCTTCTAGCTAAATTCTTCACTAAGTCTTCACCTACCTGCATATGCGTATAAAATAAAGTTTTGTCAACAACACATGTTGAGTGAGCAACACACCGATTTAGTTGTACATCTACTATTATAGTAAAACAGGTTTTTTTTACACCTGTCATCCATACATCAGCCCCGGCTTATATTTTCACTATCTATTATTCAAACACGTGGCTTCACCCCAATGCAATCCAACCGTCGTCAGTCTTCATCTTCACCACAGTAATCATACATGAAACCCTAATTTCTTTACAGCCGCCTTATACGCTGCAAAGCTCTGTATACAAAATTGTTAATCACAAATGTTTGATACAAACATTGATAACCTATGATGTCTTCAACGATTATTCACTGAAAGCAAACCCTATTTTTTCGACTCGATTTCCCCAATGTCACCGATTCATGATCGATGTAATCAACTGGCGTTTCAACTACTTATCGGCATCAATTACAGGTTACCAATTTCATTTTAATTAGACTTTTGCATCCAGATTTTTTATCATATTTTTTTTTATTATTTCACATACAACCTAATTTAAATATAAATCTGATTAATAATTACTGATACGAATCAGTTTGTTATTTGCACGTGAAATTCAGAAAATTATGTTGGAATTATTGAACCAGTTGGATGTTTTGATTCAAGAGGTGACAATTAAAATTGAAAATCTTGACGGATCTCTGTTCCGACCGTGTCGTATTGAAAGGGAGATTGAGTTCCAGGTGCAGTTTCATTATTCAGTTTGTTTATGTGATTTAGGAAATTATAAAATCAAAATGATAATATGTTAGCTAACAACAAAATTGATAACAAATTAATAAGTTAAGTAGGTATTTTTTTGAAGTCTTTAATAACACTATAAAAGAATATATGTCCCTATAAGATTTATATATATGCTATTAATTTTTCTTAATTTTATACACGAAAACTGTATATAAAACAGTATTATCATCTATGTTGTCATACCAGTTAGTTGATGTTACTTAATTCAATATATATTCTTGATACAAATTTACGTAAATGAGATATTCATCTAGCCGGTTCAATAAAATAATCTACATATTAAAGTCAATTGAGCCAAGTTATTAGCTAATTTCGTATGAAATTTACTTTTATTAATTTTGTCATATATTGTTTATTAACAACTTATGTGTATAATGTAATGTTAACCTAAGTTAACACACAAATTTTAAAATGCAGAACTAACACATTAATTAGCTTATGGAAGTTTTTTTTTAAATAAAGAAGGAATAACTTATTTGTACTCAATCTTTCATATCTGAGTTTTAAAATTAATGTGAAATACATTTTATATTCAGTCGTTCCTATATTGTAGGTTGATTTATTTGCTTCTTATTGGTTGAAAAATGTTTCACTTGGATTGTGATCTTATATATCCTAAAAATTCATCTAAGAAACTAACTGCCTTATTATACGGCTGAGATTAATTATACATAAAAACAGTTATTTTTTTTTCATCAGCTACATTCATGGAAACATGTTCTTTGCAGTTTTTTATGACAGTTTTAAAAGTATGTAAGTATAAATAAGTGGCAAGTGTTTAATAACTCACATACTATTTTGCATTCTCTTTGTTTTTGTTTTCATAATGTCGAAAGTAGTGAGTCAGGGGACTTCAAAACTGACTTCAAGGTCTGTTATAATTCAAATAGCACTTGTGATTACCTCATTTTCTGATTTATTTATTACTTACTAAATTTTCATAATACTTACAGGTTAACAGACAAATCTGAGATTACTCACCTCAGCAGACTGGATACTTCAATGACTAATGTCAAAATCAAAGTAAGAATTATTAAGCTATGGAGGCTGCCTTCCTACAAAGCCGTTAATGGTACACATGCAATTGAAGTAATTCTTATGGATGATGAGGTATTTACAAATTATCAATTAAAACTATTTCACTTTGTTAATATATGTATGGACCTTACAATGTGTCTATATTATGTTTATAGGGATCAAAAATCCAAGCAACCATAAATGGTACCTACCTAATCAAGCATGAAAAGTTTTTGGTTGAGAAATCATGTGTTTTTATTCAAAGGTTTGATATTGGTGACAATATGTCTGCCTACCGTGTCACAAATCATCCTCATAGGCTATTTTTGACCTTTGAATCAACTGTGACAAAGTGTAACGAGGAAGTTGGATCTCTGTATGGTTTAACACTTGCTGACTTTGAAGTGCTTCGCAACAATGGTGTACTGCCTGACTCTGTTATTGGTAACTAATAATATTAACTTCTTTGACTTCACTTTCTATATTTTTATTAACTATAAATGTGTATTACATTGTAAACATATTTTTGTTTAGCATAGCTTTTAGCTAACATTGTTTATTCGTTTGTTATATAGATTTGATTGGGTATGTCTACACATACTTTGACATGCATGATTATAAAACACAAGCAGGCAAAATAAAAAAAAATTAACCTTCAAGTTAGGGATTTAGAGTAAGTTATGTTACAATTAAAATTTATTTATTTCAATTCTTCAATGTGATACCTATATTCACTTTTTTTTCTTTCTATTTTTATATTATTTAGGTCTCGTAGCCTATTTGTTACTTTTTGGGAGTCATACGCTGAGCAATTGAATACTTTCATGGCAAACAAACGTGAAGATGATACCGTTGTTATCATCCTACAGTTTGGAAAGTATACTTTTTCTGGAGGTAAGAGATTAGTTTTCCAATCTTTTAAATTTACATACATAAGCTCTTTTAATACTAATAAATGTTATGATATGTTTTTTTCAAATTTTTAATAATTGAAGAAATAATTTCTTTCAGAAACAGGTGTGTTCCATTTTCTGTTTTACAAGTTTTGAATATATATATATATATATAATCACTGATTTTATTTACTCTCTATTAACAGTTTGATTGGAAAAAAAAGGACATCAATCTATTTCAACTCGACGTTTGGTTTCATCACAATTGCCTTGTAGTTTGGAAAATGATTTCTTGACTAACTCTGTTTTCAACACTATAGCAGATGTGGATAAAAAGGCAGAGGTTATTTATCTTTGATTCTTTTAATAAATAAATTTAGTTTTACAAAATATATCACTGATTATTCGATTTATAATTATTGCAGGTCAGGTCTGTTGTTGTAGCAGGTACTATTATAAGTTTCATGCCTGGTTTTGACTGGTACTACAATGCATGCAAGACCTGTAACAAGAAGGTCAAAACTGTTTATGTTGTTAGTGATCCTGTTGACGCATCGGATAAGGTTGAACCAAAACAAATTATCAAATGTCCTAATGATGCATGTAACAAAAGATCAGTGTCCACCATTCCAAGGTTATACGTTGACTCTTAATTTTATACTATATGTTATTGTTAATTATTAACTTATATTATATTATGATTTTAAATTTTAAGTATCAAAACTGTTTTTCCTACAAAATTTTAGGTTCAAGATTCCATTGAGGCTACAAGACAACACCGGAGTTGCCTCTCTTACTGTTTTTGATCGTGAAGCTCGAAAGATGTTGAATAAGTGTGCCAGAGAATTAATTGAAAGCTTCATTGAGGTAAAATTTTATCCAATATTAGATATGTAAAATTCATTTGAATAAACCTATTTTAATTTCCTTTTATGACTTTCACTTTTTCTAAAGGGTGGGCGTTCCATGATTCCTCCTGAATTGACTCACTTGGTGGGAAAAAAGTATGCCTTTAAGATCGATATTACTGACTACAACATCACTAACAACTACAACACTTTTACCATCAAGAAGTTTACTGATGATTACTCGATTATATCTAAGTTGGAATCAAAGTTTGAGGTTGATCAGGTAATATATCTATTACATGTTATATGCGTTATGCCTGCATCTTTTTTTGTATACTAAATCAATTGCTTTTTACAATTTAGGTTGACCTGTCCCAGTCAACCACTATTAGATCTGTTGATTTTCAATCCCAAGAGACATCTAATATGAAAGTAAATTTTTTATATATACAAAACTTTACATTATTATATGTTAATATATTTGTCATAAATGTGGTTATTGTGACAATTTACTTTTGATTTTAAGGACACCTTTTCAAGAACAAGTGAAAATGACACCCCCTTATCTGTTATGTCAACTACGCATGGAAAGGCCATCTTGACTGATGAAGCTTATGTTGAAAAAAGTTCTCAATCTGAAGTGAATCTGAAGCGAAGTTTGATAGATGCTTACGATGTTGATGAACCCCCAGCGGAATCTTCAAGCAAAGCCCATCGTCAAGACAATCAAGGTCCGAAAGTATATGTCAAGAAACTTCTCACTCCAAAGCTGGAAAAATAAGTTTATTTTGGCAGTTTTGAAAAAACTCTGTTTTCCTGTTTGATGTTTTCCAAGTTTGTTTTACTTTGTTTCCTGTTTGAACTTAGTGTCTTTTTGTTTTTCTGAAGTTGGATGTTTTAATTTGCAAGTGTTTTTTAATGAAGTAGGTTTATTTCCAGTTTATCATGTTTGGAGTTTATTGTTGACATTGTTATTAAATGCATTTGATTATAACATTATTATTAAAGTTGATGCTATTTCACATTACATCATCTTCATGTTAAATCAATCAAAATGCAAAGTATTAGTGATACAATTATTTCCAACTTTAAGTACGAATTGTACATATTGTAATTGAAGTTGTTGCATACAATCAATTCTACAATAATTAACTTATAATTTTTCATAAGAGTGATACAAAAATGTAATCTTATTATCTTATGAAAATTGTATATTCATCATATGCTAATAAGTTATCAACTAAATTGTAATAGAAATTAACAAGTCGACACAAAATCTGCTATTTTTAAGAGCTGTTTTTTTACTCTAATTTATTAACTCCTTACTTTATTTAGCTTTCTAATATAATGTGTATCTTCAAAGTTATATTAATATTATTTTATGTTTAACTGCAGCTTCAAATTCCTCCATTTTCCAAAATGATAGTAAACAAATGCGAAAACAGAGGAAACATTTTCTGGATACTAAAAGAGAAAAGGACGTTTTGGTCGGAAAAAACGTGGGTGTTACATCTAGCCTTAAATCTGCTGAAATGCTTACACATTACAATGGTAACAAATTCATTGATACTTGCATAGTAGATTACCCTGTTACCTTAGAAGACAATTTATTTATAACACTTCATTTTTTTTTTCAAATTTAGATATGGCCATTGGCGATTGTAAACAAAACCGAAAGATAAGAAAAGCTTATTTAGATAACAAGAGATATAAACACGTAATTTCTTCAGAAGACGTTAATAGTCCAAGTTATAATACATGTTCAATTCGAGTTAGTACCAGTTAAAGGATTGCAACTCCATGTCTGACATTACAAGAGGTATGTTTTTACAGTTTGAATTTAAGATATTAAATATCTTTATGATTATTAATTATAACACATGTTATGTATGTATACACTTCAATTTTAATTTTGTTTTTCAAATCATTGATTTTATACAGGCTTAAATATTGGCATGGTAAACAGCGATGCTAAACAGAGCCGATTATTAAGGAAGCTTTATTTGGATAACAAAAGACAGAAAACATTATCTAATTCACAAATACAACATGTTTCACCAAATACTGATGCTGTCATAGTTTCTTTAAATTTTAATGGTAAGCATTTAATATTATACCACTCTTTATTGTTTTTCTAATTATAAATTTACTTCAGTTGCAAAAAAGGATACGATGAATTCCAAAAGTAAACAGAGGAGAAAATTTACAAATAATTCTTTCAATCGGTTAAATCCAATTGGTTCGTCCGCACAACAGCTTGATGATGCACAACATATAAACATGTATTCATCTGTATCAAAAGGTTAGTAATATTTACAACTTCTTCAAGTAAATACATATTTATCTTTAACAATATATTTATTACAATTATGTTTTTTTTTTGTTTTTACATTCATACTATACAGATTACCTAGATCACGGTGATCAGAACTTTATTTGTGAACTATGCCATGCAAAATTATGGCAATCTGAAGCTGCTAGAGGAAATCAAATATATACAATCATACGAGTTATTTTGTGTGTTGTGGTTATGGTAAAGTTCAGCTTCCGGATATCAAGGAACCACCACAAGCTTATAAGTCTCTTTATGATGGTTTGGATCCTAAAAGCAAATTTTTCTTGAAGAACATCCGTCGCTATAACTCCATGTTTTCATTTACTTCCATGGGAGGAAAGATTGATTCTTCAATTAATAGAGGAAATGCTCCTTATGTATTCAAACTCAGTGGTCAAAATTATCATAGTTTCGGCAGCCTTCTACCTACAGATGGATCTAAACCAAAATTTTCTCAGTTATACATATATACGATACTGACAATGAGGTTTCAAATAGACAATCAATTTTTGTGTAAGTTACTATTCATACCATTTAATTTATTTACACCATTCATTTATTCATATATATATATATAATATATTTTCTGCAGTGATACCAACAAAGCTTCTACTTCAACGTCTCAAGATATTGATTTTGAAATTATTCAACATCTAAAGAATATTCTAGATTCAAATAATGTGTTGGTTCAAGCTTATCGGACGGTAAGAGATTGTTTTAAAGAAAAGCCTAATTTGGACTTAAAGTTACGTCTAATTGGAAACCGACAAAAAGATGGGAGGACATACAACTTACCAACCGCTTCTGAAGTTGCAGCTTTGATAGTCGGTGACATTGGAGATTCTTTAGAAAACAGGGATATTGTTGTATTAACCAAAGAGGGATATCTAAAACATATTAGCGAGCTACATCCTTCTTACCTTGCTCTTCAATATCCATTGCTGTTTCTTTATGGTGAAGATTGCTACAGAGTCGACATCCCTCATAGATCTGTTGATTCTTCCACATCTTCCAACAACAAAAAATGTACTATGCGGGAATTCTTTGCTTATAGAATTCAAGATCGGATTGGCGTGTTCTCAACAATATTAAATTCTCGGCGGCTTTATCAACAGTTCTTAGTCGATGGGTACACCATGATTGAAGCTGAGAGATTGAATTACATTCGTAATCAACAAAAGGAGCTAAGATGTGAAAGTTTTGAGAAATTACGTAATTTACGTAATAGTGGTACTACAGATGTCTCAAAAGTTGGAAAGCGTGTCATACTACCATCTTCGTTTACCGGTGGTGCTCGATATATGACACAAAATTATTTGGATGCAATGTCTATTTGCAAGTGGTATGGATATCCGGATTTGTTTTTAACATTCACATGTAATCCGAAACGGCCGGAAGTCAAAAGATTTCTCAAAGAAACCGACTTAAATGCTGAAGACAGGCCTGATATTCTATGTCGACTATTTAAAATCAAACTAGATTCTTTGATTAAGGACCTAAAGGAGAAATCACTACTTGGCAAAGTTTTAGCAGGTATTTTAGCACTTCTTTTTATAATCTCAAAATGTTAAACAATGATAATACATTTAAATTTAGTTAGTTATTGTAATACGTTTTCTTTTATTAATACGTTTTCTTTTACATAATTTGTGGATCTGAATAATTTACCAGCTACTTTTAATATAATAAATCACTTATACATTTTGTGTTATATATACTTGTTTTATATGCAGTTGTTTATATAGTCGAGTTTCAGAAGCGTGGATTACCGCATGCCCATGTATGTTTGTTTCTGCATGCTGACCATAAATTTCCATCAGTTGCGCATGTCGATCCAATTATATGTGCTGAAATTCCGGACAAAAACGAAGATCCGGAGTTATATACACTTGTAAGTGACTTTATGATCCATGGCCCTTGTGGTGCTTACAACATCAATTGTTCATGCATGGTTGATAAAAAATGTTCAAAGAATTTCCCAAAACAATTCCACGATCATACCTCTATTGATGAAAGTGGTTTTCCTTTGTATAGAAGACGAGATTGTGGATCTTTTGTTGTAAAGTCTGATGTCAAGCTAGATAATAGACATGTTGTTCCGTACAACAAAACTCTTTTGAAAAAGTATCAGGCCCATATTAATATTGAGTGGTGCAATCAGACTGATTCTATAAAATATCTGTTTAAATATATCAACAAAGGTCCCGATAGGGTTACTGTTTCTGTTGTGGAAGGTGATCAACAAGATGTCCAAGAACTAGCGGTTGATGAGATCAAGAATTATTATGATTGTCGATATGTTTATGCATGTGAAGCATCGTGGCGTATATTCTCATATGATGTTCACTACCGGTATCCTTCTGTTATTAGGCTGCCTTTCCATCTACCGAACCAACAACAATTCATATATGGGCCAAACGAATACATTGACAATGTCCTCAACAAACCATCAGTGTCTTTTACAAAGTTTTTATCTTGGATGGAGTACAATGAATGTAATGAAGATGGTCGAAATCTTACTTATGTTGAATTTCCTACTAGGTTTGTGTGGAAAAGTGAACAACGGTGTTCGGCGCCAAGAAAGCAAGGATTTTCACTTGGTAGAATTCATGCCATTTCACCTTCTGCTGGTGAGGGTTATTTTTTAAGGATTCTTTTAAACAAAGTTAAAGGTCCAAAATCCTTTGATGACATTCTAACAGTAAATGGTCATAAATATAACACCTTTTGACAAGCTAGTTATGCAGCGGGGCTATTAGATGATGATATGGAATATGTAGAAGGTATTCAAGAAGCGAGTCATGCCGGCTCCGGTCATTATTTGCGCTGTTTGTTTGCCACGATGTTGACATCTAACTCTCTCTCGAGGCCGGATTATGTTTGGGATAAAACATGGGAGATATTATCAGACGGCATTCTTTATAAACAACGACGCATCTTAAAGTCACCAGGTATAAACCATTTACTTGCATTAGTATTAGAGTAATAATCACATATAAGTATAATTTTCATCTTTATATTATACGCCTTATACTTAAGCTCATAATTTGAAGTATTATTCCTTAATGAAAAATTTATTTATGATGTTTTTTCAGATTTATTCCTTAATGAAGATCAAATAAAAAACCTCACTTTAAATGAGATTGAGAAAATCTTAGTTCGTAATAATCACAGCTTACGAGATTACAAAACACTGCCTTACCCTGACTATGATTCGATTTCTTCTTCAAATAATCGTTTAATCACTGAAGAGATGGATTATGATAGACATCATCTTCAAATTGAGTTTGACAATCTTTTTATCGCATTAACTGATGAGCAAAAAACTGTTTATAATGAAATCATCAATGCGGTTGGAGATAACCAAGGGGGTGTTTTTTTTGTTTACGGTTATGGCGGAACCGGTAAAACTTTTCTTTGGAAGACATTATCTGCATCCTTAAGAGCACAAGGAAAGATTGTTTTAAATGTTGCTTCAAGTGGGATTGCATCTTTATTGTTGACAGGAGGTAGGACGGCCCATTCTCGGTTTTCAATTCCCTTTAACTTAACTTAAGTCTCTACGTGTAATATACAAATAGACAGCGATGTTGCTAATCTATTAAAGAAAACTTCACTTATTATATGGGATGAAGCACCAATGATACACATGCATGGTTTTGAAGCATTGGATAGGACTTTGAGAGATATTTTATTGCATGATGATTCTAATAATTCTAGCATGCCATTTGGAGGCAAGGCAATCGTATTTGGTGGAGATTTCAGACAAGTTCTACCTGTTATTCAAAGTGGAACCAGACAAGACATTGTTAATGCTTCTTTAAGTTCTTACATTTGGGATTATTGCAAAGTTCTTAGGTTAACTAAAAACATGAGGTTAACGGTAGGAAGTGAAGCACATAAAACCGAGCAAACAAAGATATTTGCACAATGGTTGTTGGATTTGGGTGAAGGTAACATAGGTGGCTCTAACGACGATGATGCAATTATAGAAATACCTAATGATCTTCTAATTCTTGATTCAGCCGATCCCATATCTGATCTTATTGACTTTGTGTATCCCTCAATTCTTAAAAATTTCAACAATACAAGTTTTTTCAGGAAAGAGCCATTCTTGCACCAACGAATGAAGTTGTTGACGAAATTAATGATCAACTACTATCGATGTTTCCGGGAGATAGCAAGGAATACTTGAGTTCATATAGTATTTGTCCTGATGAACATATAAATGATGCTATTGATCCAAGTTTATATTCACCTGATGTGCTTAATGGACTTAAAATTCCCGGTTTGCCACACCATAAATTAGCACTAAAGGTTGGTGTTCCAGTGATGCTACTACGAAATATTAATCAGAAAGAGGGTTTTTGCAATGGTACACGTTTAAAGGTCGTATGACTAGGCAAACATGTCATAGAAGTTGAAGTAATAGCTGGAAGTAATTTAGGGATGCGAACTTCGATTCATAGAATTGCTTTAACACCTTCCGACAAAAAGATTCCATTTAAGTTTCAACGAAGGCAGTTTCCCATTGTTGTATGCTTTGCGATGACATTAATAAAAGTCAAGGCCAATCGTTATCTAGAGTTGGTTTGTTTTTTAAACAACCCGTATTTTCACATGGTCAGTTGTATGTCGCTTTATCTAGAGTCAAAAGTAGAGATGGAATCAAACTCGTAATATTTGATAAAGATGGAAATCTTACGAATAGGACATCCAATGTCGTATATAAAGAAGTTTTTAGAGATTTGTAATTTCTATGTTTACTCATACATTTGACTCAATGTTCCAAGTGAGGGTGTTGTTGCCAAACAGTCACTTTGTTTATTATTTATGGAATTTTCATTTATTAATGAGGATTATGGCCTTCCTTTCTAGGCCACATTCTTCATTTTATATGTTATATAGATCTTTGTTCCCGGTTATTAGTTTCATTTCTTAATTTTAATGGTATAAATTGAAATTTGTAGTATTATACTTTTTATAATTTTTGTTTAATACAATCTCGTGTCATACATAGGTTATAACTCACGGGAGTCATAAATGATTATTATTTTTCGGTCTTGAATGACATTCATAAGTAGATAAGACTAGATAAGACCCGCATTTATACTCACATTAAATTAATATGTAACTGTAAATGAAACATTGTTAAATATAATTTGTATTTATTAATCATAAATTATTCATAATTTCATAATGTTCTATACTCATCCCCGTGTAATACACGGGTTATAACCTAGTATAGTATATATAACAAAATACGTAGTTGCAACAAGTCATATAAGAATAACAAAATAACCAAATGAGCAAGTATAACAAGTATAACTGAGATGTCGAGAAGCACAAAGGCTAACGACTGGCGTATGATCATACTAGACTGAGATTATGTTGGACCTCTCCGAATGCGAAAGCATACAGAGCAAATAAGCACATAAACAAGTAAGGTATAAGTTGTTAACACATAAGACAAAGTTGCAGTTTTGTGTATAAGTATATATGAAAAGTATATTTACGCATATGTCCCCAAAACATTGAAAGCGGTAAAATAGGGGAATGTGGTACTCACCTTAGCAATAAGCAAGAGATAAACAAGTGCGGTAAGAACGGTAGTAAATAAGAGTTATGCTCTTCGGAAGTTATCGACGAGAAATCCTTGATTGTTGATCCAATGCTGGTTAAACAGTTCGAATTAACGGCGGCTAGAACAAGGATCAGAAACCCGATTTGCAGACAATTATAATACAATTCAATAAGGGGGAATCGATGGAGATTTAGTACTGATTGTTCATGCTAGTTTAATTGCAATATGATTTTGTTATGGTGCATAATGATAAAACAGTTAGGTCGGCCTAATAAAAGGATCAGGCGAATCAAATTTGATCTCGTTTTCATAATTAACAGTGTCAGCGAGAATGATTTAGGCAAGGGAAATCATATACGATCATAAATTCCAAGTTTGAAGCGAAGATTAAGGTCCAAGTTAAGATTTCGTATACACGGGTATGGTAATCGGATCTTGGGTAAATGGGTTAAAGGGTTTGGATTAAGAATATAATAATAATATATTAATATAGCAGAAATTACAATTAGATCCCTGAACTATAAGGATGGAATCATTAAAGGGTTAAAGTATAGTATAGGGTTAGAATTGTAGATTTTCAAAGTTATTTATATTTAATAAAAAAGTATAATAACTAGTTAAAATAGATTAATAATTACTTGAAAAAAAAGCGACATTTTTGTTAATAAAATTTCCCGAACATAAAACGGGTCGGGTAATATAAACTTGTAAAACCGAGTTGTTACAATATCAGCATTATGAAAAACACATGGGGTCAATATGTGCAGTTTAAAAACCGGCATTTAAGCGTGCTTCAGCCCATATTACACAGGGAGACAAATCATAATTTTCTATTATTATTATTATTATTATTGGGCCGGGTATGGGTTGATCTGGAATCGCTTTCTTATATGGTTCCTCATCAAGTTTGAAGTCACAAGCATTTCATTATGGTTTCGTATTAGACTATAAGACTGTTATTAGGGGAGGTGTGAATGAATGGTTTTAAGTTTTAACATGTTTAGAAGTAATGAAAGTTCTTTTGTAACACTGGTTTCAGTTTTTCATTTTTTTTTACTATGGTCAGTTTTATTATGTTGGTCATTTATGTTATACTTGTATTTGTGATTTCGAATGTCCAAGACAAGTACTAAAAGTGATCTTGTATATGTTAAGAGATTCAATTTTAATTAGTGATTTTTTTAAATAAACGCGCTAATAGTCTAATATTGGGTTTAATAAATATGTTTAATTGTGGGTTTAATGTGGCCCTTATTTTCAAATTATTTTTAGCTGGCTAATCTCTTTATAGTTTAACTAGGTGAAGAAACACTAACCGGACCCCGGGCAGATTACCGGTAACCTGGGGGTTAGATAGATGTTTCCCACGAGGGGTTAGACCCTTGGAAGATGGTTCTTCTGATAACCTGCAAAACAGACACCGTGAGCTCGTCACTGAGAAGGGGGGGGGGGGGGGGTTCCTCCTTGTGACCACCCTCCGGCGTGAGAATCAGACTAGATTGCTCTTTAAATATAAAAGTATATTAAGAGATTGCTAGAGCAGATATCAGGTATAATATGATGATAATGTGGTAAGATATGATAAGATGAGATGGTCATACCATTTGTGGTATTTATAGCCGAAGGTAGGTTTCCAAAGAGGTATGGCCGGCTGCAACAGTGTTCCTGTTCCACCAACAGTAGCCTACGCACGTGCCCTGCTGGTAGTTGGTGGGTAGGTAGCGGCTGATAGCGACCAGGCCTGCTGTATACTATTCCTGTTCCACCAACTGAAGGCTACGCACGTGGTATGGCAGTAGTTGGTGAGTAGGCAGCGGCTAATAGTGACATACAGTGCAGGAGCATGCTGCTCGCCATACTGTTGTCAATAAGCTGTCGTATCTTTAGTCAGATCTTTTTCCCATACCTCGTCAGGTACAGTACAGAAGATCTTCCTGTATCGTACGGACTGGCTTATTTGGGCGGGAGTATTCCCCCTCCCGCCCTTGTGCGGGATTGTTCCCGGCTTCGCTCATTCCTTCAGGTGACACTGAGTGAGAGCTAAGTGCCTTGTGCGTGTAGCCTTGCTGCGCGGGTGGCCTTCCCTGATGGCTTGTATCCGAGGCTGCGGGAACAGGCGGAGTCCTTCACCATCGGGAGGCATTTCCTGCGGGACCAGCTTGCGTACTGCGCGTAAGGACGTCACGTCTCTGAGCATGGTTGGTCCTGCGGATCTAGTTGGTTTCTGCGCAGACGTCCCTCTTTTAGGTGAGTCTTGCGGGTCCAACTGGGCTTTGCAGGGACCTACCTCTTCAAGTCCCCCCAGTCCAATGTTCTTCTCATGAGTGTTTAATAAAGTGAGGTGAACTTTTGGACTTAAGCAGAGGGTTTTGAAAAGGGTTTTTCTAAGGTTTTCCATGGGGATTCTTCCCGCGGAAGTCCTTGTCACTTGCAGAAATGCCCGAGTTTCCTGCTTGGTCTTTGGGTATGATGCGGGTAGGCTGTAATCTCCTCGCACGTCAGGAGCGTTGAGTCCCACTTGTGGATTCTCCTTGAGGTTTTGGTGGTTTTGAACATAGTGATCAATTATGTTAAGACCACCAATTCCATCCTGGAGCTTCGAACAACGTAGTTCTCGACGTTCCCGCTATGCGGGGATGTTATTTCCGTTTCCGCAAGCATTGCCCAGAAGATCCTTCTTGGTTTCAATTCCCAGCGGAGCGCTAGGTATGTGAAGGGTTTTGCCTTAACACTGTACCTGCGCTCGTCTTACGGTTATTTTACTTCCAAGGTATTCCTGGCGTCAATTCCCTGCGGGTGCTAGGTTTGTGAAGGGTTTTGCCTTTACACTTTATCCGCACCCGTCTTATAGTTACTTGGTTGCCGAGGTCATTGGCTTCAATTCCCTGCGGGTGCTAGGTATGTGAAGGGTTTTGCCTTTACACTGTACCCGCATCCGTCTTACGGTTACTTGTTCGCCAAGGTTTTCTTGGCTTTAATTCCCTGCGGGTGCTAGGTATGTGAAGGGTTTTGCCTTTACACTCTACCCGCATCCGTCTTACGGTTACTTGTTCGCCAAGGTTTTCTTGGCTTTAATTCCCTGCGGGTGCTAGGTATGTGAAGGGTTTTGCCTTTACACTCTACCCGCATCCGTCTTACGGTTACTTGTTTGCCAAGGTAAGGGGGGTATTTTCCCGCCTACTTTATGATCTTTTTGAATTTTGAATTTTGAAATTCGAAAGGTTGGTGAGGATAAGAACAGTCCAAACATCTGAAACGTCGTGCGACGGTTTCTTCTGACTGTGTCAGGACGTGCAGGAAGTTATGGTGACGTGACAGTACATGGTCGTTTCAGACGCTTTTTCAGGCGCGTGGGCGCGATTTTTCGGGCGCGTGGCCGCGAAATTTCTGGCACGCGTACTTTTTACAGCTGTTGCCAGCTAGCTTTTTGCCACGCGTCATAGTTTCATTGCACCTTCGATTTCTCTCTCCTTCGCATTAAATTCACCGCATTAATTGCGATCACTATATAAAGGGGAAGAGGGTCATTTGTAATTCACATCTTCACTTCTCTTTCATCTCTAAGGCGATTTCTGGTGAATACTCTTATTCAGTTGAGCATTCCTCCGAAATCGTTTCTTCTTCCTTTGCAATATGTCTTCACATGATACTGAAGCTGTAGTCGATGATAAGAGTACTGCTGGCGAGTGCCAGTGTGCTCTGCCCGGCGATCAGTACCGGTATGTTGTTAGGAAGTTCATGCTCGATCCTCTCGAGCCTGAGTTTCCTGAACCCCATCAGACCGTGTACGATGCCCCCAGTGGCAAGATCGGGGTATATGCTTCATTCTTTGTCTATGGGAATCTTAGGTTCCCATTGACAAAGTTTGTTTACCGTGTCCTGGAGAGGCACGGTGTGCATTTGACCGAGTTGCACCCCATGGCGATCGCCAAGATTCGCCACTTCGAGTGGGTGTGCCGGATTTTGGGCATTGAGCCCTATGTGGACCGCCTGATGACCTTCTATACTTGGAGGTGCATCCAGGGGTGGTACACCCTGACAACCCGGATTAAGGGTTTGAAGATTTGCGCCACCGAGCGCAGTCTCCGATCGTGGAAGCGGGAATTCTTCTACATTTCTGCCCGCGCCGTCCCTATTGCCATGAAGTTTAAAAATGGCCAAGCCATTCCGAGCCACCACGCCACCAACTACCAGGAGGCGGAATGGTTTGCTAAGATATCCCGGGTCCAATCTCCGGTTTACCGGTTTGCGGAGTCCGGGATGGTGATGCTGGGGATGAGCCGGGTATGGAAGGAGGCGTCTCAGGTTCCCATCCTTCTCGAATACGGTTTGAACTCTACTCCTTATGGTATGTCTTAGTCTTTCTTGCTGATATGAGTTTGTCTTCTAACTGTTTCTTTTCTTTCAGAGGGGAACAATTTGGAGTCGCTCCTGTACCCGCGGGAAGCTGACGGTCCCGTGCGGGTGGGTACTCGTGCTCTTGACGAGAACGAGTTGCCCATCCTGGAGCAAACAGCGGATCGGTTTGTGGAGGTCTATCCGCTGGGCCACGAGATCCTGAGCCACCGGCGGCCAGGTAAGGCGTTATTCTCTCCTCCACCCCTCAGTGCTGTACCCGCTGCTGGGATTCCTTACATGCTGTCTTCTTCTGAGGAATCCGCAGATGGTCCTCCGTTAGTGCGGAAGAGGAGGGCTGCCATCGGGAAAGGGAAGGAGAAGGTGGCCTCCACAGCTGATCCGGTGCTTCTATCTAACACCGAGTCAGATAGTGAAGAGTTGGCGGGGAACCCCGGTGGTGAGAAGACCACTGTTCCGGAGGCTACGACTGTTACCTCCGGAGAACCGATGACGACGACGGTGACCGGCATCAAGAGACCGGCTCCATCGGGTTCGTCCCCGCCCGTCCGTACGTTCAAGCTCAAGAAAACCCGTAAGTACAACTCTTAGGCTTTTATCTTCGTAGTTTAATCTTCCAAGTCTTTTAACACTTTTCTTCTTTACGCAGGTGTGGATGTTGGCGCATTCCAGGGTGAGGGGCCGAGTACTACCTCTCCGCCAATGACGGTAGGCTTGGTCAGCCTACCTGAGGCGTCGACCCAGGCGCATGCGCCTGCTTCCGCTGGTTCAGTTGCTCATTCTGAGCCGACTGTTCCAGCCGAGATGACGTCACCGCCGGCTGTGGGTGCGATTTTTACAGCATCCTTCACAGAGCCGGCGGTTACTTTTGCCGCGGATTCTGCGGCAGCGACTGCGGCGGCTGCCACCATGCCCCCCGCCACCGGCACCGACGGCCGGCCCATCAGGTACGCATGGGAGTACTCGCCAATCTTTGCCACCTTCCCATCTGCCTGACCTTTTGGATGAGTTTCCTTTGGGTTCAGGTGATGGGTTCGGCGGTTATCGGCCTGTTATAGACCCTACAGGTGCGTATGGTTCCTTTGGCCCTTTTTCACTTTTATTTTTTTATCTTTTCCTAACTGCTTTTTTGTTTTTTGCAGTGGCGGATTCCAATGAAGTGTATGTTCCGCGATGGAACATACGCCGAGGAACAACCCTTCGTACCCCTGTGGAGTGCGTGGAATGGGCTCGCCACGCTGCTCCCCATGGTGCGTTGGGGGAAGCCATGGCTAGCTACCAGGAGGGTAGGCTAACCAATGAGCTTCGGGTTCTCCAGGCCCGGATGCAGCCGCTCGTCGAGCTGCTTTGTCGTGAAAACGACAAGTTAAAAGCAGCTCGTGCCAAGGAAGTATCTCAAGCGCGTGCTCTTCGGGAGGAGAACCAAAAGTTGGCCGCAGCTGCTGCGGAGAAGGAGAAGGCCTTCAAGGCCCTCGAGGTTGAGGTTCAAGCGCGACTCGAGGCCCGCTCCAAGGCTGCCCAAGCTATTAACGAACAGCTTCGGCTGGCTAAGGAGACTGCGAGGAACGCAACCGAGAGGGCCACCAAGGCTGAAGCCGTTGCTGAGCCTTTACGCGTGGAGAACGAGGAGCTCAAGGCCAAATTGGAGGCTCTCCAACGTGCTCATGATGCCTTGGCGATGGAGGATGCCAAGAAACTTCAAGAGATCCTGGACCAGAGGGGCGTGCTTGATCACACCGAGCGGAAGCTTAAGGGCGTCGAAGAGGCTGCCGCAAAGGAAGTGCTACTTGCCAAACTTAACAAAAGCGAAGCCGAACGCGCCTGCACCCAAGCTCAAGCCGCCCTTAAAGAAGCTCTGGTTGCCAAGGAATGGCTTCTTCGAGAAGCGTTGTCTCAGGTATGTCTATCTTCATGTCTTCACGCTTATCTTTGTAATTAGGGTGTTGATACTTGTATATTTTCTTATGTAGGTTGTGCATCGGGTCTTTTCAGAGACATCTTACGATGATGCAATGAGCGCAGCCCTCAACGCTTCTCACGAGGATGGGGAACGGGTCGGTTTCCTGCTTGGTCTAGGGTTTGTTGAGAAAGGCGTCCCGCCATCCAACTTCCCTTTATACAATGTAGATACCGAAGCCATATATGACCAAGCAGTAAATCAATACGCCGCCTTCCCGCATCCGGTGGTGGAGAAGGTGAATGAAATTGCTGCTGCTGATGATGGGCTACCTATCCTTAAGGCTTACCTTGAACAGCCACGCTCTACTGACGGCGCTGGTCCAAGTGGAAGTGGCCCTGAAGCCTGATCCTGAAGATCCCTTCCCATTGCTAGGATAGTCTTGTACAGATGTATTTATTTTCTTTTCGTAGGCGGGTAGTTACCCGGCCATTCTTGTAGTAATTCGTTTGTGAAATATTAATCTTTTTGCGTATAAGATTGTTATTTCCTTCTTTGGGTTTCTTGCTTTATAAACTTATGACTTGCATACTTAGTTTAAATTAGCAATTTTCCAAGTGTAGAATAAGTTAACCTGTTGAACGTGGTTGATAATGGGTTAAAGTTTTGCTACCTCTTTCGTGATTGTGCGGGTAGAACCGTCACTTGCACTTAGTAGGATGGCTAAACTTAAACCTTCCTCTGACCTGCGTGTAGGTTTTCTTCATCTTTTGAGGATAAGTTAACCTTTGAACGTGGTTGATAATAGGTGTGAAGTTTTGCTTCCTCTTTCATGATTGTGCGGGTAATACCGTCACTTGCACTTAGTAGGATGGCAAAACTTTACCCTTATCTGACCTGCGTGTAGGTTTTCTTCATCTTTTGAGGATAAGTTAACCTTTGAACGTGGTTGATAATAGGTGTGAAGTTTTGCTTCCTCTTTCGTGATTGTGCGGGTAATACCGTCACTTGCACTTAGTAGGATGGCAAAACTTTACCCTTATCTGACCTGCGTGTAGGTTTTCTTCATCTTTTGAGGATAAGTTAACCTTTGAACGTGGTTGATAATAGGTGTGAAGTTTTGCTTCCTCTTTCATGATTGTGCGGGTAATACCGTCACTTGCACTTAGTAGGATGGCAAAACTTTACCCTTATCTGACCTGCGTGTAGGTTTTCTTCATCTTTTGAGGATAAGTTAACCTTTGAACGTGGTTGATAATAGGTGTGAAGTTTTGCTTCCTCTTTCGTGATTGTGCGGGTAATACCGTCACTTGCACTTAGTAGGATGGCAAAACTTTACCCTTATCTGACCTGCGTTGTGACATCTGCCCGATCCGACCCGACCCAGGTACCCGTTTCTCTTACCCGAACTCTTTCTTTTATGATTTAATATTTATTTATACTTATATTTTACTTTTAATAATAATAATATACTTTTCCTTCCCGCCTCTTTCTCTCTCTTTCTTTCCGCCGTCCCGTCCCTCTTCCTTCTCTCTTTCCGCCTTTTTTTCCCTCTTGTCGCCGTCCCGCCCTTACGCCTTGTTTCCCTCTTTTTCTTCTAACTCTTTGCTTATCCTTTGGTTCTTCCCGCCTAAGGATGTCTGCAGCTCCACGCGCCAGACTCCTTACATGGAAGCCTGCGTGAAGACATCTTGTTCCTGCGATGCGTGAAGAGAACTCTTCTCGCAGCGCGCTAAGAATGCATGTTCTTCCCGCAATGCGCTAAGAATGTATGTTCTTCCCGCGATGCGCTTAGAATTCTAGTTCTTCACGCAGCACGCTAAGGATGTGATTCTTCCCGCAGTGCGCTAAGGATTGTTGTGCCAGCCTTCGCGCTCGCGCACTCAGCCTTCCCGCGCTTAACCCTTGATGTTTATTCTAGCCGTTTGCTTTTGTAAATGTCTTTTCTTCTGAGCTGTTGACCTAACCTATCTAATGTCTGAATAGTTACTTTCGGCGCAGCATGCGTACCAACCCCATTGGTTGGTAGAAAAAGTGACTGACATTATCTTTTGAGATCTGCTTTTGCCATGCTTGACCAGTACCTTTATCTGAACCGCCCATGCTTTTTTTTACTGTTCCCTGACAGCTTTATCTTGCCCCCTGCAGCTGCCATATCTTTTGATATCTTTTGTTATCTTTTGTTTTGTCTTGTTCTGTTTGTCTTGGAATCTTTTCCTTTTTTTTCTGGATTTATGTCTCCTAGGGTTTCTCTATAAATAATAGTATTATTTTTCATAACACTACACACACAAAACACTTACACTCTCCTGTTCTCTCTTGCTCCTTGCCGTTGTTTTTCCTCTGCCGCCTCCTCTCTTGCCTCCGTTTTCTCCTCTCCTCTGCCCTGTTTTCCGGTAATATATTATATTTAATAACTTATTAATTATGCTAACTTGTAATCAAGACTTAAAACCAATCATTAAAAACAACAATCTTATTTATAGGTTAACTTGTGCTTGTTTAAAGTTGGTTCTTGCTTTACCTTACACCGCATCGTTTATCAAGTGAGTAATCTCGTACCTAATCCCTTTTTGCTTTTAATGTTTTGGGATGTTCATGTGTTCATACAAACTTAGAGTCTTAAACTTGTTTATGAACTTTAGTCGCGCAGTATCCCATGTGTTGAGGACGTAGACTTGGCTGTTTATTTGTATGTGTGGATCATTAACCGTCTTGTCGGTCTATTCCGCAGTTTTCATGGTACCATTAGATGAACACGGGAGAACATTCGTTTATGATTTTCTCTTTTGTTACACTTGCACAGTTAGTCTTGTTTGTGAGCTCAATTGAGAGCACTGGCAGTCTTGTCTCTTAGAGTTGGTCCCAATCAGATTACACCCTTGTTGAAAACCAGACATACACATGTTGCGCGCAGATTTATGATTATCTATGTATTGTATTAAACTTGATTTCTCACCAACACGCAAGTGTTTGACGTTTATTTTAACACATGTTCAGGTTTGCAGTAGCTGTTTTGGAGCTTGTGGACACGTAGGACGTTTTCACTTTTGGACCTAGAATTAAAATGTATCAAGACAAGTTAATGTTGTTTGAATGTTATAATTTATAATATATTGATTTATGTTTGATTTATGTTCTTTATTTTCCCCGCTGCGCGTGCGCGATAAAATGTGTATTAATAAATATTGACACCAATAGTGTCGCGAGTAATGAAGCAATATGTGGCGCCCCGATGTATAATCCGCCTTTGGTCGGGGTGTTACAGATTGGTATCAGAGCTCGTTGACTTTAGGATAGGTGGTTAGACGTAACGGCCTAGAATACCTAAGAGTCCCTTCTCGCGCATGAGAGAAATCTCATGTTTGCGCGCTTATTGTTAATTACTCGTTATTTATGAATATGCTCGCACTTGCGCAGTATATGATTTTATGTTTTATTTCGCGATATTTCGATTTTTGCTGAATTTCGATTTTTATTGATTTTACTTACATATTCGTTTGTTGGGATTGAAAATCCGAAAGGTCATGGTGATACATGAATAGTTGATTTTCAATTTCCATTTACGATTATGTTCTGAGGTTGGAGACTTGAAAAGTCATGGTGATACATGAATTGTCAACCTCCAATACTCATTTTCTTGTATGTTTTATATTGAAGATTGAAAAGTCATGGTGATACATGAATCGTCAATCTCCAATGCTCGTTTGCTCGTATATTTTAAATTGGGAATTCGGAAGGTCATGGTGATACATGAATTGTCGATTCTTGATTCGAATTTGTTACCTTTATTAAGTCTGCATTTAGGATCATTTATTTTACTTTAACTGTTGACTGTAACTGACTCCGTGAAACCAAGCTTTATAAGATTAAAACTTTGCGCTAAAACCAAGATATTAACTAAAATTAAAATTTTTATAGAATGCCTCCGCTATCTCGCCGATTTCAGAGAAGAGAAGCCTCGCGCATGCGTAGACAGCAACGTTCACAGGAAATGGCCGCCGCAATAGCCCAAGCTTTGAGCCAAAACAATACCAACACCTCGAGTTATAACATTAAGTCCTTTAACGCGGGTAACCCTCCAAAGTTCACAGGTCTTGAAGGAGCCACCGTGATGCTCCAATGGCTCGAAAAGATTGAAAACACTTTCCTCCATACCCAATGCCCCTCAGACAGACGAACCCTATATGCTTCCAGCGTCCTGGAATCCAGAGCGCTTACATGGTGGAATGGAGTAGCTCATGCGCGTGGCGCAGAGGCTGCTTCTAGCATGACATGGGAGGAATTTAAGGAAGTTCTTACGCGAGAATTCTGCCCTCCCAACGAAGTTAAGCGCCTGGAGGAAGAATTCTGGAACTTGAAGCAATACAGTGGCGAAGCGCGCGAGTACGCAACGCGCTTCCACGAGCTAAGCTTACTGGTCCCTCACCTTGTTACCCCTTCACGCCGAGCAATCGAGAAATTCCTTGGGGGTCTCCCCATGGAAATTCAAGATTCTGTATGGGCCAGAAACCCAGTAACCCTCTCTGACGCCATTGAGTTGGCCGCTGTGCTCAGCGACAACCATGTCAGAGCAGGAACCCTGTTCCTGCGGGGAACTGAGAAGACCAAACTCACCAAGACTGCCCCTGAACCAACAGAAACCAAACCTGAACACTCAAACCGTAACAACCTCAAGCGCAGGCGCAAGGCCTATGCGCTTACCAACCCGCCCATTGTCCAGCAACCCGCATACCAACCCCCAGTTTACGCGCCTAACCCTCTGTCAGCTTACCCAACTCCCCCTGTAGTTCACAACTATGCCCTAACCAATCCAGCACTCCCTGCCCCGCCTCCTAAGAAACCTTACACAGGAAACCATCCCTTTTGCCCAACCTGTAGATTTCACCACCCAACCCAAACCCCGTGTCGACTTTGTACCCGATGTGGCCGTACTGGTCACACTGCTGAGAACTGTAGAGTCCTTCCCGCCAATCCAATTGCGCCAACACCACCAGTCTACCCGCAGAACCCACAATCAATCTACCAAAACCCACGACCCAGATCATGCTTTAACTGCGGTGATCCCAGTCATTTCCGGAACGCGTGCCCGAGACTACAAGTGCAAATCACACAAGCGAATCCGGTGAACCAGATTTCGAACCAAGTGACGCGTGGACGAGCTTTTAACATAACCGCGCACCAAGCGCAAGCGAATAATGACGTAGTTAATGGTACATTTTTACTTAACGGATTTTATGCTTCTGTACTTTTTGATACTGGCGCCGATCGAAGTTTTATCTCTCGCGCCTTCGAGCAGAAGCTTGCGCGACCGCGCAACAATTTAAAAGAAGATTTTTCAGTTGAATTGGCTAACGGTGAAACTGTTTTAATAAACTCAGTGATTAAAGATTGTACGCTTAACCTTAACGAAAACGATTTTCTGATTGACCTCATCCCCATGCCTCTTGGAAGCTTTGATGTTATTATTGGTATGGACTGGCTCTCGCATAATCGCGCCGAAGTTATTTGCGCCAAGAAGATGATTCGCATTCCTCGAGAAAATGGTGATCTTCATATTTATGGCGAAAAACCCTCCAGTGGTCTTAAGCTTATGTCTTGCGCCGAAGCCCAAAGACTCATGCGGAAGAAGTGTGTTGCCTTCTTAGCCCATGTGGTTAAACCTGCTGAAGAGAAGAAGCTTCGCGATATCCCTGTTGTGCGTGATTTCCCTGAAGTTTTTCCTAATGATCTTCCTGGTATCCCTCCCGCTCGTGAAGTCGAGTTCCGTATTGATCTTGTCCCTGGTGCTTCCCCCGTAGCTAAATCTCCTTATCGTCTTGCACCCGCTGAGATGCAAGAATTGGCCAGCCAACTTCAAGAGTTGACTGCTAAAGGATTCATTCGCCCTAGCTCTTCGCCCTGGGGTGCTCCGGTGTTGTTCGTTAAAAAGAAAGATGGATCGTTTCGCATGTGTATTGATTACCGCGAGTTGAACAAACTCACCATTAAAAACCGGTATCCCTTACCGCGTATTGACGACCTCTTTGATCAACTCCAAGGTGCCTCTTGTTTCTCGAAGATTGATCTCCGCTCTGGCTATCACCAGTTGCGCATCCGCGATGAAGATGTTCCGAAGACTGCTTTTCGAACTCGTTATGGCCATTTTGAATTCTTGGTCATGTCCTTCGGTTTAACCAACGCACCCGCCGTTTTCATGGATCTAATGAATCGGGTGTGTAGGCCTTTCTTGGATAAATTCGTGATTGTGTTTATCGATGATGTTCTGGTGTATTCTAAGACCAAGGCCGAGCACGAGCAACATCTTCGGTTGGTGTTGCAAAAGCTTCGAATCGAGCAGCTCTATGCTAAGCTTTCCAAGTGTGAATTCTGGTCTGATGAAGTACAGTTTCTTGGTCACGTTGTAAACAAGATGGGTATTCATGTCGACCCATCCAAAATTGAAGCAATCAAGAACTGGATTACGCCATCCTCTCCTTCTGAGATCCGTTCCTTTCTGGGCTTAGCTGGTTACTACCGGCGATTCATTTCGAACTTCTCAAAAATCGCTTTGCCTTTAACAGCTCTGACGCACAAAGGTAAACCGTATATTTGGGGCTCGAAGCAAGAAGAAGCCTTTCTAACGCTCAAGCGTTTGTTGTGTGAAGCTCCTGTTCTTGCGCTACCTGAGGGTAATGATGATTTTGTCGTGTATTGCGATGCATCCAACCAAGGTCTCGGTTGTGTTCTTATGCAACGAGGCAAGGTTATCGCTTACGCATCAAGGCAACTTAAGGTTCATGAAAAGAATTATACAACTCACGACCTCGAACTTGGTGCAGTTGTTTTTGCCTTGAAGATCTGGAGACACTACCTTTATGGTACTAAGTGTATCCTTTACACTGACCATAAAAGCCTTCAGCATATCTTTGATCAGAAGGAACTCAACATGAGACAACGCCGATGGAACGAACTCATCAGCGATTACGATTGTGAGATCCGGTATCATCCTGGTAAGGCTAATGTGGTAGCCGATGCGCTCAGCCGAAAACCCTGCCAGCTTAACTGTATCTTGCCGCGCACCCAGCTTCACTTCGCGCCGATTCAAAGCAACCTTGAATCGCGTATTCGTGACGCGCAGCGCGCATCCATCAGTAATGGTAACCTTCACGCCGAGTTAGCGTGTGGCGCGGAAGCACTTTTTGTCCCTAATCTGAGTGGAATTCTCTGTTATCTTAATCGCATCTGGATTCCCTTTGATGAGAATCTTCGCGCTGATATCCTGAGTGAAGCGCACAAATCTCGGTATTCTATTTATCCTGGCGCTGATAAGATGTACAAGGATTTGCGCATTACTTATTGGTGGCCCGGTATGAAAAAGGATATTGCTGTGTTCGTAGCTAAATGTCTGACTTGTTCTAAAGTGAAAGCTGAACACCAACGCCCATCTGGTTTGCTCGAACAACCAGAAATTCCTACGTGGAAATGGGAATGTGTAGCAATGGACTTTATTACCAAGTTACCTTTGACAGCAAGCAAACATGATAGCATTTGGGTAATAGTGGATCGATTGACTAAGTCTGCTCACTTCCTGCCCATTCGTGAAAACTACCGTGTTGAGCAACTCGCGCAGCTGTATGTCAAGGAAATTGTTTGCCGTCATGGTACTCCTTTGAGCATCATATCCGATCGCGATGGCCGTTTTATATCCCGCTTTTGGAAATCTCTCCAATCTGCGCTAGGAACTCGCTTGGACATGAGTACGGCATATCATCCCCAGACTGACGGTCAGTCTGAGCGAACTATTCAAACTCTTGAGGATATGCTCCGATCTTGTGTTCTTGATTTTGGAGGTAATTGGGATTCGCACCTGCCTTTGATCGAGTTCTCTTATAATAACAGCTATCATTCCAGTATCGGTATGGCCCCATTTGAAGCACTTTACGGTCGTAAGTGCCGCTCCCCGATTTGTTGGAGCGAAGTGGGTGAAACTCAAATCACAGGACCCGAACTTGTTCAAGAGACAACCGATAAAATCGCCAAGATCCGTGATCATCTGCTGATTGCTAGAAGCCGACAGAAGAGTTACGCAGATCGCAGGCGAAAGCCTCTCGAATTTCAAGTTGGTGATCTTGTTCTCCTCAAAGTGTCGCCCTGGAAAGGAGTTGTCCGCTTTGGGAAGAAAGGTAAGCTTGCTCCTCGTTATGTTGGTCCATTCAAGATTCTCGCGCGTGTGGGAAAAGTTGCCTACAGACTTGACCTGCCGCCCGCGCTCAGTAATGTGCATCCAACGTTCCATGTATCCAATCTCAAGAAGTGTTTAGCTGACGAGAACCTTCACATTCCACTTGATGAAGTCCAAGTTGATGAATCTATGCATTTCGTTGAGAAGCCTGTTGAGATTATGGATCGCGAGGTAAAGCAAACCAAGCGCAGTCGTATCCCTATCGTGAAAGTTCGCTGGGAGTCCAAGCGCGGAGCCGAGTTTACATGGGAAAGGGAAGATCAAATGAAGATCAAGTACCCGCACCTGTTCTCTGCGCAACCTACTTCGAGATAAATTTCGGGACGAAATTTCTTAAAGTAGGGGAGACTGTGACATCTGCCCGATCCGACCCGACCCAGGTACCCGTTTCTCTTACCCGAACTCTTTCTTTTATGATTTAATATTTATTTATACTTATATTTTACTTTTAATAATAATAATATACTTTTCCTTCCCGCCTCTTTCTCTCTCTTTCTTTCCGCCGTCCCGTCCCTCTTCCTTCTCTCTTTCCGCCTTCTTTTCCCTCTTGTCGCCGTCCCGCCCTTACGCCTTGTTTCCCTCTTTTTCTTCTAACTCTTTGCTTATCCTTTGGTTCTTCCCGCCTAAGGATGTCTGCAGCTCCACGCGCCAGACTCCTTACATGGAAGCCTGCGTGAAGACATCTTGTTCCTGCGATGCGTGAAGAGAACTCTTCTCGCAGCGCGCTAAGAATGCATGTTCTTCCCGCAATGCGCTAAGAATGTATGTTCTTCCCGCGATGCGCTTAGAATTCTAGTTCTTCACGCAGCACGCTAAGGATGTGATTCTTCCCGCAGTGCGCTAAGGATTGTTGTGCCAGCCTTCGCGCTCGCGCACTCAGCCTTCCCGCGCTTAACCCTTGATGTTTATTCTAGCCGTTTGCTTTTGTAAATGTCTTTTCTTCTGAGCTGTTGACCTAACCTATCTAATGTCTGAATAGTTACTTTCGGCGCAGCATGCGTACCAACCCCATTGGTTGGTAGAAAAAGTGACTGACATTATCTTTTGAGATCTGCTTTTGCCATGCTTGACCAGTACCTTTATCTGAACCGCCCATGCTTTTTTTTACTGTTCCCTGACAGCTTTATCTTGCCCCCTGCAGCTGCCATATCTTTTGATATCTTTTGTTATCTTTTGTTTTGTCTTGTTCTGTTTGTCTTGGAATCTTTTCCTTTTTTTTCTGGATTTATGTCTCCTAGGGTTTCTCTATAAATAATAGTATTATTTTTCATAACACTACACACACAAAACACTTACACTCTCCTGTTCTCTCTTGCTCCTTGCCGTTGTTTTTCCTCTGCCGCCTCCTCTCTTGCCTCCGTTTTCTCCTCTCCTCTGCCCTGTTTTCCGGTAATATATTATATTTAATAACTTATTAATTATGCTAACTTGTAATCAAGACTTAAAACCAATCATTAAAAACAACAATCTTATTTATAGGTTAACTTGTGCTTGTTTAAAGTTGGTTCTTGCTTTACCTTACACCGCATCGTTTATCAAGTGAGTAATCTCGTACCTAATCCCTTTTTGCTTTTAATGTTTTGGGATGTTCATGTGTTCATACAAACTTAGAGTCTTAAACTTGTTTATGAACTTTAGTCGCGCAGTATCCCATGTGTTGAGGACGTAGACTTGGCTGTTTATTTGTATGTGTGGATCATTAACCGTCTTGTCGGTCTATTCCGCAGTTTTCATGGTACCATTAGATGAACACGGGAGAACATTCGTTTATGATTTTCTCTTTTGTTACACTTGCACAGTTAGTCTTGTTTGTGAGCTCAATTGAGAGCACTGGCAGTCTTGTCTCTTAGAGTTGGTCCCAATCAGATTACACCCTTGTTGAAAACCAGACATACACATGTTGCGCGCAGATTTATGATTATCTATGTATTGTATTAAACTTGATTTCTCACCAACACGCAAGTGTTTGACGTTTATTTTAACACATGTTCAGGTTTGCAGTAGCTGTTTTGGAGCTTGTGGACACGTAGGACGTTTTCACTTTTGGACCTAGAATTAAAATGTATCAAGACAAGTTAATGTTGTTTGAATGTTATAATTTATAATATATTGATTTATGTTTGATTTATGTTCTTTATTTTCCCCGCTGCGCGTGCGCGATAAAATGTGTATTAATAAATATTGACACCAATAGTGTCGCGAGTAATGAAGCAATATGTGGCGCCCCGATGTATAATCCGCCTTTGGTCGGGGTGTTACATGCGTGTAGGTTTTCCTCATCCTTTTAAGAATTTTGTTTTGAACCGTTCGACGCGCGGTTGTCAATAGGTTAGTGTTCAGTTTCCTTTCATGATTCATGCGGATAGATCGGCACTTTCATTTAATGGGATAATTGAACTCATCCCCTTTAACTGACCTGCGTGAAGGTTTTGTCCTGTTATTGGGTTTGTGCGGGTAGGACCGCCTTCCCACGCAACGACTTCACGTAATGTGAATGCCGTTACCAGTGTTGCATAGTTTAACCGTTCGACGCGCGGTTGTTGATAGGTTATTGTTCAGTTTCCTCATTATGATTCGTGCGGATAGACCGGCACTTTCATTTTTGGGTGCTGAACCTTTTCCCTTCAACTGACCTGCGTGAAGGTTTTTTCACATTATTGGGTTTGTGCGGGTAGGACCGCCTTCCCACGCAACGACTTCACGTAATTATGCGGTGAAAGCCGGCATACTAGTGTTCAGAAAAGTAAAATCATCAGCTTCGATGTTCTAAAGAGAATCATTTCCATTAGAAGTGGCTCTTGGCCTTTTCTTTACAAATTGGAATTGATTTACATGCAAATTGTGTAAATGAGCTCCCTTCCATGTTGGGATGGGAGTGCCATCGAGCCGATACGCACCTGGTTCGGGATCTCGTTCTTTACGCAGCATGTAGTCTCGACATTGAAGCTGGAACTTTTATTCGTGTTTTCCCCAGCTGAGGTTCTACACGCACCCGCCTGCTCAGCCTTTATTGCGCCACGAGGTGCGCGAGCGTCCCATCTCTGACAAATGCTTCGACCATGTCTTTTACGTCTATGCATTCTTCAGTGTTGTGGCCTTTTGTCTTGTGAAAGTCACAGTATTTGCTCCGATCAGCATCATGACGATGTCGTATTATTGGAGGCTTTGGCCATGGGAGCTCTTCAGTAGCGAATATCTCAGTGACGCTCTTGGTGAGTGGCGTCCATCTGGAGTTCCGGTGCGGATGTACATTATCCCTTCCGCCCAATCGATGTTGCAAGCCGGATGAGGTGTCAAAGTTTACCCTTGACTGCCAAATGCCTAGCTTCCGCTTTTTATTTAATCGGGCGGTGAGGACGTTGTCTTCTCTCGTTTTCTGAGTGTAGAGGTTTGTGCTCTGGGGGAGATCTCTACCCAGTTGCTTCTCCGTTTCCGCATAGCGTTTTGCTGCTGTCATGATGGCATCCCATGTGGATGGCATGCCATCTTTACCCGTTAGGGTGCGGATGAGCTCTGGGTCATGCGCGCCCTGGATGAAGGCAGCGCGAACAAGATCTTCGCTGATATTGCCCAAACTTAGCTTCTTTGAGTTGAAGCGAGTGATGAAGTTTGGCAGAGATTCATCTTCTTCTCGTATGCATTTGAGGATTGTCCATTGCTCCTCGGTATACTTCCGTTGCTGGCTGAAGTGTTGGCTAAACTTCTGCTGGAAGTCTGCCCAGTCGTAGATGTGGTTGACCGGTAGACGATCAAACCAAGCTCTAGCAGCCCCAACAAGCGTCATTTGGAACATGTAGCACCAGGTGGGTTCCGTCCAATTGCTGACGGTTGCCCCCGCTATGAACCTATTCAAATGATCGTCTGGATCAGATATACCGTCATATGTGCCTATGTTAGGCATTTGTTTGGCACTCTTTGGGGCGATTGCTTCCGCAATGTCCCTTGCAAACTTGGACGTTCCTGCATTTGCAATGTTTGGTCTGAACGTTTTGGAGAAGTCTCGTGGACTTCCACCTGTGCTTTTTGGTTTGAAGGCTTGTCCAAAATGCCTTTTCGGTTGGGATTCCATTTCCTTACGCTTCCCTTTTGCCCTATGGCGAGGGTTCGCGTCGGAGTCGGATTCCTCCGAGTCATCCTCCCAGTACTCGAATTCGTCGGCCTGTTGTATGGAACGCAAGCGTTCGTCCAACTCAGCCTGGAATTCCTTTTGTCGTGCCTCCGCCCATGCCTTAACTTCATCGAGAGTTTGGCGGGGGAGTCTTCGTTTCTCAAACTGGGTATCAGTGGATCCCAGTAGGCGATCATTTACTGCACTTGCCCCAGCTTGAGTAACTGGGGTAGTGTTCGTAAAATTTACTTCACTTGCCCCGGCTTGGGTAACCGGGGTAGTGTTTGTAAAAACTGTGTTACCGGTATTCACCCCAGTAGCTGGGGTTGTGGTTACCGGAATTTCTCTAACCATCTTTGTAGAAGTTTGAAAAAACTGGAGAAAAATAAAGTTCTAGTTTTTCCCACGGATGGCGCCAATGAAGAAACACTAACCGGACCCCGGGCAGATTACCGGTAACCTGGGGGTTAGATAGATGTTTCCCACGAGGGGTTAGACCCTTGGAAGATGGTTCTTCTGATAACCTGCAAAACAGACACCGTGAGCTCGTCACTGAGAAGGGGGGGGGGGGTTCCTCCTTGTGACCACCCTCCGGCGTGAGAATCAGACTAGATTGCTCTTTAAATATAAAAGTATATTAAGAGATTGCTAGAGCAGATATCAGGTATAATATGATGATAATGTGGTAAGATATGATAAGATGAGATGGTCATACCATTTGTGGTATTTATAGCCGAAGGTAGGTTTCCAAAGAGGTATGGCCGGCTGCAACAGTGTTCCTGTTCCACCAACAGTAGCCTACGCACGTGCCCTGCTGGTAGTTGGTGGGTAGGTAGCGGCTAATAGCGACCAGGCCTGCTGTATACTATTCCTGTTCCACCAACTGACGGCTACGCACGTGGTATGGCAGTAGTTGGTGAGTAGGCAGCGGCTAATAGTGACATACAGTGCAGGAGCATGCTGCTCGCCATACTGTTGTCAATAAGCTGTCGTATCTTTAGTCAGATCTTTTTCCCATACCTCGTCAGGTACAGTACAGAAGATCTTCCTGTATCGTACGGACTGGCTTATTTGGGCGGGAGTATTCCCCCTCCCGCCCTTGTGCGGGATTGTTCCCGGCTTCGCTCATTCCTTCAGGTGACACTGAGTGAGAGCTAAGTGCCTTGTGCGTGTAGCCTTGCTGCGCGGGTGGCCTTCCCTGATGGCTTGTATCCGAGGCTGCGGGAACAGGCGGAGTCCTTCACCATCGGGAGGCATTTCCTGCGGGACCAGCTTGCGTACTGCGCGTAAGGACGTCACGTCTCTGAGCATGGTTGGTCCTGCGGATCTAGTTGGTTTCTGCGCAGACGTCCCTCTTTTAGGTGAGTCTTGCGGGTCCAACTGGGCTTTGCAGGGACCTACCTCTTCACTAGGCATCTTAATTTTTTTAGTGGGTTAAAAATAAATAAAAGGAGTGAACTTAAAACATTTAAGTGCGTTAATTTAAATGTTTTTTTAAACCTTTCATAAGACTGTCTATGAACATATATAATTTTAAAAAAATTTGGACCCTTTAAAAACGGCCCAAGCACTATTTGTTTTTGACTTTCGATGCCCGCCTAGGTTAAGAACTAGCCATAGTTTCGACACACCAAACACTACTTTTTTAAATGTACTTTCCCACTTATCTAATGGAAGGACTTTTCTTATGGTGTCTTTACACTATATAAATTAATCATGTTAAAAGAGTTAAAAAAATAACCAACTATTAAAATTCTTTAATAAACTCAATAACTCATCCATTTAAATAATAATTGTTACACACCTTTAATGACACGAAAACCATAGACATATTTACATAAACCAACACAAAACTTGAAGAAACCCGCACCAATTTGCGGACATGGTATTATCTGATTGGTCTACATTTATCGACCCAAACTCAAAGCCATGCATCGATAAGCGAAGAAGTGACAACGTATGATTTCCTTACGTTAGTTAACACAAAAACTTGAGAAGATTACTAATAACATTCAAAATAATATTTCAAAATAAATAAATAAAGTCAACTAGCATTCTAGTAGCAACTCTTTATTCTATTCTCAATAGATTTTAAAAAATAAAATAAACATAACTTTACAAATTATATTCCAAACCAAATAATATTAACAAACTTATAATACTTAAAAGTTAAGTATTATTAACAAAGATAGATAGTTTCTAATGTGATATAGTGATAAGAATTCTGAAATTTTTAATAAAGACCCGGGTTCAAACGTCATTGACAATATTTTAGAGGGGGACATGAGTATGAAGGAAATTTGGATCTTTTTGATCTCTAATTGATCCTCAGAGCGTCTGGGTTTTACCATCAGTAGGCTTTCGGGTGTGCGGGTTTCTCAATAACTGGAGGTAACTTGAAGGCGCTTAAAAGCTCCGTACAACTAAGTTAAACCAGCTGACAGTGATCTTCTTCCGCTCCGTTAGATTACCCGTACGAAGTACCTAAAGAATTAAAGAAAGATAGTTCTAGACTTCTAGTTGGATCCTCTTGCCACTGAATATAAAAAAAAATAAAAAATGATCCAATTAAGTTGAGTTGACACGACCGAACCCATACCCCTGTTTCCGTTCTTGTTCTTGATTCCTTCCTTCCTCAATTCCAATTCCATCTTCATCATCATCTCTACATACAATCATCAATCAACCCATTAATCATGTGGTAAGAAACACCTCACACTTTCATTTTCTTGATTTCTTGATCACCATATCATATTATCTTGGTACTTCAAGATTCAATTTTTATCCAGTTTTTGCCATAAAGATTTCATTTTTACTATCTTTATTCCGATTTCTCATGTACCCATGATTGATTTGTGATAAATTTGTAATCTTTAGGGTTCTAGTTGTTTTATTTGGTATATTAAGATGCCCCATTGTCAAAGTTAGTTATTACTGAAGAATTTAAATGGTGTTTTTGTAGCTGATAATCTTGATTTCTTGATCATCATATGATCTTGTTGCTTCAAGATTCAATTTTTATCCAGTTTTTGCCCTAAAAATTATATTTTTACTATCTTTATTCCAATTGCCAATATACCCATGATTGATTTGTGATAAATTTGTAATCTTTAGGGTTCTAGTTGTTGTATTTGGTATATTAAGATGCCCCATTGTCAAAGTTAGTTATTACTGAATAATTTAAATGGTGTTTTTGTAGCTGATAATCTTGATTTCTTGATCATCATATGATCTTGTTGCTTCAAGATTCAATTTTTATCCAGTTTTTTCCCTAAAGGTTTGATTTTTACTATCGTTATACCGATTTACGGCATACCCATGATTGAAATGTGACATAAACACTTTTTGAATCAGATAAATTTGTAATCTTTAGGGTTCTGGTTGTTGTATTCGATATGTCCTGCTGTTTGAATTAACTGGGGCAGCTTAATAGTGAAGAATTTGAATGGTTTTATTAACTGATAAACAAATGTGTATTCTTAAAGATCTTGATTTCTTGTTACTTCAAGATTCAATTTAGTTCCAGTTTTTGCCATAAAGATTTGATTTTTACTGCCTTTATTCTGATTTCCGGCATACCCATGATTGGTTTGCCCTACGAAAACTTTGAGTTAGATAGTTTATGTTGTTTTTTTTAACACTCATATTCATATGCTAATTTACATATAAGTTAATCACATAATAGTCATATATTTATTTATTTTTATTGTTATTAATCTTGCTTAAACCTATATATGATAAGCTTAAAGAAGTCATTAAAAAGCATAAAAAAACTGTTAACAAACAAACATTAATGAACTTAAACGAGCACCTTATCACAATTGAACGGACATGGCCTTTGTTCGTGTTCGTTCATTTAGTTAATCGAACGAAATTTCCTGTTCATGTTCGTTCATTTATTAAACGAATGTCGACGAACATAAACGTACTTCCCTCCGAACGTGTGGTTCATTACAGCCTAGGTACACATGTATTGAACAACCCTATATGCTTATTTGTCTATTTTAGAATGTAGAAAGTTTTCAACAAGTAGTTTAAGATTACTTATTTTAGCAATTACTAACACAACACGGAATCTTAATTATAAGTTTCAGTGACCGATGCATGACCGCTAGTAGTTGAGTGCAATAAATGGAAGAAAATTTTGGGTATTAATAATAAATCACGATGCCTTTGTATTCAATGATGAACTTGAGAGCATCTCACCATCCATCCATTTCTTACCGGCCTATACGGCCCTCGGATCTAGAAGTTCTTGTAAAGATTCATGGTGATCTTTTTCCCATAAGGTTAGAATATAAATATTATTGTTATTAATATTGTTGTTAATAAAGTGGTTGTATACAAAATATGAAATACTTATGATTGTTTCATTTGATATGTTTTAGATATGAAAATGAGTTCTTCCACAACGTTGTTCATGGCCGTGATATAGTTTCTTGGGGCGCAGTTGACCGAAACCGTCCAAACGGTGAAAGTGATGAGCTTATTGGATTTGTTACCGCACGGATTATTATGGCAAAAGAAAGTGAGGTGATTTATCTTTATTATTCTTTATTATTATTAGATAGAAATTAAAAAGCATTTTTATTTGTACTCGAAACAAGAACACTAATTTGATCCGATGCATTGCAGATAGAAGATATGCTGAGATTTGACAAATCAAGACCGGATCAGTCTCTAGTTTATATTCTGACACTAGGCGTGGTAGAATCTTATAGAAATTATGGTATAGGTAAAACATCGGTTCCAATTTTATTATTGTCAAATTTATTTAAACCTTTTTTAAGAGTAGATTACACTGTTCTTTCTTTAAGAAAATTTCAGGTTTCATCCTTAAACTAAGGAAATAACATGTTTTGTATCAGATATTGTCTTTTTCGATTAATGGGTCATGCGACCTGCACATGAGGGCTTTTTTGTCTTTTTACCTATTTACTTGTAAAATAAAAAAAGAAAGTTTTCTTCAAACATAGCTTTAAGACTTGTTCATATGTGTGAAGAAAAAGAGCAGAAAATTTTGATTAAGGTTTGATAGAGATTAGATTTGTTATGTGAATAAAAATTTCTTTTTTTTATTTTTTATTTTACAAGTAAATAGGTAAAAAGACAAGAATGTTTTCATGAGTCACATGACTGGATTTAATGGACAAATTTAACGCTCGTTAATCAAAAAGACAAAATTCAATACAAAACGTAAACATAAAGGAAGTTTCTTGTTATTTCTTTAGTTTAAGGACGGAAGTTAAAAGACGAAAGTTGTAATATACTCATTTTTATATTTTTATTTATTATATCTTAAATTTCTATGTTGAATTTTCAGCCACTTCACTAATCCGGGAGGTGATCAAGTATGCATCCGATATGCCAAACTGCAGAGCGGTTTATCTGCATGTAATTTCATACAATAGTTCGGCTATTCATTTGTACCAGAAAATGTCATTTCTTTGCATAAGGAGACTGCACGCCTTTTATTATATAGACGGTCAACATTATGATGCATATTTGTTCGTTTACTATGTTAACGGCGGCCGGTCCCCTTGTTCACCCTTGTAAGTATGATCATAATTTATTCATTAGTTCAAGGGGCATTTTAGTCAATTTGCTTATATGTTTGCAGAGAGCTTGTTACGCTTCTCATGACATACATGAGGAGAGGGTTAAAGTTGGTATTTTCAAGAGTGTGTAAAAATAATGAGAAAAACGGGCCGAGACGGGTCAAATATAGAGACAAAGGCTGCCTTCTACCAATGACACAAGGCAAAAGAAGCATTACAATCGAGGGGCCCGAGGAGAGTGATCGTTTATGAACTTTGAGGCGATGAATTTACGTTTCCGCCCCTCTTAACCGTTGTTTCTTTTTCTTGGTAGTTTGGTTTGAAGCAAAACAATAAGAGACATATTATATTATATATATAGGTTATCATCAGCCTGAATATATTTAATATTGAGGTTTGACTTTTTGTAAAACTTATTTTGTTGGTGGTGGTTTGAAGCTTCTGCAAGTGTAAAGTGATTCACTGTGCTTTCATATGTTTGTTTCATGGATTTGATGATGAATATGAAAGAATACATAAAAAGATATTGATAGATTATGTTTTTAAAGATTGTACATTGCACAAAATTAGCTTGGATAGTTTCGGCCCGAGAAGCCCGGATTTTTATACAAATTTAATAATTTCTAAGTTTCTAACAACGTCAGCATACTATTTATTATATTTTTTAAAGGCTATAATATATTAATATATTTATGTATTCGGTTTCAATATAGGTAAATGGGCTCGGGTAATCAGATGGGTATCACTTAATATCATCCCGTTACAAAACCATGAAATTTTTTAAAAATAATTTAGTACAAGACCTCATACTTGATACTTGTCCTGAATGTTTCGGGCTTCGAATTACCCATCGGTTTCAGGGTAGCTTAGATCGAGATGCATGATTTGTTTTAGACTTGATTTTTCATATATTGTTTAGTCTTTTTATGTGATTATTTTTAAATGTAATGTACATGTAATATGTATGTTTGTAATGCTTTAATAAAATTAATTAATAACTTTTCAAGACATTTGTGTTCTTCATAAAACTATATTGTTAAAAGTTGAAAAATCAATACAAACTTTTTTTCGTTTCCAAATTTTTGTAATAGCAATTTGAAAATATAACTTCTATTTTTTAATAAACAAAAGTAAAAAAGAAATAAAAATGGGCCAAGGGCCTTGGCCCAAGGTGAGACTACCGGGCCCAAATCCATTTTTTCAACAAAGTAATTAAAATGTGTTTATGATCGGGCTTTTTAGGATATGGGCTTTGTCACCTATAGACAATAACCATAGGTTGGTATAGAGGTGCAAAAAAACCCGTACCCGGAACTGCACCTGAAAAAAATACCCGGAACCGGTATTTTTTATACCCGGGTATTCTATACCGAAACCGGAACCGACCCTACCCGTAGGGTATGGATAGGGTATGCATTTTGAGGTCAATACCGGTACTTGGAACCGTACCCGATTTATACCCGTAAATACCCGGACCCGGTCATACCCTATACCCGATACCCGGTTATACCCGATAACCGATACCAATATTCTAATACCCGAAATAATACATGAGTTTTTATAGTATATTTTTTATGTTTATTTCACAGCTTTTATGTTTAAGCTTTTGTAAAATGCATATTAATAAGTAAATAATTTGTAATTAAGTGGATTTATGGGTTTTGTAATATCGTTTAATTACATTACAAAGCAAATTTAAATTTTAAACAAACTAAAAAATGTATAAGAATATTACAAATTCAAAACCGGGTATTAATACCCGGTTGTACCCGGTTCCAATACCCGAACCCGATCATACCCTACCCGGGTACATAGGGTTGAGTTTTTCTCCTCAATACCCTACCCGAACCCTACCCGATTTCTCTCAATACCCGATTTTCCAATACCCGATCATACCCGAAACCGGTTCCATACCTGAAGCCGGGTATTAAAAAAACCCGATTTGTGCACCTCTAGGTTGGTAGTAAAAACTAAAAAAAAGTGAAAAATGTTATAATGTAAATGCTAATTGTAGCAAAATAATACTTAATTAGTTTAGTTTTTTTGGTAAAAGATTTACAATATATCAAAGTTGTTAATAGACATATTTGAGTTAATAGTTTCAAGGCTTGCATCCGACTGGAAAATCGGGTCTAAAGTAGCGCACGAGATCCCAACCGAAGTGTTGTGCTCTTGAACACTACCCATCCTCACATGATGAGTCTCTTAGACAACCACCAAACTCCGCAACTCAAAAATCATTTGTTGCATGTTTGAAATAAATATCATGTGACCAGTACTTTCAATCATATTTTTTTTGTTCTTTTGTGAGATTTGGAAAGTTCTCTTCATCGCGATTCAATCAAATTCTCGCACTTTATAAAGTTGATCAAATTTTCGCGCTTCTAACCTAATCCGACCATATTAAATTGTTAAAAGTACTCAAGCTATACTATATGTTATTTGTTTTTTTAGTAACATTATTGAGTGGTTTTAAAATGTTTATTACATCTTAATGCAACTCATGGCAGTTAGTCATTCTTATTTGTAACAGTTTTAAGTTCTTGAAGTTTCAATGAACTTCTTTTGGAATTTTTTATTTTTATTTTTATGTAAATATTAGGCTCGTTTAGGTTAGCATATTTATTAATTGGGCTCTAGTTCAAGATTAAGCTCGTCCAGCTAGCCAATCTCAAATAGATTACGAACAACCTGACTCATTACACCCCTAATTTTTTTAATCATATATGTATATTTTATTACTTATATACATAGGGTTTGGATCAAATACAAATGAAATTAACGTGCTAAACGTGAAAATCAAGTAGAGTAACTATATAATTACATCATAGAGTAATTATTATAGAGTAATTACATAATTATTTACTTGTATATATAATTACTCTACTTGATCTCACGTGTAGCACGTTAATTTCATGTGTACGTTAACCTTCCCCTTTATATATATATATATATATATATAGGGTTGGAATCATTTAAGAACTCTAAAAAAATTAAGAACTCTTAGGAACTTTAAACAACCAAACATTTTTTTAATTTTTTTTATGTATTAATATTATTTAATAGTAGTTTTATCATATTTTATATAAAAAGTTTTGATTACATATGTTAATCACAAGTTTACATATATGTAAAATTTATAACTAATAAATTTACATAGGTGTAAAAAAAACATAGATATGTATAAAAATTAATTTTCAAAATTGTAATTGTAAATATAGATATAGAAAAATGATAAAACTACACTAAAATAACATTGACATACAAAAAAAATTATAAAAAACGTTAGTTTTCAAGGGTTCCTTCAAGTTCTTAAATAATTTAACAGTTATGTAATGATACTCATCCTATATATATATATCAGTTATTTTTATTATACTTATGCATAATGATATTTATTATGTAATTACATATTAAACGTATCAATATCAAACAACCATTTATTATGTTACCATGAAATAATAGGCTCATTGACACTCACACGCCCAATGTTGTAAAAATCGCAAGTCGCTAATCGGTCTGTGGGAAGGAAACTAGCGATTAGTTGGGATTAATCGTATCGAACTTTAATGTATAATTTTTAGTTTTTGTATATACATACATTTTTATATGTAATTTTCAGCTTTACACACACACACACACATTTGAGCAGGTTTCTCGTTGTAAACCGTTAATTTTGGTCGGAATCTCGCTGGAAACCGCTTATTGTAGCCAGAATCTCGCCAAAAAGTGCCGACTAAGTCCATTTAGTCCCGATTTTTGCCGGATTTGACCATCGACTGATTAGCCTAAATTAATCGGTGAGGTGTGGACTAGATATTAATTGGGGATTAATCAGCGCCTAGTCGGGATTTTGACAACACTACACGCGCCTAGTCAAGCTCAGTATATAAAACTCAAGATTGAGCTCGTTCATCTAACCAATCTCAAGTAGATCACGGGCGATCTAGCTCGTTACACCTCTAAAATTTTGTTTTAATTATTCTAATAAAGAAACCATTGCCATATTTGAATGAGTTGTGACATTCTTCATCACAAATTCTCATTATTACTTGCATAAAATGATAGTAAAAAAACAAGACCCAAATGCCTTCTTTCATTTTGGAAACCCAACTGACATGTGCTGCACCACATGGTCCAAATAAGATATGACTTGTCATGCTGGCAGTCTAGTCTATATTATTGAACATGATGGCCAACAATTGCCAATTGCTTAAAGTAAGGCTGAGGGGTGTGGGGCGCTAACCTGGGCGCGAGAGCCCCTCCGCTCGTGCCCCCAGGCGCTAACCCCACACCACCGGGGCGCGAGCCGGGCGCGAGCGCGAAAATCCAGGCAGGCGTGAGTGTGGTCGCGGGAGAAGAGAGAGAAAGAGCCGTTGAGCTCACGAGAAAGAGCCGTTGAGCTCCGAATTTTTTTTAAAAAAAACCTTAAAACCTCTATATAATACCCCAAATTACTCCCATTTCAACCATATCAAAACATAATTTCACCTTACAAACTCTTATATAATATCCCAAACTCCTATATAATACCCAAAAATGTCTGGAAATTGGTACCCAAACCTAGATTCAGATTATATTGACGACGATTTATGGTCGTCACCAGACCAACCGATGTTTTATTCGGGGCCGCAAGAAACATCCGGCTTTCAACCATCCAACATACAACCGTCTCCTAACTTTGTTGTTCCAGAGACACAAGAATCACACGGTGATGCTACGGGAGCAAGAAGACGCGTCCACCGGAAAAAACAACTTGCAACGGACGGGCCGGGACCGGCTTCGACTCCGAGGACGAAACGGAAAACCACTCCGTGGTCATCGGATGAGAAGGAAGCCTTGTGTCGGGCTTGGATAGTCATTTCTGAGGATCGACGTTGCGGTAATTGTTTTAACGTTTTTAAAAATGATTTTTAATAAAAAAGTTAAATAAAAAAGTTAACTGGAAATCTAATTTAATTATTCATTTTGCAGCCGACTACCAAAAAAGCAAGGTTTTTTGGACAAAGGTTAGGGAGACGTTCTATACGCTCGTTGGGAGTACAGAGCGAAACACCGATATGATTTCGGGTCGGTGGTCCGAAATCAGAAAATTTGTCGGCTTGTTTACTAATCTTTTCAACAGGAACGCCGGTCGTATGAGACCAAGTGGCAGTGATGATTTGGCGGTTTACAATTTCACTGTCGAAGAGTGGAGGCAGGAGTGTTTGCGGAGGTATGGGACGGTGAAGACGTGGGACGATTTAAAGTTGTGGGAGAGGTTGAAAAGGTGTTCCAAGTGGGTTGAGCTTGTGGCGCCGGACCATGATGCGGAAGTAGGGCCGAAACGGACTAAAACTAGTTCGTCTGGAGCGTATAGCACTTCCGCCGGGTCGGATTGCCGCGTTGGATTCGACCTAAACATTGCGGGGGAGGAAACGTCTTCACTGCCGAGGAGGCGGCCATTGGGAAGGGACGCCAAGGGGAAAAAACCGGCTGAGGGGGGAGCCGTAAACATCGTCGATCTTGTTGAATCCCTCAATAAATTCAACAAAATCATGGAGGTGGTCTCTAATGACAAAAAGGAAAAAAGTCGAATGAGAGATTTGGACTTCCTTACAAGAGACTTCAGTAACCTAAATCCGGTCGATCAAATGCTGATGGAAAAGCAAAAGGAACGTATCCGAAAGAGGTTGATCGAAGAAGACCAAGCCGAAGAATAAGAATAATGTTTTTTTAGTACTTTAATTTTTATTTTATTTTTAGATATTAATGTGTTTTTTTTTAATGTGTGTTTTTTTTAATAATTTATGAGTTTTTTTAATAATACGTTTTTTTAATATATTTATAAAAAAATAAAAAAAAAAATCCGCTGGAGCCCCTGCTGGAGCCCCTCCACACCAGGGCCAGGGGCTCCAGCGGGGGCTCCAACACCCCCCTTATTCAGTTTCTCTCTCTGCCACACGTCACAATATTATTGGCTGGAGCCCCCACTCGCGCCCCCATTAGAGCCCCCCACACCCCTCAGCCTAAGTATGCATGTGCATGTGCTATTTGCCTTGTAAAAATTTAAAGATTTTCAAGCATCATACACCACTTGCACTTGCAGAGTTGCGGACACATGGGCCTCAAGATCACTGACATAAGCATTTGCAGATAAACTAACTGTAAACAGATCATTTTTAATTTTTAATTTAATATAATAGGGACAACAAGATGCAATTGACATATGCATATAATTATTGTTTCTTTTCTTTTATTTCTTTCTTTAAATTAAATCTTTTAAACAAGCTTAGAAGGGTATGAATGTATGATTACATAACTTCCATATTTAAATTTATCAATCCATAAAGCTTCATTTTTTGGCTTAAAACTCGAGTTATCGTTGTATTCGCAAAAAAAGTTTGACTTTCATAGAAAAGTCAAACCGAAACCAGATGAAGCTATATATAGTAGTTTACACAAAATCTTTTCCTAATACTTGAAATTAAACTACTCATCAAGTTAAATGACTTTTGCTTAAAACTCATAATTATAGTAGTTAACAAATATAACCAGATTTTGACTTTACAAAAAAGTCAAACCGAAGCCAGATGAAGCTGCTAATTCCTAACCATTTCATATCAGTTTACAAAAACTTTTCCCATATACTTAAAAGTTTAACAAAGTTAATGATTAGGTAGTTTCTCCGATTTCTCTTGAAACTTGAATAATAATAGTTTACACAAAAATGTTGACTTTTACCGGAAGTCAACGTGAAACCAGATGCTAGCTGTTCCTTCCCGATAACTGTTTACTAAAAACTTTTCCCATATGAAAAGAAGTTACAAAAGAAGTTTGCTCATAACTTGAATTATAGTTTGCACAAAGCAGTTTTGACTATTTTGACTTTTAGACAAAAGTCAACCAACACCACATGAAGCTGTTATTTCTTTCCAAATGACTTCTTAGGTTCCATACAAGGTGAAATCAGTCACGTACAAAGGGAATAACATACACATAATACAATATAGTAGTAATAATAATGACAATAATAACAAACAAATCTCCAAAGACGATACGTAATTACGCACTGTTTTAAATTAAAAAAAAAAACAAATTTAAATTTGTATCAAAAGAAAACAAAAAACAACACAACACATGTAACATTGATTTACCTCTTTCTTTCACTACTTCTGGTTGGTGTTACTTGTGCCTTTCTTCTTCAACAAGCTTCCAAACTTTTTCAGCAACGGTTTCTTCTTCTTCACTTGTGAATCCTGCTTTGACGGTGATGTGGCGCCATTTTCGACATTTTCGATGTTTTCAGCACCGTTTATGTTTATCTGATCATACCCTTCACCGGTTTCGGTTTTGGAATCCACGTCATCATCGAAAGATTCGTCATGGCCCGTCGTGTCTCGTTCGGGTGACAATTCTTTTTCTTCAATTTTGCAACTTTCCCACATCTTGAATTCACCCTCTTCAGAATCTTTATGTTCTCCATTCGCATCTTTCACAAGTGAATCCGTTTTAAATTCAAATTCTTTAGTTTTATTCTCATTTTCGTTCTCGTTTTCGTTTTCAACCGATGGTGTTTCTTTTGGCAGTTGCTCGATTTTAGCATCTCCGTTATGCTCAGAGAATTCCACCACTTTCGGAAGCATGTCATAATCTTTCTCACTGTCGGTAGCGTCATCATTTTCAACAACTGTCGCTTTAGCAGATTTCTCCTCGAGCAATTTAGTCAACTCCTCAATCTTTTTCAAAGATTCATCTTCCCGTGCTTTAAGCTCCGAGATTTCTTGATCAAGACTCTGAATTTCATTTTCTTTATCCATTAAACCTTCTTTCAAATGCATACTTTCGGCTTTTGCATCACCGAGAAGTTCTTTAAGATACCCAACTTCAGTTTCGGTTTCCTTCAATAGATTCTTGATGTGGGCCCGTTCTTCGTTAGAAGCATGAGCTTCCTTTTCGGTTTCTTGAAGTAAAGCTGTTAACTTGCTAACCTCTGTCTTCAAAGATTCATTTTCTTGATTTGAATTCTTCACACAATCCATCAATTCGGTTTCTTTTTCTTTCCATTCCGATTCTGTGCCTTTATGGCTGTCTTTAGCTTTCTCGATCGTGTTCATAAGCATGTCGATTTCGTGTTTCGCATCGTCAAGCATGTTTTGGTACTTCTCGTTTGTTGTTTGCAACGCGTGTTTCAAATCTTCGATTTGCGCTTCATAGTTTTCGTTTTCGGATTGATTTGATAATAACTTTTCTTTAGCATCTCTTGCTTCTGCCGAGACTTCATGTAAAGCAGAAGCTAAACTTTCCAACGCTTTCTTGCTTTTTTCCTCTTCGTCTTTAGAAGTTTCCAATTCACTTATGAGCTTGTTCTTTTCTTCTAAAAGATTCTGCACGCTGCTAGCCGCCAACTTCTCGTTATTCAAAGCTTGTGTCTTTTCTTCCTTCACAACTTCAAGCTCGTTTTTCAAGATTTCAGCTTTTTTCGCCGTTTCAGAAGCTTCTGACTTTAACTTTTGAAGCGCTCGTTCAGATTCTTCAAGATCGCCTTTCTGTCTCACGTTTGACATTTCTAATAACCCGACTTTTTCTTTCAGAGAAGAAAGCTCAGTTTCGGCATCTCTCAACAAACGGTTGCTGTCTTCCAAATCTTTGACCGTTGACTCGAGTGATACGTTTGCAGATCTTTCTAATCTTTTCGCTTCTTCCGCTTGAAGATCCAATTCTTCCACCCGTTTCTTCCATTCTTCCATTAAACTTCTTGCATATGATTCCGACATTTTAGCAGTTTCTAACTCAACATTAAGTTCCTCAAATGAAGCTTCAATATGCACTAATTTTTCCTTATACACTTTAGCTTTTTTGAGCTCAAGATTCAGAGTCTCAATCTCCGATTTCAACTCTTTTTCCTCTGATTTCAAAGACTCAACCTCTGATTTCAATTCAGACACCAATTTGTCGGTTTCTTGACCCTCGGATTTTAACAACTCGATCTCTGATTTTAATTCAGAAACCAACTTTTCACTCTGACTTGCTTCTGATTTCAGAGTTTCAATCTCCAAACTGAGTTCAGAAATCATCTTATTAGCTTGATCGGCTTCCGACTCGAATTTGGCATTCAATAATCCCTTCAACCGAGTGATCTCATTTGTTAAAGTTTCCACCTTTTCCATCTGAGCTTCAGCAATCTTTGTTGCATCATCCGCATGCGTAAGAGCTTGATCTTTAGCATCACAAGTCATGGTCAACTCTTGTTTGACTTTTTCAAGCTCTTGAGTTGCAGCAACGAGAGCTGCCACGTCAGCAGCGTGCTGGTTTTTGACAGATTCCAGCTCTTTTTCCCATTGTTCTTCCTTCTTTTGAACGGACTCGATCCCTGCTTGTTCCATTTCAACCGCACGGAATTTTTCGATTTCAATGTTTTCTTCGGCATTCTTTTGAGCCACGAGTGCCTCACGAAGCTTCTCGCTTGTTTCTTCGGATAACTTTTGTGCTTCCTTTAGATCATTAATGGCTTTTTCTTTTTCCTTTTCAACAGAAATTAACTTTTCTTCGGCTTTTTTAAGGTTTTCTTGAAGAGCAGTTAACTGAGCTTGTAACTCCGACCCCTTTAGCACCCCCCTTGGACTCGGTGCTGGTTTCTGAAATCCCACAAAGAAAACAAAAATATATAAGATGTTTTCAAAGTTTCATAAAATAAAAACAAAAACAAAAACTTGTCTCACCCTATTAAAAAACTAAAAAAGTTCAAATTTTTATGGTCCTGCAGAAATCGGTCAAAAATATTGGATCCATCATATACTTAATTTGCATATGATGATGTGGCAATGTACATATTTAGTCAATCTACAAGATTAGGTCTACAAAATATTGCCAAATCAGCAACATGTGGCTGTGTTTGGTTAAAGAATCTAAGTTGTTTTATAAAATCCATACCGGATTATAAAGATTAAGCTACGTTTGATCATGATCCGATTAAAAGTGGATTCAATTCGGATTCTTGATTCAATTCAACGCAATTATAAACATAAAAAATTGTGTATGCAATTACAATGGAAATATAACAATAAAAAAATTAAGAATGGAAATTCAAGAAATGGGGCCCACTTACTTCAGAAAGGCTGCTGGTCTTCGGCGACCGGCGATCTACGGTCGGCTTAGAAACCGCAGGCCTCGGGGACCGCTCCACCGAGGCTCGTGTGCTTGGAACTGGAGATGGTGAATCGGTTTCAGATTTAGCAACTCCCCGGCCAAGTTTACTGACTCGAGGTGTCGCCGGTGATGTTTTACTTATCAGAGCTTTGGTAACCGGAGGTGTATCCGATGAAGATCTATCCAATTCCAACATTTTTAATTATCAATCACAATTAGAAACATAAAAGATACAAACTTTACATTAATCACACACAAATAGTAAACTAAACATAACTAAACACAACTAAACATGTTAATAAGCCCTAGAAATGGGATCTTTGAAATTAACCAACAATATTAATTATTAATCACAATCAGAAACATAAAAAGATACAAACTTTACACTAATTTCACACAAATACTGAACTAAACATAACTAAACAGAACTAAGCATATTAACAAACCCTGGAAATTGGGATCTTTGAAATTAATGAACATAAAGGCTAAAGTTAGCAACTTTATAACATAATAATGCAATTAACAATGGGAGCTTAGTGGGTTTTCATTTTCTTGAAAAAACTAATGATCAAACTGTAAAAATGTTGAAAAATGTCAGATCTGAAGTGGGTAGTTCAAGATTTCAAGAAAAGATGAAAACCCAGATCAGAAACAAGCAAATCAAGTACAGATTGAGTGATAATATGCATAAAGGTTCAAGCTTTAGCAAGAAAGATATGAAATTTACTTGGATTTGGTTGTAGACATGATCAGAGTGGTGACACTGGTTCAGTAGAAGTAGAAGATATGGTGGTTTTAATTTGGGAAAATAATGTTGATAATAATATTAAGTGTTGTCCCAACCAAACCAGGTTGTGCAGAGAGAGAAGGTTGAGATTATTTGATTAGGGTCGGTGCGGTTACATTTAAATATAAAAATAAAAATAATAATAAAAATACAAATAACTGTTCTTTTTAATTTGGGTATTTTGTTAAGGGTGTGGGTTGTGTAGTTTGGTATGATTTTGGGCTTGAACCAAATCGAAAATAAAACTTTGGATTTTTGAAGCTGTTCGGTTTCATTTTTCGGTTTTCGTTTCAATTTCGGCCTTTTCAGGTTTTGACATTTGAGCTTGAAAATTTTAGATGAAAAATAATGTAGAAATTAATGAATTTATGTATATATAATTTTGTTAATGGTAAATTAATAGACTATTATACATCTAGCCAAAATATTATTTTAGTTGCATATTTATTAACCTTTATAAATTATTTTTAAATAAAAAATAAAAAAAATGAAAATGGAGAAAATCGGTTCGGTTCAGTAATTTCGGTTTTTATTACATGCAAAACCAAACCGTTGGTTCGTTTTTACAAACATAAAACCAAACTGTCGGTTTTTTGTTTTGGTTCGGTTTGGATTTTTCGATATTGGATCGGTTTTTTCGGTTTCTTACACACCACTGAAAAGAATTAAGTTGGTCGACGGTCGTGCACAATAACTTATCGACGTCAAAGACCTATAATTTTATTTTCAATAAGATCGGTTTTGTCATTCAAAAGGGGTTCGCTTTGGATCCTTTTATTTAGTATTAATGAAATTAAGATTCTAAAAAATAGAAAAAAAGGTATTGATTGAGTTGTACATTATGCAGTAAGGTTGTACAATGAGCCAAACATACTTGCCCAGTCACTCGCGTGCTGCCTGCCTGTCTGTCTTGTCTTCATTTCTTTATCTTTTGCCAGGCCTATGACCTCCTTTCCATATCCCTGCAACTTTTTATTTATTTTTATTATTTTTTTTATATTTTCAAGATTAAATTTTAAAGATTATTTTCAAGATTTTGTTTTGTAGATCTTGCCCTACTGACAATCTAAATAAATATGTTAATAATGGGCCATAATCTCATTTATTGATCTTGATTCTTTGGATTAGTATGATAGAGACATATAAGTAAATTATTATAGTTTGGTACTTTGATGACTTGTTACTATATATAATTTTATGATAGAGACAAATAAAAATAAGTAAATAGCATGTTTTGTATTTTGGAAAATTGGTTTTAAATAATTCTAACTATGGCCTATTGGTAAATATTCATCTCAACTTTACACTTGTCTGCTGGCATTATCAACTACTTGTGCATTTGTTTTTAACGGGCCGCGACTAACGGATGTTAACTCCGTTAGTCTTTGTATGACGTGGTCATCCCAGTTTGCAAAAACTTGATTTCGTGGAACGCGACGTGGCGACTGACTGTGTATTAGCAGACCAGTCATAATAATAATAATAATAATAATAATAAAACCCTAACTCCCCACCCATTTCTTTCCCACAACCTAACCACTGTCGTCTTCCTTTATACCACCACCCAACCATAACCACTCTTCAACCACCACCATCGCTTCCACATGCGATTAATTGTGAGCCGAGTAGATTTGGAGGAGTGTACCAAGCGTCGGGGCTAAGGTTTTACCGAGTAGATCTGTAGAGGTAGGTTTGATATAAATTAGGGCTTTTGGTAAGGAATTGAATTTGGGATTTTTTTTGATCTTATAATTGATTGATTGACGAGAAGGTGGTGGTGGTGCTAGGGTTTGGTGGCGGCATGTGGTGGTGGTGGTGCTAGGGTTTGGTGGCGGCATGTGGTGGTGGTGAGGAGAGAGAGAGAGAGTTTTGCCCTAATATGGTGGTGGTAGGTTTAGAACGGCTGGGTTTTGTGAACTCCGACAAGATTAGGGCAGAACTCCGGCAAGTTGGGGGTCGGAGAAGATGGCCGGAAGATGGCCAGTTGCAGGTGGTGGGTTCCAGTGGTGGTTGCTATGGATGGGATTGGTGGTGGTCGGGTTATGGCGTTAGCTGCAGGGGTGGTGGACTGGTGGTGTTGTGGTGGGCGTAAACTCTGTAAAGAGTATTAGGTTGAAGATGGTGATGATAACATATACCTTATACACAGTCAGCCGCCACGTAGACATTCCACGTAATCTGATATTTGACAGCTGGGATGGTCACGTCAGAAAAAGACTAACGGAGTTAACATCTGTTAGTCGCGTCCCGTTAAAAACAAATGCACAAGTAGTTGGTACTGTCAGCATGCAAGTGTAAAGTTGGGATAAATATTTACCAATAGGCCATAGTTTGGATTATTTAAAACCAATTTTCCTTGTATTTTTGAAGACTTTAGCTACATATAATTTTGGAAAGTATTATTAACCTTTTTAATCTAGCCAAGTTACTATAACTTTTACCGTAAAATCCAATGTCGTAGAAACCATACGAGGCCCCTGAGTTCAGTCTATTGTTTAAGTTTGTTTGTATCATACAGTATATTATGTTACGCAATATAATCATATAATGTATGAACAACAAATATGAGACATAAAAATTAAACGGTATATTAAGTTTAATGGAAACTTTACATTTGAGAAAACACGTTGAAGTTAACCAGATAAACAGAATAAACATTATTTGAAAACTTTATTTTTGCCTCTAAAATATAACTTCATTTATCATTTGTTGGAGAAAGTGGTTATATTGTATACTTTTAAATTTGATTTATATACCAAAATAAACAAGAACTTTTTTCATCAAATAAAAAGACTAAACATTTGGTTTTATTAAGTTCACATGATGTACTATAGACTCAGAGACACTTTCAATTAAGTTTAATAAATAGCATGTTATACTAGGTGAAAAAGAATGGTCCCCCACACCTTCAAATGTCACTCATTTTTGTTCTCTAAATTTTCTAACAAGTAATACTTAGATTGTGTGATTTATGATTTTTGGTATGACTACTTGTCTTCTTATTAGAACTTTTTAAATAACAAAAACTCTTTTCATGGTATTTATATTGTTTAACCGGTTGTAGTTTAAAGTTAATAATTTAAGATTGTTCATAAGTTTCAAAATTTGGTCTCAACGTGCTATATAAAGATTGGCTTATGTGTCGATTATTATGTTGGTTGACTAGTCGATAGAAAATGTTAATGTTAAGATCAACTTTACTTTAAATGTTTTTTATATGTTTTGTTAATATTTTGTTAAAAAGATAAACGTGCGCTTGACTTAACGTTTAAAAGAGACAGGGTCAACGATTCGGGTGAAAGTGACAAGACTCGTGAAACTATGACTCCGTATGAAAAAAAAACAATTTTGATGAAAGTGGATAAATGACCAAATCTTAGGGACATTTTTAATGAAAGTGAAAATGTGACCAAACACGAAAAAGTGTATTTTAGCAATCAACACGTGTTTATACGCTTCGCTTTTGATATTTTTGGATTTCTAACACCTGAGGTTGTAGAGCTACTTGGTCGTGACCAACCGACCATCATAAATAATAATGTTATCATATCCCACGTTATATAATATTATTTATAATGGTATTACAATTATAATGTGAAAATATAGATGAAAAATAAAAACAAAATAAGAAAAAGAAAAGGTAATCATCTTCCAAAAGAAAATGTTAGTGGGTGAACCAAACCCTTTGATTGGTTTGTAAGTTTTGGGTTAATTGCAACTACATGAAAAAAAATTAAAATAAAAAAAAATATAATAAAAGGTAAAAATAATAATATTAAGTTGTGGGCCCCACAATCACACAACACCACAAAAATGGATTTGTCTGGTTTCACTTGGCTAGACTGCCGCCGCTTTCTTTCAACTATTCACTTATTATTCGCTTCTAAAATGACATTTTATTATTTATCATTCACATATATGCATACATATAAGGAGAATATAATAAAAATTTGCTGTGGTTTAATGATAGAACACTCATTTTACTAGTGAGAGGTAGGGGGTTCAAACCTCATTATCACCAATTTATATGGGAATATGAGATATAACCTTGGCTTGCCAGAATTCGAGTCCTGATCTCACCCGGTTTTACCGGCTCCTCGCTGTCGTGCCATTTGGCGGGCGTGGTGGTCGGGCTTTATCCGGTGAATCCCTCAATAGGTGGACCGCTAGGAACTCCGTCCGTCCGGACTAGTGGCCGGCTCGGGCTACCTTTAGCCAATGGGGGGCCGCGTATGGAGTACCTGACGTTACTTAGTTGGTCGTTCAAAAAAAAATATAAGGAGAATATATCTTTACTGGTGTGGGTCGGTTTTGAAGTGGTAATGATTGAATAAACGTTAATCACCATATATGTTTTTTTGTTAAAAACAGTGATGATGATTTGACTGTAATGTACTCTTAAGAGATATTAACCATTACGTATGGCCTAACAGAAGTAAAATCAGAATCTTTAGTTACGGGATTTTGGAAAATGATTGTTTCCGTTATTTAGTTGTTTGCATTGGTTCGATTATGAACATGCAATCAATTAAAAAGGGGTTTTCGATTTTAATAATCCAACTTTGACTTATTGATCGGTATTAATATCAATTGAATAAATGTTTTCTGACAGTTCCAACTTTTAATATATTTTCCTTAAAATGAAAAATGGCATACTAACAAGTGAAAAGAGGACAAAAGAAATTTTATATAAGCTCCATTTTTTATACTCATCTTGGGCACTTGAAATCTCAGAGAAAGTCTTAGACTTAACAAATCTAACATGTTGGTTGTCGACCTAGAAACAGTTTTTTCTCTCTCTTTTCTCGGTTTTCTCTAGTTATTTGTTGGTTTATCTAAATTATAATATGGTGTTGGTGTAGGCACATGTTTTGACAAAGTTCTTGGAAGATCATCCCGATGGCGATGACATTTTGTTGTCTACTATAGCCTATAGGCACACCACTCGTTTCTTGTGTATACATTTCAAATATTGCAAGTTAAGTGCACAACGTATAACTGACAATTAACAATGATGAGAAAATGATTATAACAGTAGCGAAAGAACAAGGGTAATTAAGGTACACTATGATTGTTAAACTTTTTACTACTTTAAAGTTAGGTACTTGTTACAACACAATAACTATAGTCATTAGTTTGCAATCTTGGTTTAATAAGCGCAAGGTGTGTGCACGCCTTTGTATAACCAAATAAGCTTTATTTACAGACAGAGTGCTTGAAATTCGGAAAAACACTTAATGACATTAAGGGTTTTTTAATGGAGGTCAAATGAAAGAAAAATAGTCGAAAGGTCGGACCATTAACAGAGATTTTTAAATGTGGGATTATTATCGGTTAATAACAAAATGTGACATTTTTTATTTCCAATTTGCTTATTATGATATGGCTTTTATGAGTACAAATAATATCTCATATTGAAAAGATCTTATAAGCCAATCAAATATGTATAAGGTTTCATATATGATACATAGCAACTTTAGAAAATAGAAAATGACATAATTACAAAAAAACATTTGATTACTTATGCAATTTTAAACATGTTTTTAGACTGATATATACTTGAGTGATGTTAACATAATCAGGCTGTTTGCTTGGCACCCCAAGTAACAACGGTCTGCGTCGGCGTCATTTTTCATGTGTTATATATGTTTCCACATCTAACACTCGAGTGACACCGATTCACAAGCAAAAAAATCTTGGATATATCACTGACACGGTACTTGATATATATTTAAAATTAGAAAAGGTTGAAGCTTAACTTTCCACGGCTTCTGTTAAGTTTCCAAAATTTAAGACGTGCTGGATTTTAATAATATCAACTTTCATCTATTGGCCTAGATTAACCCAAACTCAGGAGACGTTTACAGATAGTCCTAACTTTGAACGTATCTTCCTTCAGCATCCACATACGTATTTTCCACGTCATCAAAACAATCAAAACACTAACAGGGTTACTTTTCATTTAGTATGAGATTGCTGAAAGAAAATGTGTTCAAACATGACACCGTCTGTAAACATTTCCTTAGTTGAGATTATTAAAATCCCGCAACACTAATAATAATTCAATTCAAGGGAATATATAAGCATAGATTAGTCTTAGAAAACCAGATATTATGATCAAAAGTGTACAGTACACAACTCATGTTTGTAATGGATGAAACTGAACCATAGTTTTCAAAATATCATCTTTAACCACATTTGTTTTTTTTTCTTCCACCAGATTGAAAAACTGATATTATGCATCACTTGTTCGTTCACATGGTGGCTTCTTCAGGGTCGGTCTCAACTGGTATGCGCGGCATGTTATTCCTGCCTCTCAAACGCGAAGACACGTTGTCAATCGCAGAGTTAAGCTGGCTTATTTTCCAATTCAAAGTCTGCCTGGTTTTCTGCTTTTTTTTCGCATTACAAAATGAAAATAATATTATTACAATAATAAATATAATGATTTAGAAAGTGATATGCATAAAAAATAAATCTTGGGCAACTTTCAAATCATTTAACATGTCGCCCTTTAAGTAAAATACTTGTGATTTGGCCCATTTGAGATAGGGTTGTCCAAACCGCTCGTCGCTCGAACTCGCTCGCCGTTCGTTCGGAATTTGCTCGGAAAATGCTCGCTCGTTTTTTCGCTCGATTGTAAACGAGTCGCTCGGTTCGGTTTGTAAACGAGCCAAGCAACGAGCAAAGGTCCGCTCGGTTCGGTTCCGCTCGAATATTTTTAATTCATTTTATATATATTTATATACTCATAAATATATAATATTTTGTTTTAATAATTATCTTGAATATTGAAAAACTAAATATTATATATAACATCTTTAATTATTGAATATTTTCTTGTACTTAAAATATAAAATTAATTATATTTAGTTTTTAATATTACAATATTAAAGATAATTATAAAAATAAATTATATATTTGTGCAGATATATTTATATAAATAATTATCTTTTAATTATTAATTGTTTTACAACATTATATCAAACTTCAAACTTCAATTTATCAAAAATTACAAGCTACTACTGGTTTTTCTAAAAACTACTAATTTATTTTCATGCACATCATATTCAACTTCAAACTTGTTTCTTATAGAAGAATTTAAAGGGGAAAAAATTAATGCCCCGAACTCGCTCGATACAGCTCGAAAAATGCTCGGAAAATACTCGGTTCGATTTTGAGCCGCTTGGCTCGGTTCGATTTAAAACGAGCCAAGCAACGAGCAAGCCCTCGCTCGGTTCGGCTCAGCTTGTGAACAGCCCTAATTTGAGATAAAACAACCCAAATCGACTCATTCATGAGCAAACGGGCCGAGCATAAAGGTGAGAGACCAAACACAAAATTACAAAAAAAAAAAACACACCTCTAAGCCTTCATCATAGTATATTGGCCGTTTCGCCCTCCTAAATCCATATTCATCTTCATTCAAGAGAGATCTTCTTATCTAGTTAACACAAACATTGTAAATTTTGTGTCACAAATTAATAGTTGGATTTGATAGATATTAATGCAAAAGCTGTTTGTTTTCACCTGTGGAGCGAAGATGTATGCAAGAGTCCCACATAACGCACCCCCCAACAGAAAACCAGCAACAAAGTCACCACCACTTCCACCGCTACGATCACTGTATACAAAAAATATAAAGAAAAAAATAATAGAAATAAGATATGAAAAGTATCGCGTCAATGAAATAAGATCCAAGAGAATGTCATGACTGGATAATACAAAACATGAAATTTAATGATGTTTAAGAATTGCAAAGGCGTCTTACTTGTACTGCGCACACGTCGCCAACTTTTTCAGATTTCTTTGTTGGTTTGACTTCTTTTGATGAGTCAGAGTGGTTTTACCATACAAGAACGAATTACCAGACAAATTCTCATGTCCCTTGCGACCAGATCGAACTGTATAAGATAAAAACCGTCACACAAACGTATGCACAATGCTCAAATCTCGCATTAAAATCAGTGGCGAAGCTTGGACTGAGGCACCGGGGAGCCGAGCTCAAAATGTATACAAAATTTCACAAACGAGGGGGGGCCGGGCTCAAATTTTCGGCCAAAAAAGGCTAAACTTACACTACGTATAAAAATTTTCGGCCGAAAACGGGTAAATTTACACTACCGCGCAAAAAAACAGTGGGGGGGGGGGGACCCCGGGCCTCAATGAAGCTTTGCCCTTGATTAAAATAAAGCCATAAGTTTTAGAAGCAAAAAATAAATAATAAGACGTGAACATCCACCATGTATCACATTTCCACATCATTATAATCTATAACTTAAATCAACATATAGTTTCGACATGAAGCTTATTTGGTTGTAATCGAAGCTTATAGTTTCCTAGTAAACCATTTACAATAACGTTATCCTTTCGGTTATTTTTGCATATCAGTCTCCAAACCCTATATTTGACCGATATTGACCCTAAATCTTTATTTAACCAATCACATAAAGAATGTAACTTTCTCCCAAAATTTGATACCTTAGAAAGAAATAACCAAAAGCTGCTAGAAACCAACAAAATGCAATAAAATCACAACTTCCAAGGGGCAAATTCGTCATAAAAACAATGGGATTAAACTGATACTTCAAATAATAATTATAATAATAATAATAATAATAATAATAATGATAATAATAAAAACCCATAATCAATTAACCATACACATCAACAACAATTACCAATAAAAAATTAAAACTTGATTAAACAAGAATTCAAAAACCAATAAACAATTAGGAGAAAGAAACCAAAGGGTACCCAAAAAACACCTTCAACCACATATATCAACAGCAATTACCAAAAAAATCAAAACTTTATCCAACAAGAATTCAAGATTTAACAAACCCTAATAAATTAAAGAAAAATCACATCAATCTACCAGAGATTGAAATCACATAAAGGATGCAACTTTCTCTACAAATTTGATAAACCCTAGAAAGAAAGAACCAAGAACTGATAGAAACTCAACAAAATGCAAAAAAATCACAACTTTCAAGGGGCAAATTAGTCATAAAATCAATGGGATTAAACTTATACTCCAATTAACCAAAAACCCATAATCAATAAACCATACACATCATTAACAATTACCAATAAAAATCAAAACTTGATTCAACAAGAATTCAAGATTTCACAAACCCATAAACAATTAGGGGCAAGAATCCAAAGGGTACCCAAAATAACACCTTCAACCACATATATCAACAATAATTACCAAGAAAAATCAAAACTTTATCCAACAAGAATTCAAGATTTCAAAAACCCATAAACAATTAAGAGCAAGAAACCAAAGGGTACCCAAAAAACACCTTTCAACCACATATATCTACAACAATTACCATAAAAGATCAAAACTTTAGGGAAAAGTTAAAGTACAAATAAAATAAACGTGCTAACTGTGCAAATCATGTAGTGTAATTATAAATACAAATAGTGTAATTATATAGTTACATCCTAGAGTAATTACACTACACAATAATTACACTATGTTGTATATATAATCACATTACTTAATTCGCAAAGTTGGCATGTTAATTTCATTTGTATTTGATCCAACCCCCAAAACTTTATCCAACAAGAATTTAAGATTTAAAGAACCCTAAAAATTAAACAAAATTTATCTACAAATTTGATATACCCTTGATAGAAAGAACCAAGAACTGAACAAAATGAAAAAAAAATCACAACTTTCAAGGGGCAAATTAGTCAAATTAGTCATAAAACCAATGGGATTAAACTGATACTTCAATTAACCAAAAACCCATAAACAATTAACCACATATATCAACAACAATTACCAATAAAAATCAAAACTTTATCCAACAAGAATTCAAGATTCAACAAACCCTAAAATTTAAACATAATTTATCTCCAAATTTCATAACCCCTTAAAAGAAATAACCAAGAACTGAACAAAATGCAAAAAAATCACAACTTTCAAGGGGCAAATTCGTCATAAAACCAATGGGATTAAACTGATACTTCAATTAACCAAAAACCCATAAACAATTAACCAATAAAAATCAAAACTTTATCCAACAAAAATTCAAGATTCACCAAACCCTAATAAAAATTCAACAAATTAAGCAGAAATTACATAAATTTACCAGAGATTGAAGCAGGTGAGACGATGGTGGATGCAGCCATGGATTAAAGATCAAAGATTTATGAGGAAAAAAAAGGATCAAGAAATGAAATGAATGGGGTCAAGAAGCAGACAACCAAGCAGCAGTGGATAATATTATTATTATATCAAAAATAGTTGCTAGTGAAGGGTAAAATTGGAATTTTAAATAACATGTACTTCCGTTGGTCTTTCCGCCACCATTTGTTTGCCGAAGATAACTACTTTGGTTTCATCGGAATTACCCTTTTGACTATATTAATATGCGGGTGGGTCCCACCCGTTTTGATTCTATTTTGTTTTAAACAGGATTACGCTGGTTTTACATTTTAGCTTGGTGTTTCTGGGGAAATCATACTGTCGGCTGCCACTTGATAGTCATTGTGCCACCATAAGAGCAAAACTCTTTGACGTAACACAGGATGTGACGAAACCCGAGTAGGCTCGAGATTCGAACTGACAATTTCACAAAGCCTAGCTCAAATCCTTCATTATCATAATCCACAAAAAGTAGCACAAGCGGATATCAAACTTGGTTCTCCACTGGAGAACACATAATGTATCCTATAATTTTAGATTATATTATTATTTTGTATATAAATTTTAATGTTTTGACTGTGGGTTGTGAGCGAGTTCAAAAGTACATAACGGTCTGTGACATCATTCTCACGTATACAATAAACTTTAACTAACCCAGATTTAATTACCACTTTGTAGTTTAGTAAATACATACATTTAATTAAAAGAGAAAGATAAACGTACATGTATGTATGTGTTTACATGTGATTGGTGAATAGAAGTAAAAGTCACTCACCCAAAGTAGGGGAGGACGCTGAGGGGTGGTACCCGCAAATGATATTAGTGTTGTGATTTGGCGGATGAAATCTCGTCACAATCAGGGATGTCTTATAGTTTATATCATTACCATTATGTTAATAATTTTTTAACATTTTCTTTAGGTTTATAACTATTAGGTGGCTACATGAAAATTAGTCGTTAATTATCAGCAGATTTGCAGAGAGTGACTAAACGATTAATTAAAAGCAAATTTGATAATGTTTATATTTTTAGGATCATATTTTTAAAACAACATTTCTAATGAATATATGAAAGATAAGACTGATGTCTGCCTATCTTATCAAAAGCAAGATAGTTAGGCAAGTCCTTGCTAGGTTGCTAGTGAGTTGAAAACGCCACAAGGTGCCTCGCAAATGACTCGGCAATGGTTATCTCTTCATCGTTCAAAAAAAAATATAATATGTTTCAGAATAAATGGAAAAACGTAGTCTTAAGAACAAATATGCTTGATTATAACGCTCATAATATTACCAAACTCTACGTAAATATACATTACGTAGCGCACATGATTATGTTTAAAACTGGTTATGTAACAAACGTGTTAGATGGTTAGAAAAACTCGAAAAACCATTGGAACCAAGCACATACAAAACACCCCTCTCCCCAACAAATTAAAAAATTCCCTTTTTAACTTAAAAAGTTATAAAAATTTAACCAAAAACACTCATTTCATGAGTAACAAACAAACCACAAAAACATCTATAAAGTACTTTCCAAAAGGGCTGCCAAGAAACCATTATTCACAAACCCCTGTGTATCATATACGTAACTATATTGTTCGTCATCGTTTGCTAATTATCTACCATATCTAGAAGTACCCGATTGCCACTTACCATTCGCCCTCTTATCCTCATCGGCAGCCTTATCTAGCGGTGGAAACGCAAGCGAGAGTGATAAGGAAGATGCCACGTCATCATTGTCCTTTTTCTCTACTATCATATCATCATCGTTCTCTTCTTCGACTAAACATGTGATATCTTCGTTTAAATCCAATTCAAACACGGGTTTCTTTGGGGTCTTTTTTTCTACGGGAAAGAAGTATCTTTCACCGTTACTCTTATTTTCTGAGTCAGCCTTTTCGATATCTAAATTACTATTCTGCCCATATAAATCACTCTTTTGCTTCTTGTTAGAGTTTTCCTCTTCTTTCACCGTTCGATCACTCACATCAGGCCATGTGTTTGTTTGACTTGGCCCATTTAAGTCAACATCGTCTGAAAGGTCAATAAATGGACGTTTTTTGGGCTCGTTTTGAACATGGATGTCTGAGATCACCTCTTTGCTACTAGCTAGAACTACACTAACACTATCGACTGCTTTATGTGAAGCGTTTGGAAATTTTGAGTTGATGTTTGACTCCGGGTCAACATGTTTATCCTGCATGGAAAAAAAAAACACGATTATTGTATTTGAACTAGATAATGTATATCGACAATTTTAACAAAAGAATAAATACCTTTTCAACTGATCCGATTGAACTTGCATTCTCAGCCAATGGTATTTTATCAGTTGAGATTATGGAAACGGGCTGAGGAGCGCAACTTTCTCCTGGATTATTAGGAACTTGACTTGTACCGTTTAAGTCAACATCATCGGAAAGGTCAATATATGGACGCTTTTTGGGCTCGTTTTGCACATGGGTTTCTGAGATCATCTCTTTTCTGCTGGCTGGAACTACACTAACACTATCAACTGCTTTTTCATGTGAAGAATCTTGCGATTTTGAGTTGACCTTTGACTCCGAGTCAACATGTTTATCCTGTAAGGAAAAACGAAACCCCATTAAAATGAATTTGTCTGAAAATACAAAGTCGTCACTAATAAAAACATGCAGACGTAAGATCAGTGTCAAAACATGATGGCAAAATGGACAGGTCAAGCGAGTTGGGTAAGAGTCAAAACGTGTCATTTTGGTTCGGTTCGGGTCATATGGCTCAAGTTGACCCGTCAGAGGGCAAAGCATAACCTGATGCTGGGTTTATCGTATTTGAACAAAATAATGTTATCTACATTTATAACAAAAAAAAGAGATAAATACCTTTTCAATAGATTCGGTCAAACTTGCATTCTCAACGATTGGTACTTTATCAGTTAGGATTGAAGAAATGGGGGGTTGAGGAACAAAACTTTTTTCAGGATTATTAGGAATTCGATTCGACGGCTTCTTTTTCTTTCCTCTGAACACACCCCAAAGGTAGAACAACATATTCCAACCTAAAAATAAAGGATATAAAATATGTAAGTCGCATGCATGTGTTTATTACAGATACGCACATGTACAAGTATTTATTAAAAAAGGCGTTTGTTCTTACGATTGGATTTTTCTGGAAGCTGATTGGATGGGAATATTAAAAGTTCAACCCCATTGATACTTCCAGTAAGAGCTAAATCACCCTTTATCATATCATCCAATAAAACTAGGTAGCTTTTCTCATAGCTGTCATAAGAACAAAGAATTACTAAGAAATCAAATTTACAAGTAGATCTTATTTTGAACATGTTGACCTGTTTCAAATTAAGCTGTTTTTTAATATTTTAACCGTTGAGATAAAACATGACCTAGATAACTAAACATAGGGATAGAATTTGTGGTTACCTCTCAAGGTCTTTAGCAAAGAAATATATTGCAATATTTTCCTCTTTTACACCACTGTTTTCAAACTGTGTGGGCCAGGCACTAACACGTGATACCCCATTCAAAAGAATTTTGTGAGGAAAATTGTTCACAGCTTCAACAACTCTTGGTGATGCACACATTGACAAATGTGCCTGTAAACCATCCCAAAATTCAGCTGCTCTGCCACTTCTATTAATCTCAAAACCACCCCTACAAATAAAATAACTGTTTTAAAAACTCTAAGTCCAAACAATATGAAAACAGAAGTATGGAAGTGAAAAAGAAAGTAAGAAACCATACTGCCAGATGCATTCATGGTCAGGAATAGCTGAATTCTTTAAAAGAGATGACAATGCCACGTCATCATGGTTGGATAGTCCAGTTGCCAAAGGCTTATGACTGTTACCATTTGACTGCTTTGAATGATCAACACTATAGGTTCGTGAAATTTGCCCATGCCAATCAGTTGACGACATCTCGGCTGAAGTCAAATTCACAGCACTTCTTGAATGTGGCACACGGTCAACAGTGGCTGTTTCATTGTTCACGGTCGGGACAGATGACTCATCTGGTTGATCTGCAACTTTGCTCTTTCTGTAAATCCCAGGCTTTTTAAGCAATGCTGCTTCGATTGCATCTTTTAACTTATTTTCTCCATTTTTCACGTCTTTAGAGATTTTAACAGACGTTGCGTTATTACCAGAAGACCCTTGTAAAACTTGACCTGTTTGTTTATTGTTCTGGCAAGAAACACCAGAAGTGCCCATTGTATTTTCCTTGACTCCATCAGCAAGATTGGTTGATTCTTTAGATGTCACTTTTGACGAGTTCTCAGTAGCCTTATGTTCAACAGAATTGATATTTCCACTAGATGACGCATTTCCAGCCTTGGTGGGAGATGATGGCAACTGCTTGTCAACTTGACCTAATACAGAAAATTTTAAAATACATGAAATTGTTGCCAAAGAAATATTGAGCGAAAAGTTTCAGCCTTCCTCTGAACACAAAAATTGATTTATAAAACTTCTATAATGTAATTTCATTAACCGTACATTATATTTTCTTTAAAATCCGGTGGCCCCACTTTTTAACGAGTTCCAATACTAAAATGTGAGTCTGACAAGTTACATGACCGTCCCTACCTTAGATGAGCCCGTTGGGCCCATTTGTGCATATCTATTTCATAACTTGTACCCAATATGGAGTGAAGAAAATACCTTGAGAAACAGAAGCCTCTGCACCTAAACTAACTGTACGGTCTTTTGGCTTTAATCCTGAAGTGATTTTACCATCGCCTTTTGACATTTTTGCTTCAGAGTTGGGGCCCACAGAACCTGAATTACTTTCACCACGAGATGACGATAATCTATCGCCTTTTGGAGTCAAAGCAGAATTCGAAGTATTTAACTTTACTGAATTAGTCCTTTCAAAAGTCCTTTCTTTCTTATTAATTAAATTCCTATGATCCTGAACATGAGCTGAATTTGGGGACAACATTTTAACTTTAGAACCACTTGGACCAAAACGCCCCAAGTTTGTAGATCTAAACGACATAGATTTAGACATTTCTTTGCCTGTTATTGAATCATGAGAAGGACGTTCTTTCGTTGACTTCTGCCTTTGAAGAGCAACTTCATCAACAAGTTTAGTTTTAGACTTTGCATTTGAGAAACTGAAAGAACTGGATTTGGAAAAAGCACCTGTAAATTCATCAAAGAAAATCAAATACAACTTTTACCGACATAACATGACCTTTAAATCGGTTACAATGTTACATACCTCGTAAAGATTGTAAATGTGGGCGTTTAACAGGAGAGCGTGACCCTTCTGCGGACTCGTTATCAAAACGGGAATCGGAAGAAAACTGATGGCTGGATTTGACTTTCCCACGATCAACATCTTTGGCTGGCCCAGTGATCTCAAGAGCATGTTTTTTAAAAGATAAAGATGACTCCAATTCTTCTGCAAGTCTTTTTCCAGATACTTTCACAGCTGGTGAATCTGAAGATTGATCTTTTTCAACATCTTTCCTGTTCTTTTGTTGATTTTTAATTTTAGTTTCCTCCAATTCGCATTCTTCACATAACCAATCACCTTCTGGAACTTTATCTAGCATTACTTTCATGCAATAGCTGGCAACATATTTAAAAGAATAAACAATTTAATACCTTTATTAGTCCAAAAAAAATCCACTAAAACCGATAAAATGACTTACGTGTGTTCGGCACCATCGAGACACTTAGAGCATACAGCAAGTAAGTCCTCACGCCCTGCATCTCCACATATATCACACACTTTAACCTGTCATCAACAAATAATTTAGCAAAAAAGGTGAATTTTTCTAATTACATAGCATGCATTTAAACAACAGAAAAAAAAAACAAAAAGTAGGGTTGATGGTACTTACATCATGCTCCACAACATCTGATTCATCACTGCCATCTGTATGATGGCTTTGTGATGTTTCTTCTTTAAGAGGTTTCAAATGTTCTTCATGCATATTATCACCATCATCGTTGGGTTCCACTTTATCCTTTTGTTTGTCTACATTAACCTTATTATCACCATCAGATATAAGTGAAGATTTTTCTGCATGAAGATGATTACATGATCCTATCAAAAACTTTATAGTTGAGTTATAATCAAGAAAATTAACAAAAGGTGTAACAAAGAATGTACCTTCAATTTTTCTTAGTCGATTAACATTATCAGCATCATCAGGCATGTTTGCTCCATCATTGACCTTGTTTATATGACTAGCCTTCTTTTTAACTTTACTTTCAGCCTTTTCAGATTTAGCATTGTAGCTTGAACTTGTACTCTCAGAGTTGCTTGTTTCACTAGTTGCTTGCTGTTTGTATTCACGTGTTTTACTCTTAACAAAAGTTTTAACACCATTAGGTTTATCAGAACTTGCATTAGCTTTTTTCATTGGACCTAACTTAACATGCAGACAGGATAAATATAGATTAACGCACAAGTCACAAATAGCAGCCTCTTATCTCCTTCATCAACTTGAGAAACACCTAAACATGCATTAAGAACACCAACAAACATAAATATATTATACTATTATCACAAACTAAAAATAACAGCATATGAACCATATACAAAGTAGATGTATGATTGCTATTAACAAAAAGGTCAAGTAAAGTAGCATGCATGTCATTTTAACTAACTAACTACATATGAAACAGCATATGAACCATATACAAAGTGGTTGTATGATTGCTGTTAACAAAAAGGTCAAGTAAAGTAACATGTATGTCATTTAACTAGCTACATATGAGAGCATTGTAAATAATGGCTTCTAGTTTGAATGGTTTATCAGTTGGAGATCCTTTCTGAAGACACCTTGGATTATCCTGAAAGGTCTGACAGCATGTTGTCTAAGCTAACAAACAAGCCTTTACTAAAAGTAGCATGAATCAAAAGAATGTAAGATCAACTTAAGACAACAAGCGGTAAACTTTACATGTATGCAATATGCCTCATGGATAAACTGGATTATCCTGCAACCTGAACATGTTTTTTCAAAGGTAGCAACTTTATATTTTACCAGTCTTGTAATTCTTTTAATCACGCCTTAGATTAAAAAATGATAACCCTAATTTGAGTCTTTGAGGCATATTGCACAAGTGTAAAGGTGACTGCTCATTGTCATCAGTTGACCTTCCAGTCTTTTAACTCATGCTATTTTTAGTAATGGCGTGTGAATATTGTGATTCATTAGACTACTTATATAATTATTAGCATAGCATTATTCTCTATACATAGAGTGTGCCCCTATGTAACAGACATGTTTTAACCAACCTGTTTTTTGTCCCCCCAAACAAAGAACCTGGGACCCGCCACTGAAATCAAAGCATGCACAATGCTTCTACTTTCAAAAACCACATAACCAACGCGTATCTACTAACCACATATGTAATATCGCTCACAGAACAGTATTCCATTATCCAAAAATACCAACACCAAATTTAGCTAGCTGTATAACATTCATACACATAACTTCTAACACAAGACAAACTGCATGAATCCAAAATAAACCCTAATAAACTGGTACTCGCAAGTATAACTCAAAACATGGACAGCCAGTCAGTCAGTCATCTAGGAAACTAAAGTTAAGCCAATCAAAAACACGACCCAAACAACTGAGCACTATTCCATTATCCAAAAATAACATCACTAAATTTAGGTAGCTAGGTATATAGCATTCATACACGTAACTTTTAATACAAAAAAAGCTACAAGAATTCGTGCAAAATAAACCCTAATAAACCAGTACTCACAAGTAATAATTCAAAACATGGACGGTCACATATTATACTAAAGTTAAACACGACCCCAGCACGGTTACAATCCTCCGAAATCCTCACATATTACACTAAAAGCTTCTTACAACCTTAACTACACAACAAAACCAGCAAATGCATAGTCCAACACAATCCAAAAACCTAGAACTGATTCAATCATGGACCCACCACTAACCATGTACAATGCTTCTACTTTCAAGGCCTCATGCTAAATAAGCCACGCATAACAACACAAAACACATCACAATTTAACAACTTGAAGGACATACATCTACCAACCACATGTAATATCGCTCACTAGACACCATTACATTATCCAAAAATAACAAGACTAAATTCAGCCAACTAGCTATATAGCATTCCTACAGATATAACTTCTAATACACACACACCCCTCTGACAATTCATCTGAAAAACTAAATTCAATCGCGGATGCAACACGCTGGCATCTTCACATATTATAGAGCACAAACCAGTAAACGCATATTCCAACACAATTCAAAAACCTAAAACTAATGCATCTGTTTCATTACTCAGTCTACACCACACTACATTGATAACTTGACAGATTATAACCACCGTTAATTAACCGATCCTTCTTCGGTTTCAGCATCCGCAAACAGACAATCGATCAGAATGTGAATCATCAGCGAAATTAGGGTTCAAATAGTCAAAAAACTAAAACTAATGCATCTGTTTCATCACTCAGTCTACACCACACTATCACAAACAAAATGCACAAATCAAACAACAAAATAATAATAATAATAATAAAAATAATAATAACAATAATCAATAATAAGTTAATAACCCTAGATATATGCATCTGTTTCATCTGTCAGTCTACACCACACCGCCATAAACAAAATGCACAAATCAAACAACAACAAGATAATAATAATAATAATAATAATAATAATAATAATAATAATAATAATAATAATAATCAATAATAATAATAACCCTAGGTATATACAATTAACCTAAAACTAATTCATCTGTTTCATCACCCAGTCTACACCACACCATCACAAACAAAATGCACAAATCAAACAACAAAATAATAATAATAATAATAATAATAATAATCAATAATATGTTAATAACCCTAGATATATGCATCTGTTTCATCTGTCAGTCTACACCACACCGGCATAAACAAAATGCACAAATCAAACAACAACAACAACAACAACAACAACAACATAATAATAATAATAATAATAATAATAATATCCCTAGGTATATACAATTAACCTAAAACTAATTCATCTGTTTCATCTGTCAGTCTACACCACACTATCACAAACAAAATGCACAAATCAAACACTAGATTAATAATCAATAATAAGTTAATAACCCTAAGTATACGCAATTAACCTAAAACCACAACAAAACATACATCTCGCAGTCGACCGATTAAACCGTCATTAATCAAGCGATCGTTCTTCGATTTCACCGTCGGAAAACAGACGATCGATCGGAACACGAATCATCGGCGAAATTAGGGTTCAAATAGTCAAAATAGAGGTGCAGTAAAACGGAAAATGATGACGTATAATATAAGGATTGTGATTCTTACAGATTTGTGAAAGAGATGAAGAATCTAGGGCACGAATTCAATCACCAGTGATGAATGAATATACATATTCATTTGGGAGTGTTTGGTTTCGTTTAAAGGTTTTTTTTTAAGATAAATAATAATAATAATATTATTATTAATCTGGTTCCCAAACAGTAGAGGATTTAATTTCTTCTTGTATTTATGGGGTTTAATGTGTGAATTCAATTCTATGGTTATGTTTTAAATGCATGTAATAATAATAATAATAATAACATATTTGAAGGATTCGTTGTGAGTAAGTGGTGTTCACTAGTTTGATCATTGAACTGAACGAGTTTTATCTCATTGTATTGCCATGTCTTCTGACGAGTGTTTACGGGAGTGTACCCGGATGTTGTGAATTTAGTCAGCATCATATTTGAAGGATTCGTTGATCGTTCAAAAAAAATATTTGATTCCAAAATCTTTTGTAAACCATGGTGGGATTCTTCGGTTGGTCTCCTGATTGGGGCTAATAGGGAAGGTTGATATGCGAGCTTCTTTTTTAGAACGTGTTGGCCTTTGAGCTTAGCACCCAATGGTTAAATTTATATGATCGGGTGGGCCAATAGACTGTCAGTGATTTAAACTGTTGTTTAAAAGAATGTAAAGTTATTATAAGATTGTATAAACTTGTATTTTTTGTGTTCAGTGTGAATTAAAGTATATCGTTAAAACTTCAAATGCTTGTAATGATAGTAATATATATATTTTTTATTTTTGCAATTGTTTAAACTCAATAAAGATAAAAATAAAATGCATATCTTTTGTATTATAGTAGCATCCAAAGGGTTTAGTTTATAAATAAAAGTATTGGGTTTAAGTCTCGCTTATGAGTTATGACAAAAAAAAAATACAAGGTATTAGGTTGGGTTATGGGGTTTTATTATCTACAGTGAGTTTCCTTTTGAGAATGAAATGGAGATGATTGAGTGGGTTATTGACCCATTAGTGATTCAAATGGTGGTCTAAAAAAATGTATATCTTCTGTTTTCCTTCTTAAAGTGGTCCTTTTTACTCGAGTAATAGATGAACGGGTAAGCAAGTAAACCGTCGTTGATTCAAATTAAATGTTAAGTTGTTACAATAAGATTGTATAAAGTAAAATTGTAATAGACTAGGGGGTGTTTGGTAGAGAGAAAAGAGGGTGGAGAATTGGATTTCCATTGTTTGGGAGAATTAGGTAGAGAATTGGGGGGGAGAATTGGATTTCTCTGGGAATTGGGTGTAGGCAAAAAATTGAGAAATTCAATTCTCTCCATTTTGAAGAGAAATGGAATTCTCTGTGAGCCACCATCGCTTCTCTGCTCTACTCATCTGTCTTCTCGGTGTAGGCAAAAAGTGTGTATGGTATTATTTCCATTGCTCCGACCGGCGATGATGTCCGGCACGGCGGAACCCTACTCCGTCGCGTTGCAACTAGCAACTCCGGCGATGATGTAGGCAAAAACATCCGTTCGTGTCCTACTCCGACTGGCGGAACCCTACTCCGTCGCGTCCTACTCCGACCGGCGTCCGTCCGTTCGCAACTAGCAACCCTAAATCGCGGCAGCTGTGGTTTTAGTGGTTGGTGGCCGTGGTGGATTAGAAGAAGATAGAGGAGGAAGAACGGTCGCCGGAGAGAGAGAGGAGAAGGTGGAGTTGGTGGCAGCTGGAAGAGTTAGGTTGAGAAAAGGAGAATGATTTTCACTTCTTTTCTCTATTCTACCAAACAAAGGAAATGATTTTCAATTTTCCACCTATTTCCATTTCTTTCCAATTCCATTTCTCTCCTATTTCCATTTCCATTTCTTCTCATTTTTTTTCTCTGTACCAAACACCCCTAATAGTCTTTTGAGAATAGTGAAGATAACATTATGATTTCAATATTCATCCCATGCGGAACACGTGTGTCTAAAAATGTGGATTCCTTTAAAAAAAATAAAAATACATCTTTCAATGATTATTAAATTGCGTTGATGAAGTATGAGATGAATATTAATATTCTATATGCACTATTGAATGAACATATTTTCCAAAATTTTAAATTAAATGTATATACCTACTCGTCTTTCACGCATCATCTTGTATTAAACTTGTACTAGTTACTTTAAACCCGTACAATATGGAGAGGTGCTACAGAAACTCGGCCGGTATCGATTTGATTCATTAAGGTATTGGTTTGTACTCAGTGGTGAAGCTTAGACTAAGACACCGGGGGCCGGACTCAAAATATATACAAAATTTCACAAACGAAGTGGGACGAGCTCAAATTTTCGGCTGAAAACGGCTAAATTTACACTACATATAACAAATTTCGTCTGAAAACGGCTAAATTTGACACTACGTATAAAAATTTTTGGCTGAAACGACTAAGTTATACACTACTTATAAAAAATCAGCCGAAAACGGCTAGTTTTACACTACGTATAAAAACTTCCGGTTGAAAACGGCTAAATTATACATTACGTATAAAAATTTTATGCCGAGAACGGGTACATTTACACTAAGTATAAAAAATTTCGGACGAACCCGAGTAACTTTACACTACTATGTAAAAAATTAGGGGGGACGGGGCCAGCCCGAGCCCTAAACAACCTTCACCATTGTTTGTATCATAATAAAATCTTGCGGGGTTGTTTGTGTAACCTAATAGAACTTGAGGGCTAATGGAACTTGAGGGTTTGCAGATTAAAAAGTAACGGGGTTAATTTTATAACTGAATAAAAGTTGTGGTGTATCACTGTATCATATTGTCTAACTAAATGAAAGTTATAGGATACCATATGTAAATAGATGTGTGAGTACCATTTTGTAACTAAACAAAACTTATGGGTACAATATGTAAATATTGTTGTAACTAATGTAGGGAAATTATACTAGAAGGCTTATGATCAAGTTAAATCCCTCTCGTAACAGTTATCTAGTATCGAATGGTTACCCTAGATACACTTTATATCAGTATTGGCCATGTTTGGATTCGAAACCCTTGGGTTAGAGTAAATCCCAAGTCTAAGCCGATATTTCCCAAATTATAACTAGTTTTAGAACGGTGACAACTTCCCTCATCAAGTAGTGTTACTCATGTAAGTATATTCAAACATCATGATTTTAAGGTTCGTTCAATTTAGTAAACGACAGTGAGCCAGTGAGCATGAATCACCAAAAACAAGTAAAAGTGAAGGAGGTGGGGGGTTGAGTAATGAGTATGGAACTTGTCTTGGCACAGTAACAATCAGTAAGTTGTAATTATTTAAATTTAAAATAATAATGTATTAAGATCACGTAAATGTATACATACGGGTTTGGTTTAATCGTTCTCGACTTAGGTCCTCATTGACCAAGTCTCAAGTAGGTACTTTTAAGTCCATAAGCACCATCCCTTGGTGTTGAGTTTGTATTCACCAAAGTTTATAAATAAATAAAACTTTATTTAAATGAAAGCTGATAATTAACTCGTATGACATATATCAATTTATGGACAATTTTATGATGTTGACACAAATATTACCAAGTCATTAAACACACAAGTCATATTAGCCTATTGGGCGCACACATAATGGGCTTAGGCCCAAAATAGCAATTAAGTGGCTGTTGAGCCCTGTATGGCCCCACTATGCCCATAATGTGTATAATATATTGGTTTAAAACAGACTATTTATAGAATTATGGTTATTACGAAAACCCAAAATGACAAAATATGTGTTGTTGGGCTTCAGGCTCATTTTTTTCGCTCAAACCGCTCGCAGCTCGTTTGGAAATGTTTACTTGTTTTTTCGTTCGATTGTAAACGAGCCGCTCTGCTCGGTTTGGGTAAGTGATCCAAGCAACGAGCAAATGTATGCTCGGTTTGGTTCGGTTCGGCTCGAATATTTTAAATTTATTTTATATATAATTATATACGAACAAATATACAAATACATAGACAACACATATAAAATATGAGTATACAATTTTTAAACGCTTTTAAGTTTTTCTTATTCCGTCAATTTAATAGTTTCATTAGTTCGATTCAAGGTTTCAGAATACTAGAAGTTTGTTTACATGTTTATTATATCTCACTTTAAACTTCTTTATCCTAAAAATCTACAACATATTACACGTTTGTTTAAAAACTACTATTTGTTTACATAATGTATTATATACATCCTTCAAACTTGTTTCTTATTGAAAGTTTTAGAGTACAAAAGAAATAATTAATGCTCGAAATGCTCGATTCGATTTTGACTCATTTTAGTTTTCGCTCGATTCAAATTTCAGCCGCTCGGTTCGGTTCAGTTGTAAACGAGTCAAGCAACGAGCAAGCCTTCGCTTGGTTCGACTCGTGAACAGCCCTAGACTTTAGGCTCAAAATGGCCAAGTGGGAATCTACTTAGCGGACCTTAGGCCCAATAGGCCCAAGTATGTCAAGAATGCATAATCATCAAACTGGATTAAACAAAACTTCAAACATAATCATCACAATAACATTCAAAAAACACAACCAACATGTGCAATATACACCCCTATCTAATCCATTATCAATCGTGTCGACGGATTGAATCATGTAATCCAAACACGACCCATATTTTTGCTAGCGCACACTTAAAATTACATAACACAACACATTTAACCATTTATCTAAACAAGTCAAACGAGTTGACTGGTAGTAATTAAATTGTTAAATCTAAAACAAATAAACAACAAATGGTTAAACAGTAAACACAAATACAACCCGTTTAACAAAACAGGCTAACCCAAACACGAAAACATAATATCATACACATAAGTATGATCCAAGATAGATACAAATTGCTATTACAAGCAAAGTGGTCATTGACATTTTGCAATTTGCATACATAAATCAAACCTTTTTCCACAAAAGAAAAAATAACAATAGCAACAAATGAAGAAAATAAATAGAAGGAAGCCATATTCATAAGTTTTTAAAAAGAATCACTATCAATGCACATCCACAAGTCATCATAATAATAATACTTCCAACTACCAATTATCATCATCACGACATTCCTTCCTTCCTTACACTCCATATTTTCTATATATATAATTTCAAATTTCAACCATCATGCAATCCTTCCATACTCATTTCCACCATGAGAAGACGGTAGGATGTTGGCCGCAATCGGATGGTTGCCCCTACGCCCTACAAAAAATAATAAAAACGTTACATCAGACATTTTTGACTCATTTACTTATAATTAGCTCGATTTAGGTAATGTTGTAATCTTTAAAGAAACGAGTCAAAAAGTATATTAGTTTAGAAAAGTATGTAATAAAGATGTAACAAATCAACCCAACCCGCTTTCCGGAAAAAAAAAAAAAGCAAAAATAGTCCTTTATTTTTAAGGGCAAAAGAGTAATTTTAGTAAAAATTATCGAATTTTTAACACGGTAAGCGGAAAGGGAGAGAGTGTGACAGCATATGAACTTCGAAGACGTTTTTTGTACTTACTACAGTTAAAGGGGGGCAAAAACTGCAATTTACTATATATTTAATATAACTCGCCAAACGGGTAAAATCAAAGAACTTAGCCAAAAATATTATAAAAAAGTCAAATGAGATGCGAGTCACACAAAGTTTATTTTTAATGCATAAAACGTCGTAAATAGTTCTATTCGGTTAATATCAAGATAAGGCAATTTTTGTAATCATATTTGAGACACTAATATTTTACAAACCAAAAACCAAACCAGACCCATTTCAACATGTATCGAAAAGCATCTATGTTTGACCCGATACCCAACCAAGAACGAGTCAATATAAGAAACAAGGAAAAGCTTGGTTTAACATACCCCACGGTGCATTGTTGCTGCTTCCAGGTGAATGTTGACCCGCTGAACTGTAAGTAGAAAGTGGGGCCTGGACCTTGCCATGATGATTCCATTCGCCACCACGACCACCCGCACCCATTGACCGCCCGTGACTGAACCGTTGAACAGGCTGTTGACCCAACCGGCTAGGTGGAAATTGCGAGAAATGAGGCGTTAAATGGGACGGACTCATATTCATCATAGGGGATGATTCTGCATGTGTGAAGGCTTGCATAGGCCCGTTCGGCCTGCAATGCAAGAATTTAAACACTAATTAAATTGAATAAAAAAAATATATTTAGTAAAAAATGGGGTCTATTACATCAAAATATGTAAATTATTTTCACCCGTTTATAAAACGGGTCATGTTTTAAACATGTCCACTAACTCATTTATGACCCCACCAAGTTCTTTTACAACCCACCAACTCGATTAATACATTTACAACTTGGTTATCCTTGCCAACCCTTTTTGAGACATTTGGACAAATGGGTTAACGGGTCGTGACAGGATCACACGATTTGAAGCGTGCACGAGTGAAGAGGTAGGTCCCCGCAAAGCCCAGTTGGACCCGCAAGACACACCTTGAAGAGGTACGTCTGCGCAAAGACTAACTGGCCCCGCAGAACCCACCATGCTAGAGAGAAGACCTTACACGCAGTAAGCCAGCTGTTCCCGCAGGAAAGCCTCCCTTGGTATAGTACCCTGCCTGTTCCCGCAGCTATGGGTACAAGCCAAGAAGGAAGGCTACCCGCACTAACGGTAAGGCTACACGCGTAAGGCACTAACTCATACTTCAGCAATGTCACCTGAAGGAATGAGCAAGGCGGGAATATTCCCGCCCAAAAGTGCCAGTCCGTACGCTTCTGGAAGATCTTTTGTACTATACATGCCAAGGTATGGACAAAATAGACAAGATCTGACCAAAGCAGCCCATGAACCAATCACAGGGTGACAGCTTACCGAAAATAGTACGAGGAGGAGCACGCTCTAGTACAAAACGTCACTATCAGCCGCTGCCTACCCACCAACTCCCATCATGGCACGTACATAGCCCGTAGTTGGTGGAAAATGAATAGTATACAGCCGGCCATGTCACTATCAGCCGCTGCCTACCCACCAACTCCCATCGTGGCACGTACATAGCCCGTAATTGGTGGAAAAGGAATATTATACAGCTGGCCGTACCTGCTTGGAAACCTGCATTCGGCTATAAATACTCCAACACCTTGGAACGGTATCATTATCTTCTCTTCTCTCTAGCTATTTCTCTCTATATACATTTATATTCAGAGCAATCTAGTCTGATTCTCACGCCGGAGGGTGGTCACAAGAGGAACCCCCCCCTTCTCAGTGACGAGCTCACGGTGTCTGTTTTGCAGGTCAAGAAGAATAATCATCTTTGCCGGACCTAACCCTCGTGGGAAACATCTACTTAACCCCCAGATTATCCTTAATCTGCCGGGGTCATTTAGTGTTTCTTCAACGAGTTAGGTTGATTTTTTGACATGAGTAAAAATATGAGCCGTGCTCGGGTTGAACAACTCAACCCGCCAACCTGCAACCTTCAACCGACAGCTGACACCCCTAAATTTGTATGTAAGAAAAATGTAATTTTTTTGCCCCATTAAAATATGATGACGTGGCACAAACCTTTGTGATGACATATTTGAGTTTGGCATTTGATTGAATCGGTCGACTACAGCAAAAGATTCTGCAGGAGCAAACGGTTGACTAATTCGCATACCCTTATTAAATTCCATTGTCATGTTGCTTAATTCCGAACCATCATCTTGCAGAAGCAGTTCATCACTGAAAAAAAAATAAAAAATAAAAAAAATGATTTTTTTTTCAGAAAGTAATAATAATAAATATTAATAACATTAATCATTACCTATAATTAGGATCCCAGTCCCCGGGATCAGGCAACGAGCTACTAGCCTCGGGCTTGTCATGACTAACGCTTTTCGGATGCAATAACGGTTTACCTGAATACGACCCGGGGGCCCCACCATGGGCCCCAACGTTTCCACTATTCCACTGCTGTTGTTTCCAGCTTCCAACGTTTAAATTCGGTGAATTAACATCTGGAAACTGCCCTTGCCAATGCGCCGAAGGCGCACTTTCTTGAGTTGGTAAATTACCAGAATACCCCCACCCTTTTCTTCTATTCATCTGATTACCTTTTCCAAGGGGCGACCCGTGAGGATTCCCCCCTCTAGCAGGCGAACTCGGGCCATAATGTCCGGGAGATCCAGCTGGCACCTGGCTATAAGGCGGAGTGAACTGTGACGGGCTTGTACCGAGTGACATGGGTGCGAAATTGCCAGCTGGACTGAACGCAAACCCGTTTCCGTGAGGCATTTGCATGATTCTTCGTCTAGCATTGGGACTGGTTCCGAGAACCGGGTTGTTTTGCGCAAAATGGTTCATTGCAGACGGGCCCACCGGTGAATAATATGCAAGCATGTTACTGTTGTCTCCATAACTGCCATAACTACTTCCTAGTCCAGTGTTGTCATTGTAACTGCCATGACTACCTAAACTTCCGAAATTACCCCCGTGCGGATAAGGCATTAGTTGAATATGTGAGTTGTACATTGCAACCCGATTCCCGCCTAAAATCTACATAGAATAACAATGACCTTCAGATAATCAGTTTAACTAAAACGCCCCGTATATGAGGTTTAACTTAAGAACCAGATATTACTCACATTAGGCGAGAGACCTGCAGCGAACCAATGACCTTCGGCTGGATGATGATCAACCTTGACATTATGCAAAACGGGCTACGAGGAAAAAGAGGGGGGGGGGGTAAATTTAGAAGGATTAAAAAAGTTGAATCATTTACTTTCAAAAATTAATAAGTACTACTTACCACACGAGGAGTCTCGGGAGCAGGTTTATAAGGACAAGTAAAAGGTTCACCGGTAACAAAAGGATGCTTAGAAGCCTGCACCATAATATCAGCATTTAAAACTGTATTAATATTGTCATAATGAACAAATTCTATATGAAAACATAATATTAATATCACTAAAAACCTGCAAAGGTGACCACCGCTTAGCTGGATCGAACTCCACAAGTCCCTTCAAGAAATCGATCAGTGACAGTCGCAATTGACTTTCTGTAACATTTTTGTCATTATATATTATGTTTAAAATTTCGGGAGAAAAAAAGTTTAATAATTTATGAATATATATAGAGCTAGTAACCTCTAATAATAACTTCTTCTTTCAAATCTTTCCTGTAAGGATACTTTTTCACAATTCCTTCAAGATTCATGTGACTGAAGTACTCTTTTCCTATTGCCGGTTTCTTCATCTCTCTCTAAAAACAAAATAAGAAGATTAAAACAATAATTACATGAAAAAATGACCACAAATGAAAAACGAGCACTTACGGCTTCGTATTCTTCTTCGCTTAAAGCTTGATAAATACTTCTTCCAGAGGAAGAAGCTTGACTACCATCTTCATGGTTTACATTCCCGACACACTTAAAGTATTTGCTAGTGTTTTTGGCCTCTTTCAACACATAATCAGGCGGTTGTTGCCTAAATAATAATAATAAAAAAAAACTTGAAGCATTAGCTAAAAGCATAAATCTTTTAAATTCAAGAGTTATAATGAGGAATATAATATGTACCCGATTATTTTTATCATTCTTTTTAGAAGATCAAATTCTGAAGCCCCTGGAAAAAGCGGCAGGCCGAGAAACAGTTCAGCAACTATGCATCCAAATGACCACATATCGATTGCAGTTGTATACCTAACGGTGGTTAAGGTCTAACAAAATAATAATAATAATAATATAACAGCGGAATTAGAATTGAAGGATACTGATAGCCAAGGACAACTTCAGGTGATCTGTAATATCGACTCTGAATATACGAATAAACGGTGTGATCTTCCATGCATGCAGATCCAAAGTCAATGATTTTGACTCCTGGTGGCTCATCTTTGGTTTTGGAACTAAATAATAAACAGCAATAACAGAAAAATTATGGTGGAAATTTCGACCCATTTACTTATCAATGGGTCGATGGGGTTGTGTGCTATCTTAAACAGGTCAAACTAAACAACTTGGCTAAAAGAACGGGTCAAACGGGCTGACCTGATTGAACAGTGTCTTTGTGATCACAACTGATGCATTATTTACTTGATTATTTTTTTTATTATTTTTTTTGACAAAAAGTGTTTGCAGGTTAACCTAACCTGACCCGACATGGGCTGTTTTGACCCGCTTCAACCCGACCCGTTTCCGGAAAAAGGGGCTTACCCTGTGCATAAAAGGATGTTTTCGGGTTTAAGATCACAATGGATAATAGCTGCATCCTTCATCAGAGCTAATCCATATAAAATCTAGTACAGAATATATAAATAATAAAACAAGAAACAAATAATAATCACACAAAAAAATGATAAATTTAAAGTATTTTGTTTTTTTAAAATAACCTGCTTTGAGAATAGCTGCACAATGCTCAATGATAATCCACGAAACCGATTTAGCCTTAAAAGCTCATACCTGATGTAAAATCACAAACAAAACAAAAAACTCATAAAAATTTAAAACCCTAATATAAATCTGATAGAAAATGATTTATGTACAACAAACGAAAACTTACAAATTCGATTCAAGCATTTCAAAAGCTATGCACAAATGCCGTTGATATACAAAGTAATCATAAATTCGAACAATGTGATTTTTATCGTCCGGATCAAACTTTTTGTTTAACTGGCAATTACATGAAAAGTAGGCAACATAAATAAACAACTAATACAGTAATACTTATTAATTCATATTAAATTCAAAACCCTAGCTAAAAACTAAATATTTACTTACTGTGGTCAATATTGAAACTTCAACCAAGGCCTGTTGATAATAAGCAGGTTGATTTTTAATAACTTTAACCGCAACAAAACGACCAAGCTCCGCAACCCAACATTTAGCAACCTGCCCGAATGTCCCCTGCCCGAGCATATCTTTTACAATATATCTGAAAATAATCAGAAAAATGAACAAAAAAAAATGTGATTATACATATTTAAATATTCAATCAAACTAGAAAAATAAAGTGAAAACATTAACCTTCTCTGAGTTTCGGAATTAATAAGGGGACAGTTAACACTCAAAATAAAGTCTGAATTTTCATTATCAAACCCATCATTGAGTACTCCAGCAGACGGGCTTGTTAAAAACCGTTTAGGGTTTAACTCGTCTGAATAATTAAACTCTGGATTGCATTGCCGGTATGTCTCAACTAAACCCTTGGTTAATCTTGATACCAACTGCAAAATATAACGAAATGCACATGCTTTTAATTAAGAACAAGGATGATGTCACTAAATATTAACCAAGTTTCAATTTTGCTTCATACTGTCAATGTTAAGTCATTTCGACTAACTACCCTGCAACCTACATTATCACTTGCATATGTTAATAATCCAGATAACTACTAAAAGCACTAACTTTAATCTAAAATATATTCTCAATAACTCCGATTAAACAAGCATTCAAGTATAGCATATCATATGATCAAATTGTATAAAAAGAACGTATTTTGATCGGTGAAAATCACTCACAGGTCTTTTAACAAAAACACCCAAAATTGAAACTTGGTTAATCTTGACACCAACTGCAAAATATAATAAAAACAAGCACGCTTTTAATTCAGAACAGGGAAAATGTCACTAATTATTATCCAAGTTAATTTTGATTTAAACTCTCAATGCTATAAGTCATTTTCATTACTTACCCTGCAACCTACATTACCACTTACATATGTTGACCTAACTTTCCAGCTGTGTAACAGCTTATGTGGCGCCATGTCATCATATGGAACGAGCTAACACGTGTGCAAACGCGCAAGTACCACAAAAATTTTCACTAAGGTTGAAAAAACACTGAAACTTTAAAGGTTAAACCTCTTGTTACTACTAAAAACATTAACTTTATCCCGATAAATTCAACTAAGCAACCCATTCAAGCAGAACATATCATATAAATGCATGATCAAACTAAACTATATAAAAAGAACATATTTTGATAGGTCAAAAACACTCACAGGTCTTTTAACAAAAACACCCAAGTTCTGCTTCCTCGATTCCCCATTAACAATCGAAGCATACGGACGAAAAACAAGCTGTTTCGGACTCCACGGAATCGAAGCTGAAGCAGATGTCAACCTCTCATCAGCTGCCACCATAACCTTGACCTCTTCCATCCCAAAATTCAACTAACCAAATTCAACTAATTCCCCTAAAGACTTCAATCCCATTATCATAACTAAAACCCCACAAATTCAAGATCCACCAAATCACTTCAAGATTGAAACTTTATCCAACAATAATAACAATTGATGGATAATATGATCTGGGTATTCAATAAAGACCCTAAATTTTCCACCAAATCACTTCAAGATTGAAACTTTATCCAACAATAACACAAAATATGATCTGAATATTCAATAAAGATCCTAAATTTACCACCAAATCACTTCAAGATTGAAACTTTACCAACAATTTGACACAATTGATGGATAATATGATCTGGGTATTCAATAAAGATCCTAAATTCAACAGCTTTATGAGATGGGTGATGATAAAAATCAAGAAAAGATTGAAATAAAATGTGTAGGAATTGGGTTTCTTGATCAAGATTGAAACAATTGTTCAATCAAGATTCTTCGAATTGTTGGATGAATGAGTCACGTCTAATTCATCTGTGTGTATATGTGTGTGTATATATATATGTTTGACGATAAGGTCATTAGAAGAAGAATGCTTGGAGTGTTATGTTAAAATTAGGGTTTATCTTGTTTTGGGATCTAATTTTTAGCCAATTTAATCCCAAATTATTAGTTGTCACATTTTGGTAAATCATGTCCTAATTTAATTATGGTTGTGTTGCCATGATGTGTCATTGTGGTATTTTTGTTAAATAAAAATATATTATTTATATTTGGATTGATTGTTAAGTGTATATTATGATTTTATTTTAGTTAATTTAGGCTGAGGGGTGTGGGGGGCGCGAGTGGGGGCTCCAGCCAATAATATTGTGACGTGTGGCAGAGAGAGAAACTTGATAAGATGGGTGTTGGTAGTGGTGCTCGCGCCCCGGGACATGGTGTGGAGGGGCGAGAGAGGGGGCGCGAGCGGTTTTTTTTTTTATTTTTTTATAAATGTATTAAAAAAACGTATTATTAAAAAAACTCAAAAATTATTTAAAAAAACACACATTTTTTTGAAAATTCATAATAAAAAAAAACATACTAAAAATTAAACAAACAATAATATTTAATAATAAAACTAATCTAATACAAGATCATCTGGTCGCCTCGCCCACAAATGTTCAACCAACTCATGTCGAAGATCCCCGTGTATCTCACGGCTCTTGATATTTGCTATGTTATGAAGTTTTTGTTGATCACTGATTGTGGACGGTTGTGGCGGAATGTCACCTTGGTAGTTTTGGCATATAGCTTTGCCCTCGTCTTCTAACGTCATGTTGTGTAGGATAAGACACGTGTAGACGACGTCCATTATCCTCTCCCGAGTCCAATAACGTATCGGGTTCGCCAGAACATAATATTGTTTTTTTATAGCTCCAAAAGCTCTTTCAATATCTTTTCTAGCAGACTCTTGCTTCTTCGTAAAATACTTCCGTTTGTCGGCGATTGGATCTGTAAAAGCTTGAACTAACACAGCCCATTCGTTGTAAATACCATCGACCAGATAGTACTCGTACTTGAAGAGTTCTTCATTTGCAAGAAAAGATTGAGGTGGTTCAACCCCGTCGATAAGGTCGTTGATCAAATGTGACTGATCGATAACATTAAGGTCGTTATTTGACCCAGCAACACCAAAAAAAGCATGCCAAAACCAAAGATCCTGTGACACCGCCGCCTCAAGTATGAGGGTCGGCCCTTCATGATCACCACGGTGGAACTGACCTCGCCAGGCCGTTGGACACATAGCCCATCCAACATGCGTACAATCGATGCTACCTAGCATCCCAGGAAAACCATGTTTTTCTGCGTGCACCTCATATATGCGTTGGATGTCATACGTTGTAGGTTTACGCAGATATCTCCGAGCGTAAGTCGATATGACTCCTACGTACAATATATATTACAAAATGTAATAAATATTTAATAAAAAGTAAAATTAATGTTTTTTACCTTGGCAGAAAAAATGAAGGGATTCACGTGCAACCCTTTTCGACATCTGTAAATACTCATCCAAAGCGTCCGACGAGATGCCGTACGCTAATTGACGGATAGCAGCCGTGCATTTTTGAAGAGGGGTAAAACCGGGAAGACCCCTAGCATCCTCCCTTTGTTGAAAAAAGGGATACCGTGCCTCTAAATCACTCGCTATACGCGTGAACAATTGCCTGCTCATTCGAAAACGAGTTCGAAAATCCGACTCCGCGTATACCGGTTGAGGGCTAAAATAATGCCTCATCAAAGTATCGTTAGCACCCGATCGATCACGATCACGAGGTGGTGCTCTAACCCTCGGGAGTCGGGGTTGATGGGCTTGATTTTGCAAGAGATTGACCACGGTTGCGGTCAAAACCCCCCCTACATGAAGAAGCAAATCATCCTCTTCGGAGGAGTCGGAATCAGACGAGTACGACGACATTATTTTTTAAAAAAAAATTGGTTTTGGGATATTATATATGAGTTTGGAGATTGAAGTTGTGTTTGATATGGTTAAAATGGGTTGATGGTATGTGATATTGGTATGTGATATTGGTTTTGGGTGGTATGTGATATTGGTTTTATAGAGAAAAAAATTTTTTTTTTTTAATAAACAAAGAGCCCAACGGCTCTATTTACGCAACCCAAGACACCTTTACGCCCATTCCCAGCCGCTACTGGCCTTGCGCCTGCCTCTTTTTCCGCGCTCGCGCCCCTCTCGCGCCCCTCTCGCGCCTCGGTGCCGGGGCGCGAGCGGATGGGCTCACGCGCCCCCTCTAGCGCTCCACACCCCTCAGCCTTAGTATGTGAAGTTGTAAATGCTTGTTATAGGTGTTAAAAGTGTTTAGAAAGTTGTATGAAATTGGCCATAAAGGAATTATTGTAATTTGTAACTAGGAGTGATATGACTTTTTTTTTCAAACCGTGACTTTCTCAGTTAAGGGATATCATGACTTCTAGGAGCCCCGTCATCTCACTTAGACCAGACTATATTGTCTTAACCGGGCCCAAGCTGGCATTCGAGTTTGGCTTGGGTGTTCCCGGTAAAACCCGACAGCCCCAACCCGCCTGAAAGCACGATAGTCAAGTTAACCAGCCAAAGCTGGAAACAAACAGTAAAATCGGGCGGAATCAAGACTCGAGCCCATACCAAATCCCGGGTCATCCATCATTTTCCATGTTAAATGACCACTTCGATGGAATGGCACCCACAGGAGTAATATGACTTAAACTTGAAAATTATTAGATTTTATGCTGTCAACTAATTTATTTAAAAAATAATTAGAAAAAAACTTAAATGTATTTTCTTTATATGTGTAACCCGTTTGATAAACATGTATATGTATTAAAATAGACTTGATGACTTGTCAATCAAAATCACAAGACATTTAAACTTATGTAATATGTGTGTTTGACCCGCTAACCCATTTACAATTTTATTATACCTTGTTAAAATGAGTCTGTTTGGGTTGAATGACTTTTAGTGCGCGCACTCTAGGTTCCTTTATTTTTTAGACAAATAAGTATATGAGTTTTATTTGAGTTGTCAATTTCATTTTACCAACCTAAGGTGATTATCAATATAATTATAATTCATTCACTAAATCCATAGTAATGTCATTACAAGTTTTTACATAAATTTTTTAAGCGGTGAACACACACCGTCCTAAAATCTACTACAAAAATTAATCTATTGTCAGTTTATGGGACTCGAAACACGTCAAGTTGATGAGAATAAACACTAAACGTTACTAGGCTTATAGACCATCAACAAATTTTTACACAAACTACCTTTTGGTTTTTATTTATTTGAATTTTCTTACTTTGATGCTAGACATTTAATCTTTAGTAAATATTCTTATTAGAATTTGATAATACATGAAAAATTATCATAATTTATACACGCGTCTAAATTTTCATATGTTATTAAGTATGTAATGGTATGTTTCAATTAATGCTTTTAGATGTGTAATATATAATATGTAATACAAATAGTCAAATATATATATATATATATATATATATATATATATATATATATATATAGGTTAGTTACCCGTGTAGCACACGAGTTAGAATTCTAACAAGTAAATTTTTTTAAATAATAATATAATATGAAATACAAAAAAATATATCACATATATAAAGATATATTATACGATAAAAATATTACACATTACGCAATTTGAAAATAAAAAGTTGTTAGAAAATTCATAAATAGTAGATTATTTCTTTTTTATTTTATATATCAAAACTTAGTTGTAAATGACTATTTTTTTTAAACCAACTCATGAAACAAAACTCATTATAATCTTAAACTGTTTTGACATGAACAATGTTTGATACTTTAACCGGTTAAAAAACCAACCCGTTTAGTATAGGTTACTTATAAAAATCTAATTAATAACTAATGCAATATATTTATATTAAACAAATTAACATATTTATGATGACATTAATACTTTTAAATAAGGATGAAATTATTAAAAACTGAAAATAAAATATTAAAAAAAGAAATGCACTTAATATGAGATAGAGAGGAGGGAAAATATTTTGTAAGGATCAACATAGTGACAAAATGTGACATTTAGAAAGCTTTATTTATTAAATAGTGTATATATATATGATATAATATGACAATACAATATAACATAAGATGACATATCATAGCATATTATAACGTTACATGAAATAAGACGACATATTATAGCATATTGTCATATTGAACCTATCTAATTAGATAAAAACAGTAAACTATTACTATTGGTTATGATTATGATTGTTGTTCTAATTACTTTCAATAAAGTAAACTTTGAATGGCTTTTATTTTATTTAGGTGGTGTGTTCTAATGCTTTTTTGGTGTGGTTGTTTTGATAGGAAATTTTAGTATGACTCGATTTTTTTTTAAGTATAATTTAGTTTCAAGATAATTGCATTTTTTTAAAAGAGTTTAATGGGTTGTGTACAGTAACTTATAGACGTCAAAGAACTATCACTTTGTTTCAGTAGGATTGCGGTTGTCACTCAAAAGAGAGTGGTGGCGCAACTTGTTGCCCGCTTACCCACCTCTCTATTGTAATGGTAGATTGATATCCTTTTGTTTAATATATGAATCATGTTTTTTTTTTAAAAAAAAATTGTTTTGAATATATATATGACAGAATTATAAATTTTGTCCTTTAAAAAAATTCAAATTACGGTTCGTGTCCTTTTTTTAGTTTCCTTGCAAACGGTATCCTTTAAACATTTTTTTCCTACACGTTATGTTCTTTACGCTAACTGAGTTAGAAAAACTCAGTTAAATATGCCCTAGCACTAATGACTCTCTTTGGAAAGAAAGGAATGCAGGGAACAAGTCTTTCCTTTCCACTGGTTCTTGAAAGCTCTCAATCCTCGCTTCTCCCATATTGATTCTCCCTCTCGCATCGGTTTCTGCATCAGATAATGAGCCCATGCGCAAACTTTATCTTTTATTGTATTGGCGCCCGGTAGGTAGGCTATTAGATTGAGTCGAAAGCCTACCGGTTCCGAATTGGAAGTCGGGATATCCCAATCTTCCAGCTCTCAAGCAGTTCAGAAGATTCATCCCTCATTCAATCCCTGCTTTCATCTACCCCTATGTTTCTGCTTTCTTCGTCTATGCCTATGCCTCCAGGGATGGATCCAATTTCCTGTCCTTTTTTGTGAGACGCATGTGAGGGCATTTTTGTCTTTTCAAAACAAATTCATATACTCATATTATTAATAATAATAATAACAATAACATAACCACATCTTCTTCAATCACCATCATCAATCTCACCAACCAATTACCCATCACAGAATCCACCCTAAACACCCCCGCCGGACTCACCACCACCACCACCGGAATCACAACCTTGCCATCATCAATCTCACCAACCAATCTACCGCCCACAGCCTCGCCGGAGCCGCCGTAGCTGCTGCCGTAATGGTGGTCGAAAAACCGACTGTGACGGCGATGGTGATTCTAGGGAAGTAGAAGCTGCCGTAATGGTGGCCGGAAACCCTCATATCGGCGACTGTGACGGCGATGGTGAGTCTAGGGATCGATGGTGATTCCGGCGATGGCGATGGTGGCCGGAAAACCGACTGTCGTAATGGTGGCCGTAGCTGCTGCCGTAATGGTGGCCGGAAACCCGTCCAGTCTGCGATTTCGATTTTTCAGATCTGCGAAGTGGTGGTGGAGAGATTGCAGTTAGAGTTTAGGGTTTGTGAGAGGTGAGTGGTGACGTGGGTGGCGATGGAACCGGTGGCGGAGAGGCAGGCAGTACGGACGACGGTCTCTGGGTCGTGGGTTAGGGTTTTGGCGATGGACTCGAGCTCGGTGGCGGCGGCGGAGTGGGTGTCGCGGTCACAGAGTTTGTTCAGACAGACAAGGGTTCGGTGTTTCAGGTCAAGTGGGTGTTTGGTTGGTGGTGACATTGTGGTGGTTTATTGTGGTGGTGGTTTGTTTGTGGATTCCGGTAGCATTGCCGACGGAGTAAGATGGAGGTCCGGTACAGATGATGAGATTTGATTTATGGAGATTCAAAAGAGGGGTTTTGTTGCAGGTACAGACGAAAGGACAAAACTACCCTCACATGCACCTCATGTGAGGGTATTTAACTGAGTTTTTATAACCCAGTTAGCGTAAATGACATAACGTGTAGGAAAAAAATGTTTAAAGGATACCGCCAGAAAACTAAAAAAAGGACACGAACCATAATTTGACTTTTTTTAAAAGACAAATTTTGTAATTCTGTCTATATATACTGTAAGAATTAATTGTAAAGATACATTGTACATCTTATCCAACATTCTGTTTTTCAATATTAATATTCAAAACTATTATAATTGATTTACAATATATCTTCTAAATAGATTATCTAATATTATCTTAAACACACATAATGATTTGTAAACCACTAATTATACATAATGTTATTTTGCTAATAAGTTTTAATGTTCTTAAACTATTCACAAGGTGTGTGTTCAATAACAACACTAAAAAACAAATGAAAGAAGTAGACGAGAGAGAAAACAAAAGAGTATAAACCAATACGAGAATATCAATCATGAACAAAGGACTAAAGGAGAACAAATTTATGGGTCTCATGATATACACAAACTTAACACGAAACTCATAAGTTTTGGTTTAGTCTAAACGGGTTCAGATAAAAAAAGTTATAAATCTTTTTGTGTGATAACTTAAAAAAAAACACGATCAATATTTTCAGAACCAGACTGAATAACAAACTGGTCATCATATCGCTCCACTAGTCATACCGACCCGGATGTATAATATTCATAGCCTATAGCAAGCAAAAATATAGGATTAAAATCAATTAATAATATACTTATAATTCAATGATTGCTTATACCTTAAAACTTGAAAAAATCTATGTTTCTTATTTACAGCTATGAAATATAAATAATCGTATACAAGACAAACCAATCTCCCGAAAGAAGAATGTACATCGGAGTATTGGAAGAATTCGAGTCTTTTTTTTTAATTTATTGAAGGCAACATAGGGTTCATGCCTAGGCCCGACCCGCCAAAACCACCAGGTTCAGCATGTTTCACTCGACCAAAGTATCTGATGTGGCGCAGCAGCCTTGCTAGAAACGTGTTGTGGCATATTGTCGAGCTGTCACATACAACTGCCACGTGTTTCCGGGCCCTCGTTATGGCAACATTCATTCGTCTACTGTCTCCCAGAAACCCGACAGCTCCCAAAGTGTTTGATCGAACCTTGGAATGAAAAAAGTGGTAACTATGAATAATTTGGAAGACGAAGAAAGTACATTATATAGTAAATGGATGAGTTTCATTTAAGAACTCTTAAATAATTTAAGAACTTTAAAAACTCTTAACAACCAACTATTTTTTTTTAATTTATATATTGATATTATTCGAGTGTAGTTTTATCACTTTTTATATTCATATTTACGATTAAAATTATGAAAATAAGTTTTTACACTGGTTATTGCATATATATCTAATTTGTTTATTTACACATATGTAAAATTGTGATTCATATATGTAATCACAAATTTATATTAAGTATGATAAAACTACTCCTAAATAATGTTAACACATGAAAATTTAAAAAAAATCATTGGCTTTTAAGAGTTCTTAAAGTTCTTAAATTTTTTGGAGTTCTTAAAGGAAACCAACCCTATAGTAAATAAACTTAAATTAATTAATTAAATTTTTTTTTTAATTACCATAGATATGATGACTGCATCTGCTTCTCTGCCTTGAAAGCTATCAATAGTTGCAATTTCAACTCCTCTAGCCAATGGGATTTCATCTAGACTATCCCTTAACAACTGCACTTGCGCGACGTATGGAGATTGGACCGCGATCGCTGCTGGACTTACACCTGTATATAATATCCCAAATATATTATTATTATTGTTATTATTATTATTATTGTTATTATTATTATTATTATTCAACATTAAATAGCATTTTTTTAAATAAAACCAAGAATACATACCTGCATATATCAACGACAGAACATGTTGAACAACAATATCCGCTTCTCCTTCGTTGTAAAACGAGCCCGTGCCAGCTAGGTCTAACTGCTCCTCACAACCAGGTGATAAACTACCGTATGGTTTCCTTGTGTCGAGTAATAGCAACGGGCATTGTGTTATCCATGTGGGCTGCAGTAATGCAGAAATAATATTCAATAATAATGACTACAAAAAAACAATAATCTTGACTATATCATTTTCTTGAAATCATCAGATTATTATTGAAATATTTTGAGCATCAGTAATAAAAAAAATATTATTATTGAAATAATATAATTATGTAATCATATTAGACATGCTGATTTAAAAAAACAAGCAATTTTTTTTGGGAAAAGTGTCTGATTGTAACTCGACCCTTTGGACCACTTTGACCCAACCCATTTTGACCCGTTACCCAACTGGCCCGTTTTGACCCAAACCCATTATGATCCGTTACGGCGTTACTTGACCCATTTAGACCATTTTGACCCAAACCCTTAAGACCCGTTACTCGACCCATTTAGAACATTTTGGCCCAAACCCATTAAGGCCCGTGACTCGACCCGTTTGGACCATTTTGACCCATTGCCCAACAGCCCATTTTACCATCTTTAACCATACACATACCTGTACAAAGGGGGAATCAACAAGAAGATGAGAAGAAACCGACTCCGAAGATTTCAACAACCCACCATACATCTCCTTCGAAGCCCAACTAGAAATCGCATCATTCATTCGGTATTGAGTCGTTAATTTAGTTGCAAGAATCCCATCATGTAAACTTATAGCCTTTTCCAGTAAAGACACTCCAAGACCACCTTCCAAAGCTTTCCTAGACAGAATAACAGGCGCCAGCTGGCACTGATCACCCGCAAGAATACACCTTCTTCCCAACAAGATTGGAATCCAGCAAGACGGTTCGATAGCTTGACCCGCTTCATCAATAACCACAAGATCAAAAGCATTCAAACGCCTGATAATCGGGTCAGCTGCACCCGTATTAGTGGTCAACATAACTTGAGCATTAGTTAATATTTCCTTAACCGTTTCTTTTTCCTTTTTCTTTAACTGTTTTCCCGTTTGCTTCAAAAGTTGTCGGATTCCAGCCGCCAACGAATCATCTTTCAAACACTGTCTCAAATCCTTCCTTAAATCCGACCGCTTTCTCTCGAGTTCGGACCTAAAACTCGCGAGTTTCACGTTCACAATCTCAACCAACGACTTCGAAACAACGACCGGTGAAATACGCGCGGGATTCCCAAACCTTACGATATTAATCCCAACATCTGATAACTTTTCAACCATGTTATCCACTGCAGCGTTTGTGGGAGCGGTTACTAGCACGCGTTCACCTTGTTCAACGGCTCGGGTTATTATTTCCTTCAAAAGCCCGGTTTTTCCGGTTCCCGGTGGGCCTTGAATGATCAAAACGGGTCGTTTTTTGTTCAAGCCTAACGAGACGGCCCGTTTTTGAGACGGGTCAAAGTTTTGCGTGAATTTGGTTTCAGGAAGTTGTGACTCACTCCAGTCGGTGAAAGAGTTGTTTTCTAACCATTTAATATCATCTTTGTCACCGAACAGCGTTGCTACAACGGAAATTGAAGGGTTGTTTTTGTGCAGACCTTTTTTCTGAAGCATCATCAGGGCTTCACAATTACGCTGAAATAAATAAAATAAAGTAAAACATATATTAAGCTATGTTTAGTATCATGTAAATGATATGAATATATTTGATAATAAACTCTAACCAACTCAAGTTTCCACATTTAAATAATTTAGTTTTACTGATACTTCAAACAATCCCATAAAATTATTAAGCTAGACAAGTGCAGAAATGAATGCGGGTCAAACGGGCCAAGCCAGGTCGAGTTTGACCAACAAGCAAGTTTTTTTTTCCTTTTTCATTTAAAAAAAACAAATAGTGCATTAGCTATGAATCTGTGAAGACTGTGATTACAAAAACAATATTATCGCACTGATACATTTAAATATCAATAAAACAATTTAGAAGGTTTTATGCATTACAAATAATATTCAAAATTCCAACCCGCTCCAATTTTAGATATATTTTATAAAAAATTTAATAATTTTCATATAAAACACAACTCAAATCGACTCATTTAAGAATCTTGGAAAATGAAGGTCCATTAAAAATAAACAAGTTTAAGATTTCAAATACAAAGAATCTTTATGTGCTCAAAAACCAAAAATATGAAAACTTGTTGATCCAAGTATGAATATCCATTTAAAAAACACACACTATAAATTAAAAAAAAAATAAAATTTACCTCATATGTAACTGTATCAGCCAATCCATGAATCCGATCAATCCGAATACTTTTACCAAACAACTTAGAAAAAGTGGAATCACCGTGTCGGGATTCAAGAGCCACAGTAATACTGCATCCATCTTCTCCCAAATTATTAATAAAACCTTGCATACCCGATATTGCACCCGCTGCACCTCGACTATCACACGTCCTCACACAAACCATGTCACCAGGCGACAACGTTGTTGGTGGCAGCCTATGATTCCCCTCAACCTTAAACAACACCAAATGCATGCCACCTAATCCTGTATACGTACTGACAGCAAACAAGTTGCAAATGGTGTCACATAACTCTTGTTCTGCTTGACCGTGGCTAACAAGAAACTCAACTGGTTTGTTTGGATCAGAACTGGCTGCAGTTGGGGCTGCATCAAGTTCTTGTTGAGTGAATTCGAGCTCAGAGTCCCGTTCAACACGAAGTAAGTTCGCCATACGTTCTGCAAAATCGTCGATTCTGCCTTGAATCGCCTTCACTTTCTCTAGCTCCATGCCCAAAACACCATGCACGGTTTTTTGAGGTGTGACTTTTCTTGCAATGGCTCTGTGCTGAGCTGAAAATTTAAATCATGCTGTATATTTAGTACATAACAGGTTACATAATCACGGGTTACATAATCACAAAGCCATTAAGTAAAAAGTAAAAAGAACAAATATATATAGCAAAATATACGTTTTGTCCTTAAACTAAGGAAATAACGGAAAGCATCTTTTATAAGTTTACGTCCTTTTCACTGTCGTTAGACTTTTCTATTAAATCCAGTCATGTACCTTGCACATGAGGGTAGTTTAGTCATTTCATCTTTTCAGTAACTAAAATAATCAAGATTGGGCGAAGCCCGTTGTGAGATTTGGGGTCCGAATAAACAAAAAAGACCATTTAACCGGTTTTTAGTTTTAACCCTCTTCAAGTGCATTCAAGACTTGTACACCATGTGCTTTAACACATTGTACATCACAATTAGTTTAAACTATAAATCATTTTAAATGTACTAAATGGTTAAAAAAATAGTTTTAACTATTAAAAAAAATTATATAGTTAACTTTTTACACGATTTTTATTACTTTCATACTATACTTCAACTTGCACAAACTATTTTACTAACAAAGTACTTGTCTTTTTATAATAAGTTCTATAAATTTTGTAAACAATTCGATTTAATTAAAAAAATAAGTTGATCACAAAAGATAAATGTAAAAAGCGATAATGATGTGAAAAATTAACGATTCATAACTATATTCGTACCGATAAAGTGAAAATCGATATTCTTAAACAACTAGTAAAAATCTAATCTAGCTGACTAGGCGCGTTTGCGCGTGGCTGTCACAACTCAAGACTATCCAATATCTTTCGAACCAAACATCAAAACACCATCTAAACAAACTTCACACAACATTAAACACAAACCAACGGCCAAAAACGTTATTCTGGGAAACTGCAACTAACGGCGTTAGCATTCTGTTGGTCACATACCATTGGGAACAAATACATTAAAAGATGGGACCGTTTTCGTCAGCGACCGAAACATAATAGTTAGGATTAATAAAAAGCCAACACACGTACTAAAAACAAACCCAACTCACCCGATTTCGCAAGCTCTTTAAACAGCTTCCACGACTCCGTTTTCGTCCAATCTTTCACCAACCCTTTCCCCTGAATCTCCTTTAGCACATCTCTCAACTCCCTCTGAAAATGATCAAACAAAGTCGGGTAATGCGTGCACGCCTTCAGGCACACCGATTCCAACCCGGAAGGCATCGGTACCGCACTCAAATACGGCTGCGCCTGGATCACAAACGTCAACCCGGGCCCCATCCGCTGCCGAAACTCAGCAAACTCACCCTGCAGTTCCGCAGCCACAAACTCATTCGCCATCGCTTTCATCCCTTGTGTTATCCACTTCACCACACACTTTCCCAAATCTTTCCGGCCCAACGGGTCACCCGTCTGCGACAAACTCCTTACGTCAATCGGCTTACAACCCGAGTACTCGTTTTCGCTCACCGTCTGAGTCCCCCTGTTTCTTGAACCAATAAAGGTTTTCAATTGGGGTTTTGAACCGGGTTTTGAGCCGAGTTTGGGTTTTGAAGTGGGTTTAGAACCGGGTTTGGGTTTGGTTTTGTTATCGGAAGTGTTACGGATAGTGAATCTTGAAGGCGAGTATCCAATTGACGGCAAATTGAAGCTCAATTGATGGAATTGAATTAGGGTTTGTGAGGTAACCGGATTCGGGTTTGGGAAATCGACCCGACGGCGATCAATTCCGAGACTGACCCAATTGAGACCGGGACTAATTACACGTGTAGCCATGAAATCGGCGGCTAATGGTGGCTGATTGGTGACTAATTAGAAGTCCGGAATGGGGTAAAACTGAATAGAAATGAAGCAATTGGAAGATGGAATCTTGATTATTATTATTATTATTGTAAGGGTGTGATGAAGATTCTATTTCTATGAATTCGAAATTTGGTGGCTAGGTGGCTTTAGCGGGATCACAATATTAGTTGTGATTGGTTGTGTGAAGATTTACGTGTTGGTCGTTTGTTTGAACATACGACTTGTCGACGTGTTCTCTTCTTCTCCAATGTTTTTTTGCTTGATGGAAGGAAGTCCATTTAAAAGACTTTCAAGATGTTTATTTCATTAATTATTATTACTATTATTATAATTGAATATGTGTGTATATATATAATAAAAGGTGTTAGCTTACGGTTTCTTTTAGTGAGGCGTTCGAGAGAAGCTGTTTGACAGCTGTAATGAAAGACACAAGTTAGATAGAGAATATAATGGGTAGGGTTGGAATTTGAGCGAAAGTAGAAGCACCAACGAGAAAAAGGTGGCTTTAATGGAAGGAGTAATGAATTCATTAGACAGGTGGCGAGTGTATGAATTTTATTCGTTGAGATGTGCAAAAGGGAGGTTGTAATGTAAGATTAAAAGGAGTTAGGAATGGTCTTTTCCGGTTAATAAAGGTGATGTGATAACCAGGTCCGACCCTAGAGGGGGGCGGGGTGGTCGACGGCCCGACACCCCGCTGGGTCCGATTTTTTTTTAAACTACCCCAATCTTCTCATTGCATTGCTACTTGAAGAAGCGTCCGACTACGTTAATCCTAGTAGAACGTGTAGCATGCGATAACGACTTGTTACAAAAAGAGATTCGGTTCATGTTGGTGGACTCATGTTGATCACCCTTACAAACATGTTCATATGGTTATTGACATTTTGTCTAATAGATTATTGTTCTGTTTAAACTTACTTTTGATGATCAAACCATAGATAGGAGTAGATACAAGTATACAACAATATCCACTGATTAAGTCTAAATGAAGTTCATTTTAATTACTTGATGTCACATAAACAGTTTTAATGTGATGTGAAAAAAAGTTTTATAACATAACACCCCTTTAGACCCCCAAGAGTTGGAATATATTCCAATGGAACCTACCAATTTACAAGAGTCAATTAGACAAAGTATCAAAAGGGGGTCATCAAATCTTTTATGATTTTCTTTTTTTTTTTTTTGTTACCAAAGTTACTAACATTGGTTTTGAGTCTTGATCTTTGAAAGAAGTTTAAATTTCAAGCTATGGAAATTTTGTTTTAATAGTTTGGGATCAAAAAAATATGAAGAAACCAAAACAACATATAAGATAATGTAATGTCAATAAACATAAACTCATTACATTTCCCATACATTAACCACTCTATGTTTAGTCTTCTGATTCTTGTATCCAAACTGTATAACTTACAAACAAAGCCATACATACATAAGTTTTAACGAAACTGAAGTAAAAGGCATAACTGACACAATAAACAAGGTGAAGATTATGATACGAAGAGATACATTATAGATTCATATCGGAGATAGGCGGATCTGGCTTGGTTGAGTTCCCTTGTTCAGTCTTCACATCTGCTGCTGTTACTGAACCCGAATTTGAACCCTGACATAACACATGTACACATGGTTTAAAAAACTTATAAATGTTAACTAATTATTGTATTATTGTTATTGTTATTTATATGAAAGTAGGTTTTCACCTTCAGAGATATTTCAGCAAATGATACATCCATCTCTCTAGCACTAGCATGTTCACTTTCTTTTATATCATCCTGAACACACACACACACACACGAAGAAACGTCAGCATGAAATGATATCCAGGTTTGGATGTTCGTTTTAAATGATAAACTGTTTGTAGAATACACTTAAAATTAGGCCTGTAAACGAAGCAAACATTCAGCGAACTGTCCGTGAACCGTTCGGCGGGAAGTTCGTTTATTTAATAAACGAACAAAGATTGAACAAAAAGTTTGTGTTCGTTTACTTAAACGAACGAACATGAACACACGTTTCGTTTGTTCATTTATGTTCGTGAACGCTCGTATATGCTCGTTTATTCATGTTCGTTTATGTTTGTTCATATATGTTCATTTATGTTGGTTTATGTTTCTTTGTGTTCATTTAAGTGTGTCCATTTAAGTTTGTTTGTGTTCCTTTAAGTACGTTCAATTATGTTTGTTTATCTTTGTTCAATTATGTTCATGAACTGTTCGTTTAGATTTCAAATAAACGAACGCGAACATGTTCATTTTTTAAACAAACAAACATGAACACCAAATATTTGTTCGATTAAGTGTTCGTGTAAACTTAAATGAACGAAGATGAACATACCCTTGTTCGTGTTCGTTCAGTTAGTTTACAGGCCTACTCAAAAGGTTCACAATAAGTGTGCATACCATTACCATGTCCTTAGACTCGGTATCATGAAGTTCCCTTTTCACACGCCCAACAAACGACTTACTGCAAAACATTTAAAAACACAAATAAATGAAGGTAAGACATGTATAAAGCAGAAAATACAAAAAAAAAAAAAAAAAAAAAGAAGAATATAATAAAAAATTAAAATGAAAAAATGTATAAAACTTTTTTTCTTTTTGAATTTGGAAAGAAGAGACTACCCCTCGTTTTCATCATCGGAATCATCTGATCGTCGATCATCGTCTTCCTGATCTTCATCCGCCTGAATAATAATAAATTCACTAATGTTAGTTTCTCATGACAGAAAAAATAATAATTTATCAGTGCCCAATGCCCATTTCGTCTCAGGGAATTCTGTATCGGGAGGGCGTTCTTGGAATTGCACACTTGGAGCATGTTGAAGCTTAGAAAGATTATCAAGAAGCTTTGATCTTATTTCATCCAATAGCTGACGCGAGTTCTTATTTTCCATATTACTTGGAGCCACATGAAGCGTATAATCAGGACCGAAATACTCATAATACTCATGTTGAGGCATTTTATCTTCTAACTCAACTCCAAGTGCAACTCCAGTCTGCACAATTAAACAAACAATCCATTATTAGTCTATTACAACTGATTATCTAATAATCACAATTACTTAAAACCAAAATTAACAATCACCTCGTAGCACCAGCATCGAGCAACATTTCGAATCGTATAGCCTCCACCACCGAGCAACAACAAGGGCACGTTAAAAGATCTCATATATCTCACACATTCAGCATGACCTTTAATTGATAGATTAAAACAGCCTAATCTATCTCCCGATAAAGAATCCGCACCACATTGTAACACAACCGCACCAGGTCTATACACTTCCATAACTTTACCAATTATTGGCTTAAATAATGACTGATAACTTTCATCGTCAATCCCATCATCAAGAGGGACATTTAGGGAATAATATTTTCCTTTCGAGTATCCAATGTCTCGTATATCCCCTGTACCAGGGAAATAATCTCCAAATTTGTGAAACGACACGGTCATTACACGATCGGTTGTGTAAAACGCTTCCTCCACTCCGTCACCGTGATGGATGTCAATATCAACAAATAGCACACGCTGCATCAAATAAACATATATCCAAGTCAGCAACGAGTCGTATTTCAGTGATAACGTGCTAAAAAGTAAAATACTTCTAAATTTAAATTTTGTAACGCCTAGAGTTATAAATACAAGTATGCCCCTTCAAAATGTATGTATGTATATTAAAGTTGTAATTATAACGATTAACAAACCTGGTGCACTTTCAGAAGCTCAAGAATTGACAACACGATATCATTAACATAACAGAAACCAGACGCTTCACATTTCTTAGCATGATGCAGCCCACCAGCCCAATTTATAGCAATATCACAATAGTCATGGTTCAACTTAACTGCACCACCAACCAAACCGCCTGCATACGTCTGACAAAACGAGTACAGACCATCAAACACAGGGCAGTCTTCACCAACATTAAACCGTTTCAACTGTCTCAACTGATCTTGCTGTGTTTCTGGAGTGATGCCCCTTAAAAAGGAAACATAATCATCAGCATGAAACCTGCATAGATCTTTGTCCCGAGCGGGAACAGGCTTTACTACATGCATGTTTTGTAGTAAACCGTAGTGAGCTAAAAGCGCGTGTGTCATGCGAATTCTGTGTGGCTTCATAGGGTGACCTTGTCCATAATAGTAATTTCCAACTTCTGGATCATAAAAGTAATTCACTTTTCTCTTTTGATCCATCTGGTCCAGATGCTAATGAATTGCCTCCAGTTTCCATCTAAATAAACAGAACAGTGCAAAATCAAGTTATCTTGCTTATGAAATCCTTTATTGTGTAACAAAAAGACCCAAAAAACTCTAGAATAACAGTCAGACAACAAGCCCCAAATAATCAAACCAAGGAACGAATGAAAGTAACTAGGGCTGTAACGAACCAAACATTCAGCAAACTGTTTAACGGGAAGTTCATTTATGTTCGCATGTTTCATAAATGAATGAACATGAACAAGGAATTTCATTCAATTAACTAAATGAACGAACACAAACAAAGGCCATGCTGGTTCAATTGTGTTTATTAACGTACAATAATGTGTTTACACCCATCTATGTTTGTTAATGTTTGTGGACTAAATATTTTTAATACTTTTTAATGATTTTTCTAACCTTATCCTATAAATTTAAGCAAAATTATTAACTATAAAACAAAATATATATATGGTTACTATGTGATTAATTTATGTCAAATTAAGATACAGATATAAATGTTAATTAAAAAACACCAATGCAATCTTGGTAGCCTATCCGAAGCGTTGACACTTAGGGATGAAAATGAAAAATATCTAAGTGATTATCAACAGGTAACAGTGAATAACAAATGTGTGATCAAGATTAACTAAGTTACGACCCGGTTTCTAGTAACAAAACCAAAATCATCAATAGTAATTAAGTGCCACTCACGGTAACCAACCATCATAACTAACACCATCAACCTTTTTAACTGTCAAACCAACACATTCTTTCATGAAGCATTGTGTTATTTTAATAAAACACTGTGATGGTTCTCAACCAGTAAAATGAAATCTTTGGCTTGAATTGGGTCCTATTTTCACAGCATAACCATAGATATTAGATACACTATTGTTTTTTTTATCTGATTTGAGACTTCAATTTATAAGCGTTACAACGTTTTGAAAGATTTTCTAGGTCATTACCTACCATATACACTACATATTATTAACACTAAGTCATGGAACAAGCATTTTGGATCATGTTTTTATTAGTGAACTCCCATTTACTTGTGCTATTGAAGTCTTACTAATCTAGGTTCACCCCTCTTAACCTTGGAAACAATAGTCACCCTTGTACTCTAGGATTGAGTTTATGTCACAATAACCTTAAAATCTCCATTTTTATTGTACTCTTACCTCGGAAACAATAACCTCCCCTGACCTCGGTCTCAACTTTTTTAAGTTTCCGGTCCGGATCGGATTGGGTTTCTCTTGGCGTGGTCCGGTTAATACAAGATGATAAGCCCTAATCGAGTAATTGTATGATAATGCAATTACTATAGCTTAGTCACCAACATGGACATGTTTGCTAACATGACAGTCACTATGATAATGTTTGCTAACGTGATAGTCACAAAGCCTTCCTTAGGGGCCCAATTATTTTGGGCTAACTTGTTTGGATACTTCTTAATCTTACTTTATATTAAGGAGAATTGGTTTTAAATAATCCAAACTACGGCCTATTGGTAAATATCCATCCCAACTTTACACTTGCCTGCTGGCAGTATCAACTACTTGTGCATTTATTTTTAACGGGCCGCGACTAACGGATGTTAACTCCGTTAGTCTTTTTCTGACGTGGCCATCCCAGATGTCAAATATCAGATTACGTGGAACGTCTACGTGGCGGCTAACTGTGTATAAGGTATATGTTATCATCACCATCTTCAACCTAATACTCTTTACAACCCACAACCACCACAACACCACCAGTCCACCACCCCTGCAACCATCGCCGGAACCTCGGCCACCACCATGCCCAATCACAGCAACCACCACTGGAACCCACCACCTGCAACTGGCCATCTTCTCCGACCCCCAACTTGCCGGAGTTCTGCACTAATCTTGCCGGAGTTCACAAACCCAGATCCGCTCTAAACCCACCACCACCATTAGGGCAGAACTCTCTCTCTCTCTCTCTCCCCTGCAATTTACCCACCACCACTTGCCGCCACCAAACCCTAGCACCACCACCACCTTCTCGTCAATCAATCAATTATAAGATCAAAAAATCCCAAATTCAATTCCTTACCAAAAGCCCTAATTTATATCAAACCTACCTCTCCAGATCTGCTCGGTAAAACCTTAGCCCCGACGCTTGGTACACTCCTCCAAATCTGCTCGGCTCACAATTAATCGCATGTGGAAGCGATGGTGGTGGTTGATGGGTGGGTATGGTTGGGTGGTGGTATGAAGGAAGACGACGGTGGTTGGGTTGTGGGAAAGAAATGGGTGAGGAGTTAAACTGGGATGAGGGGTGGTGGTGGTGGTGGCTCGCCGAGAAAACCTAAACTGGGATGAATTGAAGGTGTCTGTTGATGATTGAAGATATTTGTTGATTGAAGGTGTATGTTGATTTGAAGGGATGAATTGGAAGAAATATTTAATAATAATAATAATAATAACAATAACAATAATAATAATACACAGTCAGCGCCACGTTTTGTTCCACGTAAGACCATTTTTGACAGCTGGAATGACCACGTCAGAAAAAGACTAACGGAGTTAACATCCGTTAGTCGCGGCCCGTTAAAAATAAATGCACAAGTAGTTGGTACTGCCAGCAGGTAAGTGTAAAGTTAGGATAATATTTACCAATAGGTCATAGTTTGGATTATTTAAAACCAATTTTCCTTATATTAATAATTATAATACTCCTTAACTTATATTTTCTTGTGTGTTATGTTATAATACCAAATCAACTCGAATTCTATGGCATGAATCTAGCCCTTTTAAAAAGTTGAAAAAATAAACTTTCAAGAAACTTTAGTTGAATCATAAAAAAGGTCATTGTTAAAATACAAAACAACCAAAAAGTAAACTTATGAAGATCTAAAAAGTAATCATACTCACAAAGAGGAGAATATTAGGTTGCGTAATTCAACTCCTAGCAATACTTGTGAACCAATAATAACAAACTTTATGGATGATAATTCAATTGTTAGTGCATAGATTACCAAAACTTTTACAGTCCTAAACAAATTATTGTTGTGTCTGTGAAGCTTGTGTGGCGTCTGTGTACATTGCGCCTGGCCTTTATCACTTATATCCATGGTTGTGTGTCCAGGGGAAGGCGAGATTGCATTTTTATTAAAAAAAATACCATTTTTAAATACCATTTTTTTTATTCTTACATTTTAATGTTAATATATATCTTTAAAGTTTCTAAAAATAGATATATTATAAAACTTTTTAAAATTGTAACAAATATGTAGGGGTATGGTACTAAAACCCGGTTCTACGACCCTAAATCTATTATGTTTGGCTTATTTTATTACATGGACTAATACAATGTTATTGGGCTGAGGGGGTTTTGTGAAGGTAACCCTAACTGGGCTAGGCCCATTAGGGTATCATGATGGTGGCCATGAGGCTCTCTATATAAGGAGGTCTCCACCTCCTTGTTAGGGGCCCATGCTCAATAAGAGCCACCACCACTTTTTTGTGTCTGTGAACAAGAAATCCTCGGGATATCTTAGCAGTCACCTCCACACCCCCAAAAACCATTGCAGGTCTCAAGCAGCTGAAGAAGAAGATCAAGACGTGGTTCGTTCATCTCGAAAATCCGTGGAAACATCGTCATGGATCAGGTCAGATTCATTTCGTACCTCGACATTGGCGCCATCCGTGGGACGGCAACGAACTGCCCTTCGATCTTCATCTCGGCTGTCGGATCTCTCTCAGGAAAAACCCAGATCTGGAAAGTTTACAGAAAAAGGCTTCAAGGCTTGTTCTATTAAAGCTCAAAAAGATCCATAGATCTAAAAAGAGGCTTCCAGATATGGGCAAGAAGAAACGGCCTGATTCAAATGATCAGGTCTCCGGATCTGTGATGGTTTTAAATCTGCTCCGAGCTTCAGATCTATCTAGGCCTGATTTACAGATCTAGGTCTAGATTACAGACCTGGATTTTAGGTCTAAAGTTGCAGATCTGACTCTAAAATCGCAGATCCAGAAATTACCAGATTTCCGCCGCCATGTACGCGCCCCCGCGGATTCTCACTCCGCAGCCGTGCATGTGCCGCCGCGGAAACCACCATCTGGGTTTTGCGCAAGAGACCTCCGCCATGCACGCGCACTCACGAGTCACCACTCCATCGCCGTGCATGCGCGCATCAGGCCACGCGCCAAACTTCAAAGGTTGGGAATCCTCATAATATCCCATATGGCTACGCGCCAAACTTCAAGGTTGGGAATCCTCATAATATCCCATATGGCTACGCGCCAAACTTAAAGGTTGGGAATCCTCATAATATCCCATATGGCTACGCGCCAATCTTCAAGGTTGGGAATCCTCATAATATCCCATATGGCTACGCGCCAAACTTCAAGGTTGGGAATCCTCATAATATCCCATATGGCTACGCGCCAAACTTAAAGGTTGGGAATCCTCATAATATCCCATATGGCTACGCGCCAATCTTTAAAGGTTGGGAATCCTCATAATATCCCATATGGCTACGCGCCAAACTTCAAGGTTGGGAATCCTCATAATATCCCATATGGATACACGCCAAACTTCAAGGTTGGGAATCCTCATAATATCCCATATGAAATTTTCAAATATGTAAATTTACAGCGGTTATATTTTAAATGACTATATCTTTCACTTTCTTTCCGGTTCCCACACTTTCAACTCTTCTCAAACATACACTCATGCATGTACATCTATTGCATTCTATGCTTTCTTCTACCACTATAGTTAAAACAATACTTATTTACATATATATTTGTTTGTGTTTTATGTGTTAATTCACACGCCATGGCTTTTTTATTTTTGCAAAATATATGAAAAATAGAAGAAGCTTGAAGAATAATAATTGAATGTGACATAAATCGAACTCAACCTAACTTTGTTGGCATTGACTAGTTAATAATTACATAATATGTCAAAGTTTGATTTGAAAGGTTCATTGAACTCATAAAAATTTAACTTGTTGATCATGCCGTAATCAATGGTACGGTGTGGAGTGCAATAAATTGACATGAGAAAATCATGTAAATATATTTTTAAAAAAAATACTATATAAATTTTTTTATAACAACTAAATAAATAATGAATTATTCACCACCTCTGGTCTAGTGGTAGGATTAGGAAGCTTGAGTTTTCAAGTGAAAAATCAAGTTCAATCCCACTTATGACACTTTAGGTGGATGTTGATAATGAAGGATTTGAGCTAGGTCTTGCGAAGATGTCAGTACAAGAAAATATGTTTGTATCCTCGTGTTGCGGCTCGCTAGTGTTATGGGTGTTACAGGTTTGATTCTTGAAATGTCTTCACCGAATTGTTACATGAACTAATTCACAAAAATATATATATATATATATTCTTCAAAATTAGTGTTATTGAGTTTTTATTAACCGTTTTTAATTAAAATTTATCACATTCTATAACCATTGAGTTTTTACTAAGCTTCAACAATAACACCAAACACTAAGCTTGCGCGCAGCAACACACAAGTAAGAACATATCATCATCATCATCATCATCATCATCATCATCGTACTCAGTATATCCCACCAATAGCAAAGCTATGGTAGGGTCTGAGGAGGGTAAGATGTAGACAGCCTTACCTCTACCCCGTAGGAATAGAGAGGCTGCTTCCGGTGAGACCCCCAGCTCGATGGTAGTTTTGCATCAACCATTGGGACACCGGCCGATTGGTGCATGTACCCTTGTCTTTCGGCTATCAACGCTACCACATGATGCCTGATTAACCTTCCGCCACTTTTATAGTTTTAGAATATTAAAATGTGAGCAAACTTATTTAACATATTTCATAGTTTTAGGGTATTAAGTGTATAGCTAAACAATATTACCAGAGAAATGTTATTTTCATAATTTCCACTTAACATATATTTTGTTAGACACAATTTGTGAATCTATTTCGTATGTGTGTAACATGTCTATAAGAAAATAGAAACACATGCGAACACATACAACATGTGACACAAGTAAACATATACAACACGCCAAAACTTACGTACAAACATGTGAAAAAAAAGGTTTTAAAATACTTTAAATTAAAAATCACGACGCTACATATCATAAAAAATATCTATAATAATATGTATGTAAGAATATGCAATAGCACGCGAACACATACTAAGTATACAATGTGTGACACGAGTGAACACATCCAACATACGAAAACATACATACACGATACAGCGTAAACATGTGAGAAACAACTTTAGATTTTAAAACTTACGACGTTACATATCACCGAAAAATATATCTATAATGACTATAAGACTATTCTATAAGATACTAATGCAAACACATGTAGTCACATTCATAAACCAATTTATTTAACTTAATTTTCATAGTTTTCCCCAAACAGATTCATTCAACACACTAAAAAGTAAAAACACTCAAGACCCAAATTTAAATAGAATACTTAGTGATGAAATCTTTGATTATTTGCATCAACTTAATGGATGGTTCAGAGTCTGGATTAATAGTAAAGAACCCATGTTGTTGACCTTCAAATTCAACATATGTCACATCTTTCCCCCAATTTTTCAATATCTTTGCATACTCCTTGGCTCTATCTTTCAATAGATCACTACCGCCACAAACCACCAATATTGGGTCCAACTCCACTGGTTCGAGATCCAAGCTAGCCGGTCCAAACGGGTTCACTAGAGGGTGGTCCATGGTGTCCCCGTCTGGGATCGACAACCTCCAGAACCTAACCAACACTTTAATTGTTAGTTAACAATGCATACATATAAATCAGAGTTTAATAGAGGCGTAAACGAGCCGAGACGTTTGTAAACTAGTTGAAGTCGGGTCGTTAAAAGCTTGAAATGATCCTAAACCGGAGATTATATTATAAATGATATTGAGCTTGAGCCTGACTAGACTCGCAAGTCTAAGCAAGTATATCATGTATATAAATATAATAATTTATTTTATATAGTATAAATAAACTTTAATGTGCGAAACACTAGAGTAATTATTACACCATAATAAATTTTAAATAGCACTTCAATTTTGTTGTAGTGTATTAAATCTCGCAATAATTATTTCGCTACTTGAAAATGCAGAGTTATAAAACTACTCTATAAAAAAATTTTGTAGCGTAATTACATTATTCCACATATTTTTTTCTCTGCTTTATATTGAATAGATATATGTATTTGATCCGAACACATAAAACTATAAATAACAATATATGCATATAAATCAAATAATTAATAAATAATAAACGAGCCAAGAAAAGTTGTAAAATGACACGAACCTATCAATAAGTTCCCAATTCAAGAAAGCGTCTTTAGAACCATATTCCTCGGACTCGGTCAACCGGGTCCCACCAAAGAATGGTGCCAATAAAACATAACCCCTAACCCGAACCGGTTCCAAGCTCTTCGAGCCAGCCCTCAACCGAACCGCCACATTATGAACAATGTTCCCACCAGCCGAGTCACCTGACACAAACACACGACTAAAGTCAACCGAGTCAACAAGCCACGGATCCGGCTTAGCCGCCACAGCCTGAGCCTGGAGCCACTTCACCGAGTTAGACCCGTCCTCCACCGCCAACGTGAGCCGGTTCTCAGGCGCCAGCCGATAGTCTGGAGCCACGACCACGGCTTGGAGAGCCAGAGCCAGCTTAAAACAATAGTTTTGACAATTAGGCCATGTTCTTGAACCAATGCAAAAACCACCACCATGAATGTAGTAAAATATTGGTAACCTTTTACCCTCGGCTAAAGCGGGTTTATACAACCGCAAGCTAAGGCTATTCGCTTCATCAAACACGACGTCTTTCCATAACACCGAGCCATCATCAAGCACTGGGACTTCAAAGCTCGGTTTAGTGGACCGCCATATTGAACCGTCACTATAGACTTTGAGCACACCTCTACAGTTATCAACTTCATAAGGTACAACTTGTGACATGTTTGGATGACTAGAAAGATTATGAGTTTGGTTTAAAGTCAAAGAACATTGATGGACTTGTTTTAACAACAAAAGATGACATGACATGGATTTGCATATTTGTGTTTGTCAGTTTGTGATGATGAATATGATGATATACTCATTCTTGAATTCATGCCAAAATATGAAAAGGTTATCAAGCCGGCAATGTTTGGTTTTTTATGCCTAGAACAAAATTTTATTCCAAGTTAAAAAAAAAGTAGAGAATTTCAAAAATTATCGATTAAAATAAAACATGAAGCCACCTTTTTTTATTCTTTTTCATTTTTGTATATATTGTGTATTACAAAATTTTTTCAAAAAAAATACTAGAATAATAAATGGGTTATTAAATAACTTGGAGCGAAAAATAAAATTATTTTAAATAATTCAATTCAACTACCGGTTTCAACTGGTTAGACAAATAATTAGCGAGTTCAAATAAAGACGGTTTAAGATTACTTAACTGGGCTATTATTGATGCAACGCACTAATAGAGAATGAAGGTTATCACGTTGATTCTTGGAATACCCGTGAAGATCCTTCCTCAAACCCCAAATTCGACCCAAAAGTCAAGAATTTGAAAAGATAAAGCTTTTTTATTCAATATTGATCAATTGATCAGTCACCACATTCATAACATATTAATAGAGAATCTAATATAGGTTTGGGCCAAAACAAACAACCAAAGGCCCAACAACAGCCCAAAACAAAACCCAAAAAGTGGACGAAAAAGATAAAAGTGGCCCAAAAGTGTATCTAGAGGCCTTATTTCGGAAAAATAAGCGGGATAACCCGCCTACGGCTGGTTACCACAACGTGACCCACGTTCCAACGGTCGATTTGGCTGGTAGCACGCCTGAAACGGAGGCCCGTAGCCCAAGTTAAGCCCATTTTCATGCAGCCCCCTTTAAAGCGCGATCTTGGGCATCCAAAAACATCATGGCCCGGTCTTCCACACTTGAGCCCACATCAGTTATGTAGCAAGGTTTCTATCCGGTATTCCGGTCAACTTGTCTTCCCATTGCTATGAACATTAATTCTAGCATCTATTTGACTATTCCATTAGAAAAGTCTTGCATGTCAAAGTCAACATGTCAATAGATTCAACAAGTCATTAGAAAAGTCTCAATACTACATTACTACATGACATAGTCAACATGATATAAACAGTCCCAGATTATGAGATTGCTTCGAACTTAAAATTAGAGTGGGTGACAAACTGACAATCTAAACCGTTTACACTAAATTAATGGGACATTTGGTTCGTAAAACTTATTTTAATAAATTAAATTTCGAGTTAGAATTTGACGCAAGAATTGGAATCTAACTAAGTAACTTTAGTTTATTATGCATTAAATTGAAAATACAATCATAAAGAAATTAGAATCTGTCATCGCAAGATTTTAATTTCTTTAGTCGGATTACAATGAATAATTTTAATTTCAATCAAAAGATTAGCTAATGCACCATCGAAAGATTTGAATTTCTTTCGTCGGATTCCGTCACAATTTTGAAGGAATGTTAGAATTATTATAGTGAATAATTTTAGTTTTAGTTTATTATCATCCAAAAATACTAATGGAATTCAGATTCTAATTCCAAACAATTTTACAAACTAAATACATTAACAAATGGAGTTCAAATTTAAATCCAAATAAAATCCACCAAGAGCATTCATAGGGTACCCCACATCCAATTGGGTGAAAAGTGTCTTCCCAAATATACATATGAACAGTAATATTTTCTTTTTTCTTTCTTCTTCACTCACAACTAGAGGTGAGCAAATAAACCGGTTAACCGAACCAATCCAAAACCGAACCAATTTGGAATCGATTGAAACTGGAGGTTTGGAACATGCTTGTAATTTTCGCCACCAAAACCGGTTAACCGAACCAAACCGGGAAAAACCAGTCAAAACCCGAACCGAAACCTATAGTAACTAGTCAAGAAACCGGTTTCAACCCGAACCAAAATCGATCATAAACCTGTTTGAATTTTGTTAACCAACCCGAACCAATTTCAATCCAAACCGGTTTTGAGTTTTAAACCTGTTTGTGCACATCTACTCACATTTCTCTCTACGATATACAATACTCACTCACAAATATATGCACGGTGAGATGTGAATGCTCTAAGCTTCTTTTTAAAAATCTTGTATATCTCATTCTTCATATTTATCTCTATTATATAATAGCTTTTTATTATCTTTTTTTATCTTTTTTTTTTCACTCATATCCATTAAAACAAATGCTATAAAATAGATATGAGGATGAATAGTGTGAAGCAAATTTGGTGATTAGTATGATTGATGATAGGGGATGGGATCTACAGGTATTTTCTTGGGTTTTATTTTTCTATTTTTTTTCTTTTTATTATTTTCCTCTAAATTTAATGATATTATAAATCAAAGTTTAAAAGTCAAATTGAGAATCGTGTATAACATAATACTTAAAGTGCTTTCTCTTTTCTTTTCTACAAGAAAAGGATATATTAAATTTAAAAACAAAATAAGTTTTAAAATAGTTTTATTTATAAAAAAAAAAAGGTGCTAGTTAAAATATGGTAACTTCAAGTGTGAAAATAATTCACATGTAAATGTAATATTTGTATTGCTAGAGTAGCTGAACACCTAACCTAAGAAAAAAAATCATTTTAGAGAGATTGTAAGACTTAGAAACGATTTGTTTAATCAGCTTCAGCTCAACTGATATTGTATGGAAAGTGTATATTTAGGCTGAAGGTCTCTAGTTTTTAAGTTTGAATTCGATCATGATGTGCGAAAATGTGTCTATGAAAACTACAACTCACAACTAAGCTTTAAATTAAAACGGATTATCCTAACTTAAGTTCACACAACCGACAAGTGTACCGATCGTATGTAGTAAAGACTAAGGAAGTCCGAGTATCGAACACAAAGACACGTGAGGTGGCTCAGATTACTAACCCTACTCAAGTCCTGCCTAAATAATATATTTGTTTAACTTATATATCTATACTAACTTAACTTAACTAACGGTGTAACGAAACTAACTGGAAACTTAACGGGATTTAACGATAATAAGAAAACGAATCACCTAGGTAAGATGACTTAACAGGTATAGGATGGCTCAGGTGCTAACAAGTGTTTAAAACCGGCTTCTAAAGATGAACTAAGATAGATGTAATCAAGGCAACTGGTCCCGACGGTCAGTTTTACCAGAAAACCTAACAACGTCTATTTAGCTTTTAATTTACGATTGTTTATTTACGTAACCCAATGATTTATTACTTGGTCCGTATCAAAATCACAATCCTCACTAAGGCTCGAGCTAATTACAAACCTAGGAAGAAAGGGGTAATTCAATAATAAGGATAAAATAACTCAACTTACAAACTAACCTAGTCGATAGCTAGAAAACCGCACGTGGTCTCGCAACGGGTAACTTGTAACACCCCGGTTAAAGCGGAAACGCCTGAGTGTGACGTACAGATTGCCCAAAACACATGTGACACTATTAAGTGACAATATTATCATTAATTGATTTAAACATCAAGTACACAAGTTTGAAACAAGAAATACATGGAAAATTACAAGAACAATTTCACAACTTATCTATTTATTGATATACCCTAAGTTCTAATATCATCTTCATGTGTCAACTTCGAATAGATGTACCTGTAGCATATATATAAAAAATAATGTCAACTATATGAATAGTTTGTGAGTTCACACAAGTTTTGACATAAGTACATAAAAATCCACAATTCCATGAACAAGGTAAATGAGTAAGTAAGATCCTTTCCAATTGGAATTGTGCACCAATGTACTCAGATAATAGCGCAAGTAAGTGTCCTTTCCGTTGGCAACAACCAACGTACTCGGATCGGGGGTCCCTATTCCACTCATAACATCGAGGTCCTGAGTGCATAGGGGGGCGTATGATCATACTTAATGAGAAAACCATGAGCACGTAATCTTTGAGCAAGTAAGCAATTAAACACACAAGTCCATGTAACGAATTGTAGTTTGTAAATAATAAATAAACGAAATTGAATTGTTGATAGGATATATATGTTACCCCCAAAATAGTTAAAAAGGGTAAAAGGGGTGTGAGAAACTCACCTTGAAGTTGAAGGCAAACTTGAAATAAAACCAAAAGCGTGTAAATGAACCAAAGCAATTGAACTTCATGAACTATAATTTAATATACAAAATAAAATATTAACTAACAATTTATAAAAGTAAATAAATCAGGTTGTCGGGGATTAGAAGTGTTTAATGTATATTTTATCAATTTATGGAGTTTTTGATAATATAATATTAGTGTTAAGTTTTAACGAACTTTAACGCATTTTGAATTAGTTTAAATTATGAGATGTCACTCCCCCATCTACGGCCTAGGAGTGCGACCCATAATTTGGTATCGTGTTTGTAAATAATTCAGAGTTGCGTTATATTGCGGAAGACTTACCAAAACTTTAAGGATCGAAAATGTAATTTATATAAACATTCAAAAGACGGGAATTATGAAATACCCGTTTAGAGTTATTAACAAAATATTACTTGTTTTACAATTACAAACCATCATGTTAAGTTTATAAAAGAAATCCGAGCCATCGGATATTAGTACTTCATCATTCCAAGCTCTAACTTTGTTCACCTGCAAAATATAAGAAAATACGTCAGCAACGAATGCTGATAAACACGCTGACGCAAAAATATTTCTTTTACTTTATTACCCCTCGAGGCTACGCCTGCCTCGACCCAACGTGGCTTAGGAATAACAAAGTCAAATAACACATTATAAATACGAGCCTCTACTCTAGGTCACCTCAGCAAACACCGCAACGTTCGACTTAGTTAAGTACCCGTAAATATACACAACGGTCGTACTCCCTGCAGGAGAGCGTCCTACGACCAAGGGTGGTGCGATCATGCCCATACATCGCATAGTACCACCTATGTAAGGATCCAAACATACGTATACCATAGCCTGAGGGCTAGGTTTATACCCTTATTCATAATGGTTTTAGGAACACATAGTTCCTTGTAAACAAATTTCAAATAACATGTTTGACTCCTTTTAAAATAAGTAAAAGTTTGGGGGCGTATTCACCTTGTCTCTTTAGGATCGGCTTCACTCACCGTCCAAGGGTCTTTCCCTTTCTTTATCTCGCACCCATAGTACGAGTATAAATATTTGTTAGTTGGATACACGATCCGGCTTAAGACCTTTAGTCTTATATCTCAATCCTCGATTGAACCTTTAGTTCAATTCTTATTTACTTGAAAACCTTAAGTTTAAAAGTAAATTATAAACCTTTAGCTATATTCAAAACCCGACGTTTCTTCTTCTCCAAGAAACGTAATCATTTTCTTTTATTATTTAAGAATACTCATTATTCATTAAAAATAATATTTTCATAACAAAGATTATATATACATATATACTTACACACATATATATGAAATCACAATATTCAATACACAATCTTTTATTCATTTCTTTGTTATGTTATCTTTTCTTTTCTTTTATCGAGATATCGAGTATATCCTCGACTTAAGGCTCAAGCCTTTAATATAATATTGAATTATATTGAATTTATCATTACGCCTAACCTTAATGGCGAATAGAAACCCTAGAGAATTGAGCAGCACTCCGACGCCGCTTTACTTTTCTCGTTCAACTTTAATATGCCAACTTCAACACACGTCGGCACGTCTTTCGGGACTCTTTGCCATAACAACGCCTTCTTGATGATTGAGGGTGGAGGGTGGCTCAAACTTCAAGGAAACGGTGTAACAAACAAGATATCGGGGCACTCTTATCGAGGTATTATGGCACGTTTATCGAGGTAAGGCTAGAGAGAGAGTAGTGAGAGGTTAGAGCTGAGTTTGGATGATGAATTATGAACACCCAATGGTTGCTATTTATAGGCGATTTTTGGAACCCCATCGCGCTACGCGATAGGTCACTGGACAGGCCTATCGCGTACCGCGATATAGACCTGATGACGCAGAAGGTAGGGCTGCCACGTGTCGACACGTGGCAGTCACCGCTCCACGTGGCGACAGTGTTGCCACGTGGTGACACGCGGCAGCACATGGTGCCACCGTGTGCCACGTGGCACACGTGTCACACTGTGTCAGACTCCCCATCGCGATACGCGATGGGTGTCTCCTCTGACTCATCGCGTAGCGCGATGGGTCAGGAAAACAGAATTTTCAATTTAAACCCTCAACTTTGGAATTTGGCAATTTTAGTCCTAAACTTTAGAAAGTTGATACTTTGAACTCGAAATTTTCACGTTGTTACATCCTCCCTACCTTGAAACAAATCTCGTCCTCGAGATTGCTTTACTCGAACAAGTGGGGGTACTTATTTCTCATTTCCGATTCGAGTTCCCAAGTATATTCGGGCCCTCTACGCGAGTCCCATTTAACTTTCACTATGTTCAAAGTTCTTTTCTTTAACTTCTTTGTTTTCGAATCTTCAATTTGAATTGGACGTTCTACGAATTTTAAATTCTCATTTATTTCAACGTCTTTAAGTGGCATAGCCAACGATTCATCGGTCAAACATTTACGCAGATTCGAAACATGGAATACATCATGTATCCCTTGCATTTCCTCGGGCAGTCGCAAACGGTATGCAACATTGCCAATCCGTTCAAGTAACTCAAAAGGTCCAACGAATCGACGACTCAATTTTCCTTTTTACCGAAGCGAACGGCGCCCTTCCAAGGCGAGACTTTCAATAACACTTTGTCACTGACGTTGAATTCTAACGGCTTACGACGGACATCGGCGTAACTCTTTTGGCGATCACGCGCCGTCTTAAGTCGTTCTCGGATTTGAATAATTTTGTTGGTCGTTTCTTGGACTATCTCTGGTCTAGATAACTGATTGTCTCCAGTTTCAGACCAACACACGGGCGTTCTACACTTTCTTCCATACAACGCCTCGAACGGTGCGGTTTGAATACTTGCATGATAACTATTATTGTACGAGAATTCCATTAGGGGCAAGTGGTCGTCCCAACTTCCACCTAGATCGATCACACAAGCACGGAGCATATCTTCCAACGTTTGAATCGTTCTTTCGCTTTGCCCATCGGTTTGCGGATGATAAGCAGTGCTAAGGTTCAACTTTGTACCGAGAGCTTATTGGAAGCTTTTCCAGAAGTGAGACGTAAAACGACTGTCTCGATCAGAAATTATAGACAGCGGTACTCCATGCAAAGCGACAATGGTTTTTACATAGATACGCGCTAATCTATCCATAGAATACGACTCATTGATGGGTATAAAGTGTGCAGATTTCGTTAAACGATCCACAATCACCCAAATAACATTATGTTGTCGAATCGTCTTTGGGAGTTTGGTAATGAAGTCCATGGTAATTAACTCCCACTTCCATACGGGAAGCTCGGGTTGCTGAAGCAATCCCGAAGGCTTCTGATGTTCAGCCTTGACCTTTAAACACGTCAAACATTTCGCAACATGCGAAGCGACATCCCTTTTCATCCCGTTCCACCAATAGTTCGCCTTTAGGTTGTGGTACATCTTATCACTTCCGGGATGCATCATATATTTAGACTTGTGAGCTTCGTTCAAGATTTTCTCACGCAAACCTCCAACGATTGGTACCCAAATCCTATTGCTGAGTCTAAGGATACCGTCGTCACCCTTGACTAATGAGTCAATGGTGCCATTTCGTTTTTCGTCAGAGATTTGGTTTTCATTGATTGCTTGTGTTTGCGCGGATTTGATTTGCTCAAAGAGATCAATTTGAAGTTCTAAACGTAGAGCTTGAACTATTTTGGGTTTTTCATGCTCTTTACGACTTAAGGCATCGGCCACGACGTTGGCCTTGCCTTCATGATACACAATCTCACAATCATACTCGTTAACAGTCTCCATCCATCGCCGTTGGCGCATGTTGAGCTCTTTTTGATCGAAAATATGTTTCAAGCTTTTGTGATCAGTGTACAAGGTAAATCTTACTCCATAGAGATAGTGCCTCCATATCTTAAGTGCAAAGATTATGGTGCCTAACTCTAGATCGTGAGCCGGAAAGTCGCCACCGGCGCCGGAAGTGGCGGCCGGAAAAACGGGGATGACGGGCTGCTGTTTGTTTTATTATTATTATTATTATTATTATATAATTTAATTTATATTTACACTATTAGTCCTTATACTTTTATGCTTCTTATGAATCATAATATAAACTTAATTTACACATTGGACCTTGCACTTTAAATGTAATATAAATGAACTAAAAAGTTAATGATTTTGAACTATTTTCATATTATACCCGACTAGTATGTAACTCGATTAAATAAACACTTTAAAACTTGAAGTCTCATTTATGAATAAAATGAAAACGAAATTGAACGAGAAATGACTATAAAACATCGTAATTATTATTAAATCAATGAACTATAATTACGAATACATTGAAATGACAAAACGAGTCGGTTTAGCGAATACATTATAAAATACATAAGAGGAAGTTTGAGATATATATTTATATATATCTATAAATAAAACCGAAAAATTTAAAATGAGATCGGGTTTTTGGGTTTGAAAAGTAACGAATGTTACAGGACTTACAACTTTTGGAAATTTCGTCCCGAAATTAAAATAAAAAAAAATTAAAAGAGAACAACTAATATACGGAGTTGTTTGAAATTTTAACAATTTATACATATATAATTAAAATATAATAACGTTGATATACGAATGACCCGAAAGAACGCCACAAATAGGAAATATGACAATGACACTTATATATAGGATGTACCAGAGGCGTATCCACCATGCCCTTATCATATTGTATTTGTCCCGTTCCCCTAAATCATTCCAAAATTCGAGTTATTACACACAACCAGACTTATTATATTTTCCATGCGAGGACTTTGATAATTACGTGTCGACCCATAATTACCTCTATCGTCGGATGGTCCATATAACTTGCTCAATCATGTGGTTTTAAGACATAGACTTTAGATAAATAAATAAAATTCTCATATAGAACGTTAAAAATCAAAAATAATGAATTAAAAGGGTAAAAACATTACAAGACACCTTGATAGACCATTCAGGCCTAGGACAACGCAAAAATACTAAGTCAAGTAAATAAAAATCATCATGTCTAAACCAAGTAAATGATGTTGAAAATGAACTAAACGAGGTAATGAAATTAAAGAATAAAAACATTATAATCATGAACATCGTCATATGTAATTGAAATAATGGGATCGATAATAATGTGGCAAGTAAACGTAGCATTTAACCAACGAAATATGAACATGTAAATTGATAGCGCATTGGGTTCGAGAATAGCTTAGTTAAACGAAACTTTAAAGTATCAATATCATGTTGTTTAACAAATGGACATTTCCGAATTAATTGCAGCGTAATTAACGGTAACATTGAGATGAACTAAAGTGAACATTACAACATATAAATTGATAATTTAAAATAAAACGGATAAACGAACTTCTATTATCACAATATTAAAGTCCATTAAATTTGTGAAAAAAAAGTTTCAATAGCAACCTTGAGCTTATCAAAGTAAGTAGTTGAAATCTCGAAATTATAATAAATCGTAGGTTTGAGATCAAAATTAACGAATTGATTCCAATAAAAACATTGAGTGGAAAGAAGAAAAAAAGAATTTACCAAAACAATTCATGTAAAATAATCATAACATAAATACAACATGTACATAGGACACAGTCCCGGTTCTAAGTAAACGATCTCGTTTGGGGAGAATCGGTTGTCGATAGTCAAATGTAAAAGTAAAATGAAAATATGATTTCTATTAGGTAACTATGTACACATACACATTCATAATTCTAATCTCCACTTAATGGTTACGTTGGTGGTAAATTGGTCATAGACCACGGGATTAGAAATAACAAGTGTAAACCGATTTAATATGGCGAATAAGAATAATGTGCTAGTTTACATTTCATAAAAACACAAACGAATATGGATCAAAGATCAATAAACAATAATTTAAAGAAGTGGATGTAAAAATTACTTTGGGTACGTCCGAAAAATACGTGAAGGAGAAGTTAAAGAAAAGAAAATGTAGCTTGCGTTGCTTGTCTTCTCGAATGTCGGTTGGTTTGGGGTAGGAGAGATTGACGTGGGAGACGGTGCCATGATTTCTTAGCCGAAACTCATTAGCGTTAACGAAGGGGAAAGAAAATAAGGGATATAATATGTATTTTACGCAAATCGGTTGTAAATCGTGATGCTTTTATATCTCATGATAAAATAAAATTTATTCTATTTCACTTAGGCAAAAAGTTTTTTTTTATCTATCGCTAAGAATTGCAAATTTTATAAAATTTTAGTCGTAAAGACAAATAATTTCTTTTGACCAGCGACCTAGGAAAAATGATTACCAGATTACATGACTTGTTGAATGAAAAATAGTTTCAAAATGGCTCAAAACTTGTTTGAAGCAAATATTTACTTTAAATATTATTATATTGATAGTAGTAACGATGATACTAGTAATAATAATATTACTAATGATAATAATTATAATAATAATAATAACAAAATATTAACAATAATAACATAAATTTTTTTTTAATAATAATAATATTGATAATTACCGTAATAATAATAATGATGGTTACGGTGATGGTACTAATAACAATAGTAGTAGTAGTAGTAGTAATATTAGTAGTGATAATAATATTAGTAACTTTAATAATAATAATAATAATAACAACAATGGAGATAATAAATTCTTTTTAAATAAAATTCATTTGACTGAAAGTTAAAAATAACTGAGGATTTGGGATTACGTGCGAGGTGTTAGTAAAAAAATAAAATGTAGGGAAATATGCAAAAGAAAATATAGACGAGTTTTGTAAAATCTAAGTGTTGAAACTGTAAAATCGAATAGAATAAACGAGCGATGCGGGGTAAGGTATTGCATAGCGGAAACAAGTTAGGCCTTTCAAAGTATGGCGGGTGTGCTAGGGTCACCATGATGATAGTAGGCTTAAAGCATGTGGTCAAACATCTGATTGAGACAAATGGTTAAGTACAGGTCTTGCAGACGGATGAATGGCGTTGAGTTTGGGTAGGTTTTGGCATTATGTGGTAATTGAATCCACCACAAATAGAAGTACATCAACGTTTAAGGGAAGTAAAGTGGCGTGAATTACACATACTATACAAAAGGGTGTTTTCTGTGTGTGGGTTTTCGGTTGGGTTTAGTTTGTGTTTCCAAGAATGGTGCTGGGTTTGAATTTTGAATTTACTATAGCGGTGAAGGTGGGTGCGGTTAAACGTGGGGTGATCGGAATTGCAGAGGCCATTCACTTGATAACTTGGATTGTCATTTCGCCGGTTGAGTGCGACAACTAGGAAAACGAAAAGATGTGATACGAAACGTGAAGAATTTGCGTGACTTGGGACGTAAGTAAGAAAACGATTAACAGATACATTAATAGAAACAAGTAAGGAAAAGAAATCGCATGAAACAAATTTGAAATAAAAATTGGAATTCACATGAAACGTCATGAGTTTTCTCCTTTTAATAAACGAAAACCTCATAAACTATTGAATAATCAATATGGGAAAAGAAAATATTAAATTTACAATAAATAGTGAAATCGAATTGAGGATCGAATGTTCATGAACCATCATGACTTTTTAAATTTTCACTTCTAAAACATAATAGTAAAATAATAAAGTAATCGTTTGAAATTTGTTTATTACTTTTCGAACTTTTAAAACTTTAAACCGTAAATGAAAGCATAAATAAAGAAAATGAGTCACAAAATTTTAAAACTTAACTATTCTCGTATCAAAATGCGAAATTAAATCAAACCGAAAGCTGGGTATTCGTGTACAGACTTCCAGTTAAAACACATTGTAAAACATAGGGGAGTGCAACCATATTCTTTTCACAAAGAGAACATGGTTGCGTTTGAAAACTTAAAGTTGTGACTCATATGGCGTTGAAAGTGGTATGCTTTGGCTTAATAGAGGTCATGCTCTTTCCTAACTCTCCAGGTAAGCAACCGGGTCCCGCGTCAGATTGGGATTTATACGCATTGCTTATCCTTAGGTTTCAATAACCTTGGTGTCAAGAGTTTCATAGGGTTTAGGGTTATTAAATATATCATTAAACTTGATAAACAAGCCAAACTAGGTCCAAACAAGCCCATTTAAGCCCATATAAGACAAAATAGTCATGTTGATGCATTTGGGCAGCCATGGAACACCCCTAGAGCCCCGAGCTATGTGACCATGAAAGTTCAGGTGACCGCGCGGCGTGTCCATGCCCTTTGGGTCTTCGTTTATCGATTGCTGACTCATTTAAACTTCGTTTGTGCGTACCGGCTTCATCCAAGCTCCGTTTTAGCTGATTCTTTTTCATTTGACTCGTTTTATCGCTCTCTTCAACATGGGACCTATCACATACACAAACATGTAATTTCATTCAAGAATAAAAAATAATCGTTAACGTTTAAGCACAAATAACATAAAAACTATTAGGAAAACATGTGTGTTTTACACCACATCAGATCACAACTGGGTTTTATCACAATGGGTCTTCAGGACGTATTATTCTTGAACATGATATTGTGGGCTTGGACTACTCAGCTCTATTTGCGATCAAAGACGTATGAGATCACGTGCCACCTTTAACTATTGGATTACCTAAGGAGCTTTATTCATTAGTCTTAAACAAATTGCAACTTTCATTTTCACAACATTCTTTTCTTTGGTTGTAAGTAAAGTAATGATATTAAATTAAAATCCAATATCCAAATTGAGAAACATGTATAACACAATATTGTATTCCCTTTTCTAAAAGAAAAGAATATGTTAAATTAAGAAAAGCAAAATAATCTTTAAAATATATGTATTCAAAAAGTATGTTACTATTTAATCATATGTTATCATTTTTTAAGTATTAATTTGATAAAGTAAAGAAGCAAATGTGGCAAAGAACAAAGTAGATGACTATATGTGAGTTTCCTTGTTATAAGTAACATACGAGCCTAACAATTTCTCTAAAAGAGATATACATAAATGACTTCGGTGACGGTACTTGAACACGAACATCTATTAAAACTCATTGATTTGCATGTTAATGATGAAGAAGATTTAGAAGAATCTGACAAGGAGGACGAGGTTGCACAAGATGAGTTTGTATGCCCATGTAAGCTGTGCGACCAACGAATCAACGAGTACTATAGGTACTACTATAAATGCATAGATGATTCATGTGATTACTCTCTTCATAAATTCTGTGTAGAGGTCCCGATGACGTAAGTTGTTATGCGAGTGAAATTTGTTTTGATTTCCCCGTTTGTATAAGTTGTTGTGTGGAAGTAGACAAAAAGATGATACATCACCCTAGCCACCCACACCCACTAGTATCTCTTATCTCCCAATCCATTTCATGTAAGTGTAATGCTGTGGGATGAAACACGATGGGATATTTTTTCTATGTACGACATGTTCTAACTTTGTCATAAATAGTGAATGTGTCTTTTTACCAAAAAGTTTGTTAATTCAACGGACTACAGATGGCATTTACCACCACACACATCCACTCACCCTTTATTATGAAATCCCATTGGCAGAACAAGTAACTAAATACAACCCTGAATGCAGAGTATGCCATTTTGGTTTTTATAGAGAGGATGAATGGATTTACAAATGCGAGAAGTGTATTTACTACGCCCATGCGGGTTGTGCAACATCATATAGAGAGCCATTTAAGTCCTTCTTGTCAAGAGGTAAGTAAACATTTTGAAGTACATGATTTCTTCCATTTTGCCAATAATCATGCATTTGAATAACTGTTTTTCCAATCTTTCAGAAAGAGATAAAATGGCTAAAAATTTTAAAGATGCCGACTTTCCTGATCTTTTCCATCTACCATTTCCCGATCAAGCTTACAACATACCTAGACAATTATTTTTCAAAGAAGTCAGACCCACAACTTATAGAAGTCTACAACATACCATTCATCATCATGAGCAAATTTTAGTTAACACAAAATGCGTAGATGGTGTAAGCTCCTCAACGATTAGTTTGTTGGCCATGTGTCATAATCCAATGAAAAAGATACAACTATTATGTAATGTATGCGTGAGACCAATCACGAAGATGCCGTTTTACAAGTGCGGGGCCATTGAAGATGAGGGTTGTAACTTTGCTCTTCATGAGTGGTGCGCTAGGCTACCAACAAAAGTAAATAACCATCTAGATCACCCACATCATACCCTCACTCTGATGTCAAATGTCTCAAGTAAGTTTCTCAACATATTTGAGTGTAATGTTTGTCGCTTACTTTGCAATGGCTATGCTTATGGTTGTGTCGAATGTCACTACTACATTGATGTCACTTGTGCATTTACACCTAATATTATCACACATGAATCTCACCCTAGTCATCTTTTTTCATTAACTAAGCATATTCTTTCGGGATATCCTTGTTCAATTTGTCTCCAAACCTTTGCTCAACATTTTGAACCATATCCACCTATTTGGGGGTTCATTTTCCGCATGTGTCGAGTATATATAGATCCGCGTTGTGCTTTGTTGTTACCCAAGACAATTACACACGCTTATGACAAACATCCCATGAACTTGAGTTACCTCCCGATTGAAAACCATAAGAGTGAATACTTTTGTGAAATTTGTGAGAACACATTAAATCCACATTCTTCTTTCTATCATTGTGACAAGTGTGCTCAGTCGATACATTCTGCTTGTGCTCCTTTAATACTTTGTTGTGAGACTGAAACCTATTCTGAATCTAAAAAGAGCATTTATTCGTATATAAATATCAAGTTTGGGAGCATTCATAAGTTTGATAATCACCCACATCCTCTCTCGTTTACTCAAGGGACTACAAGTGATGGTAAATGTAGTTTGTGTTCGAAGGAATTGCAGTACCTCATGATATTGAAGTGTTTCGAGTGTGAGTTTGCAGCTGGCACGGATTGTTATAGAAGCTGGAGGTTTTTGTTTGCGGTCCGCTCTTGAAGAAGACTCGTGAAGTTTATAGTCACATACTTGAGGATGATGTCTATTTGTTCAATATTACTATATTATTGTGTGCAACTTCACTAATTATTTATGTAATTTTTTGTTCTTGTAATTCTAAGTGATTTGAATATAGAATATTCATGGTTATTATTGTGTACTGTGGATGGAAATCATATTTGATTATGATAGTTCTGTGGTAAAACCTTAGTAGTACAATATATATATATATATATATATATATATATATCAACAAAAGTTAAATTATTAGTAATATTAATGTCAGAAAACTTAGGTTCCTAATTTTGATAATATATAAAAGAGAAAATAACTGTTTACGTCCCTGTAGTTTTGAGATGGAGGCACAATGAGTCCTCAAAAGAAAATTTGGACTGGTTGAGTCCCTGTGGTTACAAAAATGAACTATTTGAGTCCTTGTACTTACTTAACTATGTTAGCTTCAAGGGTAAGTTTGACATTTCACTTCTATATATATACATTGTCACTCTTAGTCCTTAAACTTTTATAATTGGTCACCTTGAGCCCCTTTCACCTTTTAAAAAAATAAAGAGAAAATAACTGTTTACGTCCCTATAGTTTTGAGATGGAGGCACAATGAGTCCCCAAAAGAAAATTTGGACTGGTTGAGTCACTGTGGTTACAAAAATGAACTATTTGAGTCCTTGTTCTTACTTAACTATGTTAGCTGCAAGGGTAAGTTTGACATTTCACTTCTATATATATACATTGTCACTCTTAGTCCTTAAAATTTTATAATTGGTCACTTTGAGTCCCTTTCACCTTTTAAAAATATAAAGAGAAAATAACTGTTTACGTCCCTGTAGTTTTGGGATGGAGGCACAATGAGTCCCCCAAAGAAAATTTGGACTGGTTGAGTCCCTATGGTTATAAAAATGAACTATTTGAGTCCTTGTTCTTACTTAACTATGTTAGCTTCAAGGGTAAGTTTGACATTTCACTTCTATATATATACATTGTCACTTTTAGTCCTTAAACTTTTATAATTGGTCACCTTGAGTCCCTTTCACCTTTTAAAAAAAATAAATAAACTTGACCAATTTTTTTAACTAAAATAAACAAACCAAACCACATTTTCAACAAAAATTAACGAACCAAACTACTTTTTAATAAAAATAAACGGACCAAACTAATTTCTAAGCAAACTAAACGAACCGAATCACTTTTTTTAACAAGTAGTTCATTTCGTTTAACAAAAATAAATGAATCAAACTCCTTTTTTAACAAAAATAAGCGACCGAAACTTGTTTTTTTAACAAAAATAAACGAATCAAACTATCTTTCTAACAAAAATAAACGAACCAGACTTGTTTTTAACAAAAATAAACAAATCAAACTTATCTTTTAACAAAAATAAATGAATAAAACTACTTTTTTTCCTACTAAACTAAACGAACTGAGCCACTTTTTTTAAAAACGAATCCAACTACATTTGAAGAAAACAAAAAAAACCGAATCAAACTTATTTTTGAGCAAAAATAAACTAACTGAACTACTTTTTTAACAAAAAAGAAAACACCGAAATATTTTTTTTAATACAAATAAACAAAACAAACTACCTTTTTTACTAAACTAAACGAACTGAACAATTCGGTTTTAACAAAAACAAACGTAGAATTACTTTAAAAAAAATAAACGAACCAAACTTATTTTTAACAAAAATAAAAAAGCAAATCGAACTACTTTTTTTAACAAAAATAATTTAACCAACTTATTTTTAACAAAAATATCGTCGTAGCTTGTGCTAAGGTGGAGTGCGATTTGATTGCTTTTTTTAGATGTAGTTACGTTCGTTTAGTTTAGTAAAAAAAATAGTTCGTTTATTTTCGCTAAAAGGGTAGTTCGATCGTTTATTTTTGTTAAAAAGTAGGCTGGTTCGTTTATTTTTATTACAAAGTAGTTCGTTTCATTTATTTTTGTTACAAATAGTTTGGTTCGTATTTCTGTTAAAAAAAGTCTAGTTTGTCTATTTTTGTTAAAAAAAACTAGTTCAGTTCGTTTATTTTTGTTAAAAAAAGTTTGTTTTTTTATTTTTGTTAAAAGAAGTTCGGTTCATTTATTTTTGGTTGATTATGGTTTGGTTAGTTGATTATGGCTTGATTGGTTATAGTATGGAGGTTAATGATTAAAAATGAGCAATCACTTAACCACAAGGACTCATATGAATCATAAAAAGGGTAAACTAGTAATTCCACATTTGGCAGGGACTCAAACGGTTCACAGTTGAAACCACAGAGACTCAACCAGTTCAAAATTTCTTTTGGGGATTCTTTGTGCCTCCGCCCTAAAACCATAGGGACACAAACAATAATTTTCTCTATATAAAAGTGCCAATGATTAAAATATAGAAGAAAAAAAAACTAATGTTAGAAAATTATACCATATAGCAGTTTGGGTACTCCTGAGAATTCACATGCGCCGGTCGAGCCGGAAAAATATGTTCCTTAAGTCTTAACGTACTAAATATAGTAAATATATTTTTATACTTTGGTTAAAGTTATAGTAATAGACATAACAATGAGCAAAATCATGGTATTAGAATAAATTTATGACATACTGAATAGGCTAATATCTAATAACCGAGGATTTGTGAAGCTCTCATAACATTCTTGATAGCAAATTGGTGAATCAACTCTTCGCAGCTTATGCAATCTAATATTCCGTTACCGATCGCTATCATCGTCAACCAGCTAAGTTTTTCTTGGGGCATTGTGGATCGTAAATAAGATGTTAATAACTATAACTTAAAAAAACTCATTTTTGCAGATGCTACCGTAACTGCTGGTGTTCGAAGTTGACGTTGTTGTTATCCCGCCTATTTGTTTCTTTATTTTTAACTTATCTAACTTTTATTAATTAGTTAAAAGTAATGGGTTTTTTTTTTCAATTTTCAATGGGGCTATAAGTCTTTAGGTAATCTAAAAAAGTGGGTTTAAAAGGTGCGTGGGTATTATAAAAATAGTGAAATTATAAGCGTTCGGGAATTCTGGTATTTTATATATAACATCGGAAATTTTTGGTGCCCCGGGCAAGCGCCCACATGGCACATCCTTAGAGCCTGCCATGTATATGTTTATAATCAGGGTAGCATCAGGGTAGCATCCGCTACCCCTCAACTTTTCATCGGTTGTGTAATTTTTTTTCTTTTTGGGTTGTTTTCGTATTTCGCAACACCTGTAAAAATAAATTATGTTACCCCTATATGTTTAAAGGCCAACCAATTTAAAAGTTCAAATTAAATAAACTTAAACAAATTTATCCCAAAGCAAATAGAAACCATTAACCTTTTTTTCCTTTTGTTTAAACTAGAAACATCAAATAGAAACAGACTCAAATATAAACAGGCTCAACAAAATCATTTTATAAAAGTTCAAATCAAATAAAGCCTAAACAAATTTAATAGCCCAAAGCAAGTAGAAATCATTAACCTTTTTTTTTGTTTGAACTAGAAACATCAAACAGAAACAGGCTCAACGAAATCATCATTTTGAGGTTGAATTTTTTAATACGGTTTTGGATATACAAATTCAAGAACTTGAACATAGATTTAGTGAGGTCTCAACTAGTTTGTTAGAAAATGTGTCTGGTTTAAATCTTGAAATTTGTTTTCCAAGTTTGGCATATCTAAGATGGTGGAATTTTCGAAAACGTATCGGAACGATTTTAGTAATGAAGAAAAAAGGTGTATTTCCGGTGATCGTACGACCTTTTATCACACTTTAAAGGAAGATGATAAATTTGCAAAATTGGGTGAATGTGTGACCTTGCTCGAGTAATGGTGGAAACCAGAAAGCATACTATTTTTCCTTTGGTTTATCGAATATTAATCTAGCGTTGGTTTTACCGATTGCAACTGCAACTGTTGAAACATATTTTGTCTAATATGAAGCTTATCAATATGGGTTTTCGTAAGCGAATGCGTGCTAAGTATTTGAACAATGCTTTAATTTGTGTAGTCGGAAGAGATAGGTTCGATAAAGTAAAAGAACATGATATAATGGCTCGATTTCAATCTTTAAAAAACCTAATAGGAGAAATTTGCACCTTATGTATCATGTTTCATTTTTTGTTTCATTTACATTGTATGAAATACGACAAAAAAATGAACGTTACCCCTGAGATTAATGCCTGGATCCACCACTATGATATGTGGCTGTAATAGATCTTAAATAAGTATAGAGGTGAAATTTGTAAGTTTTCTCTTTGCTTTTGTGTAGGCCTGGAAAAAGCGTGCGGCTCAGGTCACATACTCACAAATAATAAACACACAGCTAAAGTCATCCGAGTTAACATGCCATGGATCCGGCTCAGCGGACACACCGGATTAAACCCATCCTCCACTGCCAACATACAAGCTGTCTGACTCATAACTAGCCAGTGGCCAGTTCAAATGAAGACGGTTCAAAAGTACTCAACGAAACCAGCTGGTCTGATTTGGTTCCAAGAGCATTCATTTTTAAATATCTAACTTATTATTGACCTACTTAATTTACACTCTTGAAAACTCTTCCAAAGAGTTGAAAAGTCCATATAGTCAATTATGCAACATGAAAAAGTCAACATCTATTAAAAAAGTCAACATCAAAGATGCAACTTGGCAAAGTTGTAATCTCTCACCAGTCACTAATCAGTTCCATTAAAATTACAAGTTTATGAAATAAACCGTTTTCAATAAACTAAAAAAAATGTGTTTGGTTCGCAAAACTTTTTTTCTAAAAAATATGTGAAGCAAGTGTTTTACACGGTGCGTTGCGTCGGGGCAGGTCGGTAAAATTCGAGATGTGGTAAAACCTAAGCGTTGAGGCGGTAAGCCAACGCGAATTCGGTTTGTTTTAGTTACTTGTGTTATTGTACAAGGACAAAAACCCAAAATAAAACAAAGAATTATAAAAATTGAGGTAGATCAATGGGGCAGTGTCGGTCGATAAACTCGAGCGTTGGTAAAACCCGACTGCTGGCGATCACGGGCATTGAGGTGATCAGTCTATGCAAATTAAGCGGTTTCCATCACATTCTTTACAACATCGGAACTAAAACAAATAAATGACATTCGGTTGGTTCTCATTACGTTCACTGTACAACTGGATTTTGATTTTTTTAAAGAATGTATATGAATTGAAATCTACCAATAAATTTGAAATCTCTACCACCAGTTGTAGGTGATAACCACCTAACACTAGTGGTAGTGGTGTTGGCATCAAGATGGCAGCATCTGCGAGTCTGCAACCATTTTGGTGGCAATGATCACGGTGCAGATGACCTAATGCAAGCGTGGTACATAGTCAGATATTCCAATTTCGAAATTCCTTAAGTGAACTATTTTCAGTTTCAATTGTCAACCAAACACACTGAAAGCGGAATCCGGGTTCCAATTCCAACAAACTATTCTTACTACATTAAGAAACCGAAAGTTAACAGCCATCTAGCGTTGACCCGCTCGTCTCTTGGTCAACAACTTCGAAACAAAAAACAAAGATTAAAACGAGTCCATTAAACAAGAGAAAGTTACAAACACCATCCTTTCCATATCCCAAAACAATATACAAAAAAAAAGAAAAAAAAAAAAGACATTCTATCTACTATTATATAAACTTGCATATTCAAAACAAAGTAGAAAAAACAGCTACCAGTAACAAGTCAGCCACTGCCAGTAACATCAACCAGACAAAAAAACCGCCACCGCCCATATTCCGGTTAAACCGAAGCGCAGGTGAAGAAACTGTCTCTCATCTAAACCGATGTTAAACCGGTTAATGAACCCGTTTTTACTTATTCGCCTTCCAAAAGTTAAAAATTATCACCTATAAATAAACCTACTTATTGTCTTTAATGCATTCATATAAAACTTAAATTCCTCTACATTGAACCAAAGTTCAAATTCTCCCACTTAAAAGGCGCAACCGAACCAATATCCGGGGCCCCACGAAGAAACAAGCACACGCATACGCAGACAGCTGCTATGGCAAGCATGGAGTGTATGTACGGGCGGTGAAATAGCCCTTGTGAGCCCGGGACTCGTCTGGGGAAGTTTGCAGCCACGTGTGCGCATTTGGAACAGGTTTTGGGTTCCGTGGGGTCTCTTATTCTGAAACTGAGCTCTTGGTGGTCTCGGGTTCTTGTTTGGAGTTCTATCTCGTTTGGTACCCGTATTGAAATTTGATGGGCGATTCGGTCTGTAAGCTTACGGGCCACTAGCTCGTTGTATGAGTTGTTGTTCCTCATTGACGCGTATGCGAATGGAGACAGCCCGTTTGCGTCTAAGGATGAGTTCCAGCTCAGCAGCCCGATCTGCACGGGTCAATAATGATCATTAAGCATTAGTTGTGAACCGCATATGGCTGTGGGTAGGGTTGGGCCGAAAAACTTTATGTTCAAATTTTCAAAAACAATTAATTTGTCAAATATAATTACATAAATTATGTTTTATTTAAATAATAATCCAACTCTTATATTTTTTTCTTTTCTAAAACACGTTACCTTTTTCCGGAAAATAAAATCTTTTTATAAAAGAATTTTCTTTTTAACAAAAATGACATCTTTTTGTACCAAATACTAAAACCTTTTTTATAAAAATAAAACATTCTAAGAAAAAATGAATTCTTTATAGAAAATGACTTTTTTTTACCAAATAGGCAAATACTAAAAAAACACCAAGAAACTTATTTGGAATAATGTCAGTATATATACCTCTTGTGGGTCACTTGTCAATGCATCAACCAAATCATCTGAATCAGAAGTGCAAGCCGCCAAATGCAACGGTGTGATGCCGCCAGGTCCCGCAAGGTTTGGCGGGAAAACATACTTTCTGGAAGTAGTTTGTGAGTCAACCATTGAATAACGTATGAGCATATCCACCATATTCTTGCACCTTCTTTTAACAGCCCGGTTTAAAAGATTAATCCCAGATAACATCTCAGACTCGTCATCTGTAACACCCGCGCCTTTACGAAGTAAAATTCCCAAAAGGGTTTTCTCCAAAGCAACAAAATCTCTTTCAACCGAGAACACAAGCAGGAATTTGAATCGAGTGAGGGTAAAATGGGAATTTCCTTCTTTTTTCTGGAAGAGCCATCCGAGCTCGTTCAAGAAGTGCAAGCTTTCTTTTGTTGACTTCGTTTGACCGTCCATAAATTCACCCTCGAGAAGCCGTAATTCTTGGCAAAGTGTAGCATCAGCTATAATTAAAGGAAAACTGGTACCTTTTAAACCGTTCTCTACCTGTCAACATATAATGTACAAGTCAGATCAACTTTATAACCGTTTGACCCGTTCCCTTTTTAGCTTTCATTTATTTGGTCCGTTTGAGAAAAAAATTTACCTCGATGAAACATCGACCGAGTGTACCGGGTGCACAAACTTTGAAGCTGCACGTGCTTATTTCCTCATATGTAGATTCTTGATTGGTTGATTTTGTTGATTCATCCAATGTACATCCATCTGCATGTGTGCAATAGAATCTGCAATAATAACAAGAATACTTAATATTCCATCTTTTTGTAAACAAAAATAAATATTAACATATATATATATATATATGAAGGGATAAAAATGCATACTTGGTGCCAGGTGTCATTAGATTTCGGCCTCTAAGGATAAGAGAAGTCTCCTGTCCAGCCACAACAGCCAAAGGTGAGACGGATATTAACTGCGGTGAACTCCATGCTTTCAAAGATTTAAACAAATACACCTTCCCTGATACATTAGAACATACAAAAACGTTAACTTAAAAAGATAAACAAAAGCTAGAAGTGAGCATTTTGACCCACTTTTAGGTAATAATCTCTAACGGGTCGAGTGCAAAATTTAAAGATATCGAGCTAAAAAGAAAATGAGTCCAAAGTTGTAACAAGTGTATTCTGATGCTTTCAAGTTATAACCATATTTAAAAGACGTACTAGTATAGTAGTGTTTCAATAATATAGTTTTTGAAATCATATTATATGCATTAATTACATATGAATTTTAAAAAAGATGGCAAAAAAATGCAAGTGGGTAAACGGACCCAACCCGGACCCTTTTGGTCCATACTAAAAAATATCTTTTTAGCATGTCACTCTAACTTGCATGACCAGCATGGCAACAATAAAGCAAATCAATATTCTTTTTTAATTTGCAAAACCAGAAATACCAGAAAATAATATAACTTCCAATTATTATATTATAAGTTACAAACAAGATCAAAAAAGAAATAACTAACCATCTTTATGTGATGCTATTTGCTTCTCGGTATGTGCTAAGAACCTTCCGGTTCCCCAAAAATCGGTGCCAGAATCTCGCAGAAGAGAATTGAGATACTGAATAAAGTCTCCTTCAAGCTGCAACGAAAAAATAATATTGTGAGCACTAGATAAGTGATATACGAAGGGAAATGTTATTTATTTAATATTTTACTAACTTGATCCCACGAAGACGATGGCATGGATAAATAAATTGAAAGAACCACACAACCGGGCCTTATGTATCCTTCTATCTCAGATGGACTCTGAGAAAGCCAGTTATAGACCTGAAAATCAAGGAATCAAAACCGTGTTAGTAAATCAGATATTATTATTTAAGGAATGAACAAAAATTGTTTAATTTTGTAGAATGGGAGTAAAAGTTCCCAAAGGGTTGAAAACAAAAGGTTAAATACGTATTTTAAAAAATTGGTACACATCAAACTATTTGAGTTAGACAAATCTACCCTTACAAAAAAAAAAGACACATAAATGCTAGGGTAAATTAATCCAAAAAATTTATTGTTTATAAATAAAAAAATTATTCACCTGTGTACGCAGCGAACCAGGCAAGTGACTTGGATCCTTGTCGAACAGTTTAAACAATATCCGCCCAGTGCGATCCTAAATAAATACCAAAATATATTAACTCACATATACACACAAAAACGAAACCTTTGAAAAAAAAAACACTTTAAAGTATCATATGAGTAACAACAAACAACCTGAGGATCAGAATTCAAACTGGAAGGTGACTGATCTGATCCAGACGAAGACGTATATCCAGCTCGGTAAGGCGAACTCTGAATAGAAATATTATCAGTGGCGCCATTCGGCCCACCAAAAAGCTCAAGAGACATGGCGGTGCCGCCACCATGACTGCCAGCTTTGACATTTACAATCACCTCACCACTAGTCGACAAACTCTCCGGATTCAATCTTTCCCTTGAAGGTTTTGGCGGGAAAAAACTCTGCATGACAGGTGGCGAAGACGAAGGCGAGAGTTCTTCAGTTGGATTACTACTGTCAGATGAAAAATACTTCCTGCTCGACGCCAGTTTTGGCGGGCTATCGTTTTCAGGTGAAGAACTGAATAACTGTAACTGCAAATTAACGGGTGTGTCAAGAACTTGACAGTCTGAATCCTCACGAGACTGATAACTTGTACTGCTTCTTTCTCCACCCGAAAGAACCTCTGCAACTGGTTTGAGAGCCTCTGGACCATGGTTTCTGTTTCGGGATAACGGGTCAGTGCTAGAAAGTACACCAAGAAAGTCCATGGTTGAAGACCCGGTTTTTCTGTTGACCTTTTGACTCTCGGAAGACGGTTTGTTATTATTATTATTATTATTATTATTATCTTTGTCAGCATTGGTTAGGTTTCCGGGAACTGGCGGGATTGGCAAAGCGTTTATTTTGTTAATAATTTGCATAAGTTGGTCTTTGTTTGGTAATGGAGGAGAACTCCTGGCTACGTCTTCAGTGGTTCCTGATATTTAAAGAAACATAAATATTAAAATTTAATGATTTGAAAGATATGAGATAGAATAATGATTATACCTTGAGCACGAGCTAAAACAGTTAGTAAACTAACAATATCCATTTCTCCGTTGCTGTTTTTATTTCCGTTTCCGGGGAGTAACAAATGTGAAGCAACGTCTTCTGGTTGAGTTTTTCGTCTTCGCCTGTTGTGGCCCGCAAGCCTGCGCCTACAGCTTCTCTTTCCCTCATCAAACTCAGAAAGAGGATGAAACCTAAAAATATATATATTGCAAAATAAATTATTTAAATAATTAAAAGGCTCGACTATCAACTCAATAATATGTCACAAATTAGGGAATGTTTATACGTGTGTTTTTTGAATGAGATTATGTGTTTGTGTTGCTTAAAGCTTTAATAACTAAATAATCGAAATGTTAGCGTGTTTGGAAAACTTTCGTTGTTTACGGAGTTATTAGATTACATGACTAAAAAAGAGGAAATCTTTATGAAATAGGAATTAATCTAAAATAAAGAGTATGTAACAAATTGTGAAATAAGATAATTAAAAGCAGAATATCAGAGCTACAAAACACAAGTAAAGATTACAAGATTATAAATCACTACTCAATAAATGCGAAATATACGGTAATCAATAATTAGAAATATAATTGTAAATTAAGGCTTTAAATTAACCGACCTGCTGCACTGCTGACAAAATCTTTGCATTTGTTTCCCAACCAACGCATTTCCAGCTTTACTATGCACCTCACAAACCTTGTGTCGGCGATGATAATCTTTAGCAGCCGACAGATCCTCCTTACAGTTATCCACTTGACAAATGGGATAATTCCCACCGCCACCACCTGGTGATCCAGATCTGACCCTCTTATTAGGCCTCGTTACTACCGCCTCCTCACCGGAAACCAAACCACCGCCACCGAGCTTCAACAAGAGCCGTGAATCTTCTACTGGTTGACTAACCAAACCCTTCTTTGAAACATCATGATTATTAACAGCATTAACAACCAACTGTCGTTGTTGTTGTTGTTGATGCTGTTGTTGTTGTTGTTGATGTTGATGTTTTTCTTGTTCTCGAGAAATCTCCATCATATCCACTGGTTTAGCAACAAGCCTCGAACTATCCCATTCCCAGTTTTTAGGGTTCCAGCTGTTCCTAAACTCATCTAAATTCGGAATCAACCTCTGAAAATACTGATTATGCTGCTGTTGCGTACCGTTCGTGTCTTGAAACGGTAAGCTCCGTTTCTTGGCCATCGGATGCGGATCGGGGAATCTTCTAGCAGCGGAGCCAATTGTGTTGTACATATACAAAGGAGGAGCTAATTGAGTACCAACTTCTTCCATATCTTCCTCCAAATTATGTAATATCCAAATTCCTATGAAAATCAAACCTTTTTTCTCAGAATAACTTACCAAATACAGAAAAAACAACAAAACCCTAATCTGATCCAACAAAACACCATTAATTCTTTAAATCCCACCTTTTAATTTCACAATATATTCCTGTCAATTATGTATCCAAATTCCTATAAAATCAAACCTTTTTTATCAAGATCACAAAACCCTGATCTGATTCAACTCAAAAAATCATTAATCCTTTAATTATGTAACCAGTTTCAATTTTACAAAATCAATCAAATCAACAAAAATTTACATTTTTTCCCTCTTTTCCATAATATTTTTAAGGTTTTCCTCAAATTCTTATAACCAAATTCTTATAAAAATCAAACCTTTTATTCAGAATCACTTACCAAATACACAAATAACAAAACCCTAATCTAACCTTTTAATTTCACAATATTTCCCTCTAAATTATGTATCCAAATTCCCAAAAAAATCAAACCTTTTTTATCAAAAACAACAAAAGCCTGATCAGATTCAACAACACACCATTAACCCTTTAACACCCACCTTCCAATTTCACAAAATCAATCAAAACCCCCAAAAATTTAGGGTTTTTAACATTTTTTTAGGGTTTTCCACAACACCCAACAACCCATATAACCAACCCCAAAAACACGAAATTAACACCACACACATCACACAGAACAAACAAATTACCAAGCTTCACTTGTTCATAACACCCCAGATGAGAAAACCGAGTCAGGACTTTGATCAAACACCTGGTGTGCAGATCTAAAAGAAGGTTGATTAAAAGATTATTAGAGGAATTGAAGATCTGGGTATGAGAGAATAGGTAGATCTAATGGTGATGATGATGATAAAATAAAAAGATGGGTGGTGGAGTCAATTGGAATTGGAATTGGAATTGGAATTGGAAGGTGTGATCGAATGGGGTTTGTTTTTTAGTTTATCTTTTTTTGGGGGTTCATACGGACATGATAGACGTCAGCCAGTAAGTAAGTAAAGTAATTAAATTGATGATTGATGATTGATGATTTACAGTGAAGATGATAAGTGAAGAAGTATTAAATATTGAACCTTACTTCATTCATTCACCTTGTTGGATAAAGTATTAAAGTTAAAACAGTTGATAAAAGATTTTTGAATGTGCTATATTTTTGGGGTTATGTTATTGAATATCTTTGAAGTTTTTTAATAAGTAAAAGAGTTTTTATTTTTTTTTAGTTTTTAAAAAGATAAGGAAAAAAAAAAGTTAATTAATAGAACAGTGAAGATGTGCTTATGTTTTTTTTCTTTTTTTTAATGTTCAACTAACTAATAAAGCCGGTTATATAGGTAGTCTCGTACGTTCGTAATCGGAAACATTGTTGGGTTGCCAAGTTCACTATCTCGTGTTATGGGGAAAAATCCGTCGCTCGAAGGCTCGTTATGGTAAAACCCGATTGGGATCGAATTCAAATTTTAAAGCTTCGGCTTTCGTCTTGATTTTTCACTTTTCGTGCAATGCTAATTGAGCTAAATCTCATTGACAATATGTATTTATGTAAAGGCTAAGGTAATGGGAGTCATGGGGATTGTTGTATTTGTATATAGTTTTGAATGTCGTGTTATTTGGAACGTTTTAGAGTATGTGTAAGTACGACTAACAAGTTGCCATAACTCTGGAGTAGTGGTACGCCATTAGTTTAAGGGGTTCTGTAATTCTGTTAACACTTGATCGGAGTCCTCGATGAGACAAAAGAGTGGCCAACCCAAATAATTCGACACGGTTTAACGTATTTGATATTAAAAACATGTGGCATGTCACGTTCTCTCATACGCAAGGGCGAGTCTAGCCATTGTTGAGGGGTAACCCGCGTTGCGTCTCAGCTTTCTTGACGAAATACATATTAAGTGCAAGCCTTTTTCTTCAATGTTTTATGTATCAAATACTTAGAAATAAAAATATTAACCTGTGTTACCCCTCAACTTATCTTCTACAGTTGTCACCACTCGTACAACCAGAGCATGCACATCGTCATGCATGGCTACACCTCAATGACAACATCCATGAACTGCTCACTTTACTTTGGTTAAGAGAGACGTTCGATATTTTCAGTATGCAACGACCATCTTTCATGTAATCGAATGTTTGGACACGTCCATTCATAAATTCCCGACTTGAACCAACCTGTCAATCTTCCCGATGTTAACAACCAATTTGCATACCGCATCTCACTTTTTGTTTATTACCCTTTCTTAAACTAAAGCGAAGCTCACAATCCCATACTCACGACTTGCAAAGATTATCGATCACAACTGCCTTTGTGTCTTGAGCACCCATTTTATCTTCTCCCACGATAAATGCTTAGCCATAACTTTAAGAACTTTCGAGAATCACGACCATGACTTGCCAATTATTACACGTAGACTGATTTCTATAGATATGTGAAATCTTTGGAGTCATGGCTACTTGGGAGTACAATGTTTTTGTAATATAAGTTTAAGAGCAGTGATGATATTCGAAGTAGGTTTAGGTTATGAGACAAATATCTCTAACCTTAATTGTGTCAAACAGGTGTGATTAGGAAGTATCGTTTCAGATTGAATTTTTTTGTCAAATTAATTTTGTCGATAAAACCTAGTTAGACGAACCAAGTCAATGGCAAACATGACACATACATCATTCAAAGAAATGCAAATATACACGACATGGTTAAAGTTGTAGGTACATGATTAGTCAAGTATGACAATATAATATTTTCTAACCGTTGCACCTTATAACGACGCATATGTTTTAATGGATTTTTGTAAATACGAGTAAAACTATTAACAATGTTTAATGCAATTTAAAATTTTATGCAACGATTTATTAATCACGTTAACTCACACATCGTATTTTTTAAAATGAATATTTGCTTATTGTTTATCCGAAAACACATAACCTTTTCTTTTGTTACTATTTCAACATATAGTTTCATTGCGGGTAATCCGCAATTGTGACTTCTTATTAGGAAATTTAATTTTGGTACATTTTATAGGGAAGTTATTATTAACGATTAACAACATATTATGCTATGAAAAGTTTTATTCATTGTTTGTATCTACTCTTTAAGAGAAAATTACAAACATCTTTAATTTTTATATTTTCATACGACATGTCCAAAAGTATTTTAAGTCTATATGAATGAAATACAAAATAATAAATAAAATAAGATCACGTCTCCATTTTATATTGACGGGTCATTATAATGTGAAAAGGGGTTTTCATAAAAGTACACACCCGAAATTTATTTAAATTCATTATCATATATATAAATTATTATTATAAAGACTTGATTGTAAGTATTTTGTACCTTTTATGAATAAAAGTACTAAGAAATATAATTATTGTACCTATATAATTATTTGTACCTTTTATGCATTATTCTTTACTTTAGGACTGTTTTTATAGTTTTCACTCAATATTTATAGTTGTCAATAACTTTTTTTATTAGCTTTAAAATTTATCAAATTAAAATCAAGAATTTTGATAGGAACGAAAGAAAAGCGTACTCAGTAAATCTCACTTAAACCAAACCATTTGTAAGATTCGAGTAAGGTGTAACGAGGACAAACATTTCCTCCATTGCAGAGGATATAGAGGTTGATCCTATTAAGTGTTAATACCCATGACTTAAAAAAGTTTTGTTTACATGTATGTTATAGTAAAATCAGATGACACAATAATATAATATGATATGATTACATCTATTTTAGTTGTTTTTTGCTTATCAATAATTATAATTTAGTAAAATTAAACAAAAGAAAGAGTGGGTTTGTGGGCAAATATGTCTTTCGTTATCTAACCGAAAGCGAAGGCACATTGTTGAACATGTACAATGCATTTGTAAACATGTGCAATGTCACCTTTATGTCTCCACATTACTATTTCTTTCTTTGTCTCTCTTTCCTGTTTAATAATTTACTTTTTTAAATATTAAATTTAATTTAATTTCAGTCAAAGATATTATTTATTTACACAAAAAAAATAATAATAATAATCAAGTTAGTGACAAATAATTTAAGTACGATTTATTTAAAAACAAACTAATTATTAAAACAGTTTTCAACTTGTCATGTTAAATGGTATATTGCAAAATATTAAAATAAGTGATGTTAATAATAACTATTTTAAATACAGTGTCACTAGAAATTTGTTTAGATAATTAGTTAGGAGTGAGATAAGTCAATTCGACTATAAGTTAAAACTTAAAACCAAGCCTATTACTGATATTTAGGGATTTTTTTAATGTTTATTTTAAATGGTTTGGTTATTTCAGATATTATAAATTATGAATCAGTTAATTGCAATTAATAGATAAAATTAATTTTTTGGGCAAATAATATAGTAGCAATTCTTTAAAGAAAAATGACAATACTCCTTTAATGAGAGAGTGAATTAGGGATGAGATAGGTAAAGTTCCACTATAAATACCAAAAAAACCGGTAACAAATTTATGAAAAAGTGGTTACAGAATAACGTATCGAATATGTTGGTACGATAGAGGTTCAATATGGTATGTGTACCGGTGCATGTATTCAGTTCAGATGCTCTTCGTATATAACATATTATTTCATAAAGATATAAATGTTGGTTTTAGTGGTAGTTTTGATTCAGTTAATCGATTTTTATACACATCTAACCATAGACGAATTTTATGAGGTTAAATAAAAACTAATAAATGAATCACCCGTTTCTCAATCGGTTCGATTATAGATTCGATTATTTAATTGTTTAGAAGCTCTCATTAGTCTCATATAACTGTGTTTATTAACTTCTCACATGGATTAAAATTAAATAAAGAAAATAAGGTACATATATACCCTTTTAAAAATCAGAAAACAACAAATAAAAATAAATTTTAATTTAAAAGTGTGACAACTAATGCCAGCTTCCTATTGAGAAATGAGAATAGTACCATTTTATGGTACCCAAAACCCATTCACCATTTGGAAGTCAATTACTTGTTCTTTCAACCCCATATAGATAGTACAAAGGAATCTTAGAATGTGAACATGTACCACCCACAATGCTAAAGTTACAACTCCAACTGTCTTTAGGGTGGCAATTGCATATGTTCCTCCAACCATATTTTGGTACTCAAAAGTAAATATCAATATATCATTAATCACATAACTAAAACTTACAAGAAACCATAAACTGTTCCAATAATAATAAAAAGTTGGATTAAAAGCATAGAAATAAAAAATAAACATTCTAGTTACTAGTGTCACTTCTAAAATATGTAAGTTTGTCGATGCGGGCCCGATGGAGAAACGAAAAAACCCACAAAATAAGAACCACGAAAGTGATTATCATATTTCCCCGATGCATCCACCAGTTTTTGTTTATGATTACTGGTTTCAGTTGCTTTTCAAACTCATTTGACTTGTTTAACTCGGCAACAACACCGTCATTAACATTGTTGTTGGCGTCATCTTCGGCTGCCAGGGCCCGCTTCCTTTCCAACGATGCCTGCTTCTTTTCCCTCTTTCTCAACCGCCTTAATCTTCTCTGTAAAATGGCATGTCAAATGGATCAGATGAAGATAATTAGTTAAAACGTTAGTAATTTATAATATAACAAATTGCACAAAAGTGTCATAGGTTCAATATACTAAAAGAATAAATTAGTATTATATTAAATAGGTCAAGACACGTAATAAACACTTAAAATATAAGGCCCATCATGATGTTAATGGGTTGGTCAACCCAAGTCAACTTTTGACCATAACTAAATTACCCAAAACTATTTTTAGTTTTTAACCCGTTACCAAAACCCGCCCGTTGTGCCTCATGTATATTCAAAATAGAATATAAAAAAAACTAAAGGAAACTAAAAAAAGACTAAAGGAAATTAAAAAAAAAAAGACAAACATGCCTTCTCTTTTTGTTGGGGCCTCTTCTTGGGCTTCCAGCTTGGCTCTCTTCTCAGCTTGTTTTTGAGTCTTTAAAGCATTTATATTCTTGGGCCTTAATTTCTTCCATCCCTTCATTCATTCGAACTTTTCCTTTCAACATAGTCTCGATCTCTTCTTTTGTTAACTCATATGTTTCTTATGTGTTCATTATCAGCTCAACTTCCTCTAATACATTCTCGTTAATTTGATCGCTTGGATGCACACCTTCAACGAATTTAACCGTTTTTAGCATTTCCAAAAATTGTAACTTCTAACATGGATTTTACTTCATCTAGAGTGGAACTTGAGTTGATGGCAAACATATTGTACCTACCAAATTCTTCATCTATATCCCATTCATCCACATATCTCTCAACCTAAAATAAATAATAAATACAAGTTAATAAACAAGTACCTTACATTAAATATGTAATATGTTAAAATAATAAAATCATAACATACCTCCTCATTTAGATGTTTATCTAAACTATATAAATGTATAGACGAGTCTTCTTTGCAATAATCCTCCGCAGCTACAAACCGGGCCCATAGTTCTTTTTTCATATCACGTTCCTCGTCATACTTGTTACTTAATGTATTTCTAGCCACTTGAGCTTTTATAACCTCATCTTTTAATGTTTCCAGTTCCATGTTTAAATCCTATATACAATTGATAGCATGATAAAGTTTAGGACAATCCTATATACAATTGATAGCATGATAAAGTTTAGGACATTGATGTAAGTTTTCAGATAATATGGCAACCCATCGTAAATTTAGATGTTCATTATTAAAAGAATAAATATATAGGTACCTTCAAGAGCTCCTCTACTTGATCTTTTTGTTGAATTTCATCTGGGCTAACAATATCTGAAGCTAATTGAGCACGTATGATCTTCAACTGTTTGATTTCAAGAATAATTTTTTTTTCATCTTCCGTGGACAAGGTTTCATTTTTTAAAGTATAGTCCGCTTTGTTTACCTGTTTCAAATACAAAGTTACATTTGAGCTTCAATACATAGGATGCCCTACATAAAATGGACCAGATTTCATGTATAAGTGAAAAGAAAATTTAGTTAAATCATACCCTTTTATCAATGTCTTCAACCGCAATGGCATTTTTAACTTTGTTGATGACCTGCTTAATATGATCGATTTGTTGCCTCTTTGATTTGAGTAACTGTTTTGCGGCCATTAATTCCACCTTCATAGAATTTAGTGACTCTTTAAGAACTTTCATACTAGCCTGTTTAATAAAGTATCAAATTAATTATATGAACAGGGGCTAACATAATAATGAAATATAAACTCATTATTAAAAGATTTCTTACCCATTTTACGGTAATCTCTTCCAAAATCGCGTCCTTACAACTTCGACCATCGTCGTCAACGCCCTCAGAAATCACACCATTGTCACTTTCTCGTAAATCAGTGAGAACTGGTTCAGGGTTTTTTGGGTTGGTAACATTCTAGTTCAATCTCGGGGTTTAATAGCACACTCCTTGTCTCATTGAGACAATTGAATGATCCAAACTGAATATCAGTGTCAAAGCTCATAAATGTAGCTGGGAAAACTACGTTAGGTTGATCCACAAGGGGAGCTTCTTACGTTCAGATTGTAGCTTTTTGTCATCATCACACATTTCAGTTTGTGAAATTGTATCTTCTTCTGAAAACACGTCTTCATTTTTGTTTTCTGATTTTACATATTCAATAGATGGGGAGATTTCTATTTGTTCAAAAGTTTCCTCCGATTGAGAGTTTGTTTGAGTATCGTCATGATTGTCTTCTACACACGTTGAAATTGTAGTCACATTAGTAGCTTCAGTCTCCAATGATTCAATTTCACTGGCTGATTCCGCTTCATCATCTTGCAAACTCAAAGCATCATCAACATTCTCTGCAAATTTATTTAAGTTTATAGTTAAGTTGATAGTCGTTTATACAAAAAAAAATTTGTTTACAAATAAGTATTTGTACTTTTAAGGATGTTCACAAGATTGTTTTGACGGTTTTTAGATCAAACCGTGAGCCAAACCGTTAATATTGGTTTTTGATTATCGAAAACCAAAACCGAGCCAATACAAATGGTTTGGTTTAACCTTTTGGGCATTTTTGTGAACATGTCAACGGTGTCAGTCATCTAAATAACATGTGTAGCAAATGTGAATAGGACCTGTTAGTTACCTAACAAACGAGTACAGGTGTACAACAGTATACTACAAAATATTATGTACAGTTTTATTTTTATTAAACAAGATAAACTATAAAATATAAATGGTAAAACATGTATAATATAAAAATATGTATAAAGTTAAAATATTACGGCCGATTTTGGCTGTAAATAATAAACAAAACCGTTCATTACTGTTTATAATTTTTAAACTAACATACCGAAATTTTAGGAAAAGTAAAAACCGACCTTGCGGTTTCATGGTTTTTAATCAAACCATGAACTACCGATCACTAGGTGGTTTCTAAAATATTTTTTCCAGAAATCAACGATCTAGTATTCTCAATTAATATTTAATTTTGTTAAGAAAACTTACTTTTATAGGTGCAACAATTTTTTTAACGGCTTTTAAAACATGTATGAATTTTAGTATTTTTATAATAAATATGTATCACATACGTGATACGCTCGCATCACGTGTCGCTCATTGGATTTTTGGAGCGCATCGCGTAATTTAAAACCAAAATCGTGAACACCTCAAATCTTAATACGAACTTAAAAGGATATGCATTACATCTATTTCAAATAATTTATTTAAGCTAATTATCATCTTATGCACAAACACCGGGTTACATTGGGTGTGTGCGGTTCAGTTTTGTTTTTTTCGGTTATGGTTTTGACTTCGGTTCGGTTTCGAGGATTTATTTTTGTCATTTTAGCTCAAATAGTTTGGGCCGAAAAATAAAATTGGCCCAAAATAATGAATTTAGAACTAAATCATGTTGTTAATTTATGGCTACTTGATGCTAAAACATAAGTTAATATTTATTAAATTCTCACAAGTCATTTAAACAAAAATCTAAAATCCAGTTCCGATTATTTCGGTTTTTATTACATGCAAAACCAATAACGAACCGTAAATTGGGCTTTTAGAAAAACATAAAAATCAAACCGTTAGTTATTCTTTCGGTTCAGTTTTTTTGTTTTCATGCCACCCTGATGTAAAACTAATAAAGTGCTAATATATATAACTATTTGTACCTTTCATTGATGGTAGCTTATGGTGGTGCACTTGTGTTGATTCATCCTCGTTGCTCAATTGTGTTCCATCATCTTCTTGGCTAAACACATCATCAACATTCTTTTCAACAAATTCTGTAGTATCCTCCGATTCGACGCTTGTTTCGGTTTGTAAAACCGCACTCGTATTAATGATTAGAACATCATCATTAGTAGCTTCGGTCTCCAATGGTACCACCTCAATATTCTCCATAACTACAACATATTCAGTATCAAACTCGGTTATCATAACCATTGTCGAACGATCACAACCTTTTTTACAAATCGATATAAACAACAATAATCAAGATATTAATGATCGATGGAAGTAATATTATGGGCTTATATATTGTTGATATTTGATAGTTATATGAATATGGAAGTACTATTATGGGTTTATATACACTTATCTCAAAACAATATATTTATTTAAGGAACATATTTAAGCCTATTAATAAGATTAATATTTAAGTTATATTTCTTTATTTATTTTAATATTTTTTAAATAATTACAAGATGGTGACGTGGATTTATTTTTAGGTTAATTTAATTTGTGTTTTAGATATTGATTTATTTAGATTAATTTTTTGTTACAAATGTATCATGTTACGATATAAAATAAAGGTTAACTGTTGGCACACATGCTCAGTGGCGGATCTAGACCATAATCTCAGGGGTAACGTTCAATTTTTTTACCGTATTTCTTACAATGTAATCGCTTTTTTTTTTACTGTTTTTCATACAATAACCAGATTTTTTTAATAGATATTTCATACAATAGTTTTTTTTTTGTTTTTCTTAACTTGCCTTTGGACCAATATTATCAGTTTCTTGTAATTTTCATTTAAAAATATTGTTAATAAGACTTTGTTGTTTCATCTTTCAAGTTCTTAATTTTTGAAAGGACAAAATTTAAACCGTAAATCCATAATCAAATTTCAATTTACACATAAACCGTAAATCCCTAATCAATTACAATTTCCAATTTATATTATCTTAATATCCAACAAACCATAATTGATCATTCAATTGCTACCAATGGTGTTATGCTCCATTGACAAAGGCAAAACCTTTAAAACACCTAAGTTGGGAGGGATAGGTATTGGGTTCAATATCTATAGACAACAAAAACTAAAAAAAGTTAACTAGTTAAAAAAATTATTTAATTGCCCATAAACAATTCTAAATTAACAATTTATATAAACAAATAAACAATTACAATTTTAACTAGAAGTAGAAGAATACTTAAATTGAACAAATAAAATTCAAACTGTGGATAATGAGTGAATGACTGAAGGGGGTCGGGGCAATGTGGGGTGTAAGCCACGATTGAATGAAACTTTGTTTTGTTGAATGATGATGTCCGACCTAGACCAAACGTTTAAGCATAAGGGTAAAACAAACAAATAATTTTATTTAGTTTGTGCTTAAATTTGGTTGGAGTTTACTTGGGTTCGGCTTTTAATTTGGTTGGGTTTTAAACAAACATGTGTAACGTTATATTTTTTCAGAGGTAACGAAATACAAAATCCGACCAAAACATATAAAAATTTGTACCTCCGGTAAAAAGTTGAGGGGTATCGGAGGCTACCCCTAGCTATATGCTAGGTCCGCCCCTGCACATGCTACATGCTACGTTATGTTAATTTTATTTTTATTTTATTTTGATGTTGTATGAATTTAAATTGGGAGGGGGGGGGACGTGTATTTAGTTAATTTAAATTTTGTTTTTATATATTTTACTAGTTTTATCCCCCGTATTACGAGGGTTGTTTTATATTGTTTGTTATAATATTTATTTATTTTTTTAATTTATATATTTTTATTGTATGAAAGTTAATAATATACGTATGGTTTGATGATAAATTGTTTCACAAATAAATGAGATGTTATAACCCGGTTTAAAAGCTATATGGTTTTGATGAGACCCAAGACCCGTTTATTTTTTTTACTATGAAATTGGTTTTTTAATTATAAATAATATTTATGAAAGTTAATAATATACTTATAGTTTGATGATGCCCAAGACCCGTTTATTTTTTTTACTATCAAATTGGTTTTTTTAATTTAAATAATATATATATCTTTTTTAAAATAAATAAGATATTATTTTTTATTATATCCTATTTTATAGGATTTTTACATAAATAATTTGGTGAGAACAATTTTTAATTTAATGAGATGTTATAACCCGTTTAAGGAATATCTGGGTTTGGTAAGACTCATACCCATGAATTCGGGTCAAATGCGTGAGAAGCCTCCATTTAAAAATCAAGCAAATCTGGTGACTCCAAAAAAAGATAAAGCGACCACATCGCGACACATAGGATTTTTATGTCCTCGTTTATATATATTATAGATTATAGATTTTTTTTAGATAATTTCAGCATGACGACGTATATCTATTTTTAGGTTAATTTTATTTTATTTCTCGTTGATTTAAATTATGTTTGGATACGACACCAAATTATTTTTGTTACAAGTGTGTAATTACAAGAAAATTTATTTAATACATGAAATAATTACATACATACGACTTACTAGTTTTTATCCCCCGTATTATGGGGTTGTTTTACAATACTCGTTTTGAATATTCGTATACTTTTTGGGTTTAATTTTATTTATTGTATTGAAATTTATAATATACTTGGAGTTTAATGATAAAAAAGTTTTACAAATAACTAAGATGTTATAGCCTGGTATAAAAGGTATCTGAGTTTGGTAAGACCCAAGACAGATAACTAAGATGTTATAGTCTGGTTTAAAAGGTATCTGGGTTTTGTAAGACCCAAGACCCGCTTATTTTTGTACTATTAAATTGTTTCTTAATTATAAATAATATTTTTTAAAAAGTCATATAATAATTTTTAGTATGTCCTATTTTATTGGATTTTCATATCAATAATTTGGTGAAAATAATTTTTAATATAATGAGATGTTATAACCCGTTTAAGGAATATCTGGGTTTGGTAAGACCCATACCCGTGAATTCGGGTCAAATGCATGAGAAGCTTCCATTTAAAAATCAAGCAAATCTGATGACTCCTAAAAAAGGGGGAGCGACCACATCGCGACACGTAGGATTTTTATGTTTTCGTTTATATATATTATAGATACATAATTCTAAAATACCGTGTATGCTTAAAGCCCAAATCGTAAGATGAAGCGGTGTTATTTTCTAATAGTTTTCATCTAATGACAATTTACGGTTTTTCATTTACGCTGTTTTTAACTATATTTTTAACGTGTCTCGAATATACAACTTTTAAAGCTATTTTTGTTATGTCTTAACCATCAACATTGTATACTCTCATATTTTTTTTTGAAAGACCAACAAATCATGCAGTATTAACAAACCACCAAAATTACAATGTAAAGATAACCGCGCAACAGGTCCCACCCTCGGATAAACTCCGCCTAATACCGTTAAACTTTCAATCCGATTACCTTTTAAACTCACACTAATCCGATTACATTTCAATTCGTATCCGGAACCGACACCATTTTTACCCGGTAATATCGGAAAACCGGAACCGGGTTTTCAAATACCCGATCTATACCTGAAATTACCCGGAAAATACCCCAAAAGTGCCCCTTAAAAAACTCAATCTATACTCGAAAAAACCCTGAAAATATAGTTTTTTCAATACCAAAAAATAGGGTATTCAAATACCCTGTTTTAAAATACCTTGTCTATCCCGACCCAGTACATAGGATATGGTTTTTAGAAACAATACCCGGACCGAACCTGAACCGATATGACCAATACCCGATTTTCCATACCTGGAACCGGGCATTAGAAAAACCTGATTTGCACCTCTATGTGGCCATATGGATAGGCCTAAACCCAACTAGTGAAATTCCAAAACAAGTTGTTATAAGCCCATATCACATACTTAACCCCAAATAAAAGATTTGGCCCAAGATTACCAGCTTAATAAAATGCTTGAACCGATAAACAAAATGGTTATTAGAATTAAACGAGCTTGCACTCCCGCATCTTCTAACCTGCTAATAACTGATAACTTTTAGTCATTTATTAGATCACCAAGTTAATCCAATGATACAAACTAAAATTACCAACAATTCTTTCATGCATACGAGTAGAGTATGTGTAGAGTAGAAAATGTATGTGTTTGCCAACCAAAAAAATTCTATGTTGTAGGTATAGGAGTCCTCATAGAACGATCAATCTGATAGTGATATCATAATTCCAAGATTAATCCAAGTTGCTATATTCAGTTCATAATCCAAGTTCGGCTTCATCTACGAGTATGTTAAATCTGATGATTTAAATAGTCATCAACATTGGTGAACGGGTTTAAGCAAATGGGTTTTGATTTTACTGTTTTGTAGGAATGTGGTGGGGGTGTTAAAATGCAGGCTGGAGAGTTCGTTTTAGGTGGAGAAACCCAAAGACATTTAGCGCTTGGACAAATTTGCACTCACCAAAATTCTCGTAAGTGATTATGCTGAAGGCGAAGGGTTTAGTGTTTTACTTTTAGTAAGTTAAATAATAAGTTCTCTTATAAATAAATTTCTTAATAAGATGTATAAATATTCCTTTATATGAAGTGAGTGAATGTTTGAAATACTATTATATTATGAATAAAAAATAATAAAACAATATTAGACGTTTCCCACCTGTAATTTTTGGTTCTGAAAAATAAATATCATTAATCACATAGCAAAAATTTACAAGAACCCATACTTCAATCTTTTGTTTACTGATATTATATTTCTAATAAACACTAATAAAATGTTAGATTAGAAAGCATATAAATAAATAAAAGCATTTTAGTTTTGATGTCAGTTCTAAAAGAGGTATGTTTTTCGTTGTGGGCTTGCAATAGGTTTTTGCTCTATGGAAGAGTGAACAGACGAAACAACCCATAAAATTATAACCACGAAAGTGATTTCATATTCCCTCGGTGGCTCCACCGTTTTTTGTTTCTTATTGCCGGTTTCAGTTGCTTTTCAAACTCATTTGATTTATTTGACTCGACAACAATCTCGTCATCAACTTTGTTGTCGGTGGCATCTACAACTGCCAAGGCCCGCTTCTTTTATAGAGATGCTCGCTTATTTTTCATCTTTTTCAACCGCTTTAACCTTATCTGCCCAACAACAAGTCAAACGATTAATATGTAGAAAATTAGTTAAAGATGTAACGAGTTGAAATTCATCTTAATTGTATTTAACTAATGAGCTAACTATTTATAATATACAAAAATTGGAATATAAAAAAGCTAAATGAAATAAAAAAAAGATAGTTTAAACTTTAAACGTACCCTCTCTTGTTGTTGGGCCTCCTCTTGGGTTTCCTGTTAGGCTCGCTTCTCGGCCCGTTTTTAGACTTTAGGGCATTTCTTTTCTCTCTTTTAGGTCTTAATTTCTTTCATCTCTTCATCGAGCCGATTTTTTTCTTTCAACATAGCCTCAATCTCTTCTTTTGTTAACTCATTTATTTCTTCAGATTTGGGTATTAGCTCACCTTTCTCTAACACGTTTTCCTTACTTTGATCACTTGAATTTTCCAACTCAACAGATTCAACCGTCTTTTGTATTTCTAAATCAGTAACTTCTAACATGGATTTTATTTCATCTTGGTCGAGACCCGAGTTAATGGGTTGTAAATCAGTGATTAGTGTTGGTAAAGCATTCGGGTTCAGTCTCGGGGTTTAATAGCACGCTTTTTCTGTCAATGAGACATGAAATAAAAAAGACAGTTTAAACTTTAAACGTACCCTCTCTTGTTGTTGGGCCTCCTCTTGGGTTTCCTGTTAGGCTCGCTTCTTGGCCCGTTTTGTAGACTTTAGGGCATTTCTTTTCTTTCTCTTTTAGGCCTTAATTTCTTTCATCTCTTCATCGAGCCGATTTTTTTTTCTTTCAACATAGCCTCAATCTCTTCTTTTGTTAACTCATTTATTTCTTCAGATTTGGGTATTAGCTCACCTTTCTCTAACACGTTTTCCTTACTTTGATCACTTGAATTTTCCAACTCAACAGATTCAACCGTCTTTTGTATTTCTAAATCAGTAACTTCTAACACGGATTTTATTTCATCTTGGTCGAGACCCGAGTTAATGGGTTGTAAATCAGTGATTAGTGTTGGTAAAGCATTCGGGTTCAGTCTCGGGGTTTAATAGCACGCTTTTTCTGTCATTGAGACATGAAATAAAAAAAGACAGTTTAAACTTTAACCGTACCCTCTCTTGTTGTTGGGCCTCCTCTTGGGTTTCCTGTTAGGCTCGCTTCTCGGCCCGTTTTTTAGACTTTAGGGCATTTCTTTTCTTTCTCTTTTAGGCCTTAATTTCTTTCATTTCTTCATCGAGCCGATTTTTTTTCTTTCAACATAGCCTCAATCTCTTCTTTTGTTAACTCATTTATTTCTTCAGATTTGGGTATTAGCTCACCTTTCTCTAACACGTTTTCCTTACTTTGATCACTTGAATTTCTAACTCAACAGATTCAACCGTCTTTTGTATTTCTAAATCAGTAACTTCTAACACGGATTTTATTTCATCTTGGTCGAGACCCGAGTTAATGGTTTGTAAATCAGTGATAACTGGTTCAAGATTGTTAGTGTTGGTAAAGCATTCGGGTTCAGTCTCGGGGTTTAATAGCATGCTTTTTCTGTCATTGAGACTGAAGAGGTAGGTCCCAGCAGAGACCAGTTGGTCCCGCAAGACTCACCTTGAACATGGACGTCTGCGCAAAGGCCATCTGCTCCCGCAGGACCCACCATGCTCATAGAATCTTACGCGCAGTACGCAACCTGTACACGCAGGGAAAGCCTCCCAATGGTGAAGTACCCCGCCTGTTCCCGCAGTTGCGGATACAAGCCATCAGGGAAGGCTACCCGCAGACAGCAGGGCTACACGTACAAGACACTAGCTACTTCAGCAGTCACGTGAAGGCATGAGCAAGGCGGGAACAATCCCGCCCAAATGAGCCAGTCTGATTCTGAAAGATCTTTTGTACCATACCTACCAAGGTATGGATACGACAGACGATCCGACCAGAACAGCCCATGAGCCAATCACAGGGTGACAGCTCACCGACAACAGTGCGAGGAGGAGCACCCTCTAGTACTGTTTGTCACTATTAGCCGCTGCCTACTCACCAACCCTCACTGTGGAGCATGCGCAGCCTACAGTTGGTGGAATAGTATTACTGTTGGCCGTAACCTATTCACCAACCAGCATGGCCTGCGTACAATCCACAGTCAGTGGGACGTGCATAGTCTACAGTTGGTGGAATAGTGCAGCCGACTTTATTACTGTTGGCTGTAACCTACCCACCAACCAGTATGGCCTGTGCGTAATCCACTGTTGGTTGAACAGGAATACTATTCAGCCGGCTGTACCTTCTAGAAAACCTACCTTCGGCTATAAATACTCCAATATCTTGGAATGGTAAGATCATCTACTATCTCGTATAACTTACTTGATAACTGCTCTAATAGTATTCATATACTTTTATATTCAAAGAGCAATATAGACTGATTCTCACGCCGGAGGGTGGTCACAAGGAGGAACCCCCCCCCTTCTCAGTGACGAGCTTACGGTGTCTGTTTTGCAGGTTCCCTGAAGTACAACTTACTCTGCTGGACCTACCTTCGTGGGAAACATTACCTAGCCCCCAGATTACCCATAATCTGCCCGGGGTCACTTAGTGTTTCTTCATTGGCGCCATCCGTGCATAAAGCTAGAACTACATCTTTCTCCAGTTTTTCAAAACTTCCAAGATGACTAGAGAAATTCCGGTAACCACAACCCCAGCCACTGGGGTAAACACCGGCAACACAATGTTTACAAACACTACCCCAGCCACCCAAGCTGGGGCAAGTGAAATACATTTTACGAACACTACCCCAGTCACTCATGTAGGGGCAAGTGGAGTAAATATTCCACTGGGATTCACTGATGCCCAGCTGGAAAAACGAACTCGAGCCCCTCGCCAAACACTTGATCAAGTGAAGGCATGGGCCGAGGCACGTCAAAGAGAATTTCAGGCTGAGTTGGACGAACGCTTGCGTTCAGTCCAACAAGCTGAGGAATTCGGTAGTACTCGCCAGCACCTCAACATGAGTAGTGAGTACGAGTACTCAGACGGCGAGGGGGAAGACTCCGACACCGACGCGAACCCTCGCCATAGGGCGAAAGGGAAGCGTAAGGAAACGGATCCCCAGCCAAAAAGGAATTTTGGGGAAGCATTCCAACCAGTCACGGAAAAAAGCGAGCGTGACTTCTCCAAGGCCTTTAGACCTACTGCTACAAACGCAGGAAGGTCAAAATTTGCAAGGGACATTGCAGAGGCAATCGCCCCGAGGAGTGCCAAACAAATGTCCAACATTGGCACATACGATGGTCTATCCGACCCAGATGACCATCTGAACAGGTTCATTGCGGGGGCAACCGTCAGTAACTGGACGGAACCCACGTGGTGCTACATGTTCCAGATGACTCTGGTAGGAGCAGCCAGAGCATGGTTCGACCGTTTACCGGTCCACCACATTTATGACTGGGCAGACTTCCAGAACAAGTTCAGTCAACAGTTTAGTCAACAGAGGAAGCACACTGAGGAGCAGTGGACGATCCTCAACTGTGTCAGAGAAGAGGATGAATCCTTACTGGACTTCATCACCCGCTTCAACTCCAAGAAGGTGAGTCTGGGCAACATCAGTGAAGACCTCGTTCGCGCCGCTTTCATTCAGGGCGCCGAATACCCAGAACTCATCCGCACTCTGACGGGTAAAGACGGCATGCCATCCACGTGGGATGCCATAATGACGGCAGCCAAGCGCTTTGCCGAAACAGAGAAACAGCTGGGAAGAGACCTCCCCCAGAATACAAACCTCTACACGCAGAGGACAAGGGAGAACAATGTGAGAACCGCCCGGCTAAACAAAAAGAGGCGGCAAGGTATTTGGCAGTCAAGGATAAACTTTGACGCCCCCTCAAGCTCTCGCCCTCTGGTTGGCGGAAGGGACAAAACGCACCCTTTGAACCGGAAAAAACCGTTGGACGCCACTCACCAAGAGCGTCACGGAGATATTTGCCACGGAAAAACTGCCATGGCCAAAAGCCCCAGTGATCCGACAGAAACCCAATGCGGATCAAAGCAAGTCTTGTGACTTCCATGGGACAAAGGGCCATAGCACTGAGGAGTGCACATCCTTGAGGGACATCGTCGAGACATTCGTCAAGGATGGGAGGCTCGCACACCTCGTGGCATCTATCAAGAAGGGAGGAAGGAACGACAACAGGTACAGGGGTAACGGACGGAAGCCCGTCGACATTAGCATCAACATGGTCCATGGTAAGGTCAGAGGAAGAAAGAGACCAATGACCGAACCATGCGCATGGAAGGAAGCAGAAGTGCGCTTCCCGCGAGTGCCGGGAGGCCCAAACAAAGAAGGCCCCATTGTCATTAAAAGCCAGCTGGGGCACTACATCACCTCCCGCACCCTCGTTGACAATGGCGCATCGTCGACAGTGATGTACAGGCAGTTCTTCGACAAGCTCGATGATGAAGACAAGGAACGCCTGGAGACGGTCTACGCTTCAATGGAAGGGTTTGACGGCAGCATGAACACTCCCTTGGGCATCCTATCTTTCCCCGTCACTCTCACTGATGGGAATTATTCACGCACGGAGGATGTGGATTTTGTTGTGATGAAAAAACCACATCATACGTATGACATCCTATTCGGGAGAGACGGGATGGCAAGATTCAACGCCGTGGTATCCTCAGTCCACGGCATGATGGGATGGCCAACAACTGAAGGCGTAGCGATGATCACGGGCATTCCCCAGGTATGCATCGCATCTGTCTCCTCTAAACCCAAACCGAAGATGGCCAAACAAACCATCACTGAACCTGAACAGTGGGCATTCAATGGGAAATATCCCGATCAGGCCGTTACCATTGGCCCGACAATTGTTGATCCAACACGCACCTTACTCAAGCGCTTACTGCAGCGAAACGCAGACATCTTCGCGTGGACACCAGCCGACATGACTGGTGTACCCCGGGGAAAGGCAGAGCATAAGCTCAAATGCGATCCGGCCGTTACGCCGATCGTACAAAAGCGCAGAGTAATGGGGCCCGAGCAAACCAACGCGTGCAGAACCCAAGTCAAGGAACTCCTTGATGCGGGCATCGTGCGCGTTAGCAAATATCAAACATGGGTTGCAAATCCCGTAATGGTACCGAAGAATAACAAACAATGGCGCATGTGCATAGATTTCAAAGATTTGAATAAAGCATGCCCCAAAGATTGTTATCCGTTGCCAGAAATTGATCTCAAGGTGGATTCGGTGGCACCATTTCGCCTTAAATGCTTCTTGGATGCGTATAAGGGGTACCATCAAATCCACATGGCTGTGGATGACCAGGACAAAACCGCCTTTCGGACGCCCGATGGCACATTTTGTTATAAAATGATGCCGTTCGGACTTAAGAACGCGGGGTCCACGTACCAACGACTAATGGACAAAGAGTTTCACGCCCAAATTGGGAGAAACTTGGAAGTCTATATGGATGATTTGGTCATCAAAAGCCCCGAGCCAGAGACGATGTTGAAAGACATTGAGGAAACTTTCAACACGCTCAGAAAGATAAACATGAAGCTCAACCCGAGCAAGTGTTCATTTGGGGTGGAAGAAGGGAAGTTCTTAGGGGTCATTATTACTAAAGATGGCTTCAGAGCGAACCCTGAAAAGGTCGAAGCCATTGTCAAAATGGAATCACCTACCACCATAAAACAGGCTCAAACACTTAATGGACGACTAGTCGCGCTTAACCGCTTTTTGGCAAACCATGCGGATAGGTCGTTCCCTTTTGTGTCAACGCTAAGAAATTGTTTAAAGAAAACGCACTTCCGCTGGACACCAGAAGCGGAAGCAGCTTTTCAGGAGATTCGATCACGCCTGATCGAACTCCCAACACTCACAGCACCACAAGCGGGGGAGGAGTTAATCCTATACCTCTCCACAACAGATAGAGCAACCGGGGCAGTCATGCTTGTAGAACGAAAAGGCATCCAGATGCCAATCTATTATGTTAGCCGCGTGCTGGCAGACGCGGAAACCCGGTACTCTACCCTGGAAAAACTGGTCTTGGCACTTATACACGCTTCACGCAGGTTGAGACGATATTTCCAGGGTCACCCAATCACTATTCTCACCAACTTCAAACTCTCAAATGTTCTAGGCAAACCCGAGTTATCGGGACGTCTAGCCAAATGGGCAATTGAATTGGGAGAATATGCGATTCAATACAAGCCGAGACCAGCCATTAAAGGTCAGGTCCTGGCTGATTTTATTGCAGAAGTCCCCGCTTCACGGGAGAAAGAGTGCCAGGAGGAGGTTCAACCCTCCCCAGCACACGAAATCGACGAAGTCTGGCGACTCTACACTGATGGAGCAGCTAGTAACGAGGGATCAGGCGCAGGGTTAAAATTAACAAATCCGGCAGGCCAGGAATATACTTATGCTATTCGGCTGGATTTTCCAAGTACGAATAACGAAGCTGAATATGAAGCATTCCTGGCCGGATTGAGGATTGCGCGAAAGATGGGTGTAAAAAATTTGGAAGCCCACGTAGATTCCATGCTAGTGGCAAACCAAATAAACGGGACGTACACGGCTGTGAACGACACAATGGCCCTGTACCTTGCCCAAGCCAAAGCCATCATGCGCGATTTTAATGATTGTAAAGTGATACACGTCAAGCGCAGCGAAAACAAATCTGCGGATGCGTTAAGCAAGCTTGCATCACTGGCCTTCACCCACTTGGGAAAGGACATCCGCGTGGAACTCCTCGAAACACCATCAGTCCCGCACAAGGAAATTTGTGTCATCCAAACCGGTACAGAAACATGGATGACCCCAATAATAAAATACCTTGAAGCAGGAACGTTACCAGAGTCGAAGTCACAGGCAAGAAAACTACGCTGTAAAGCACTGAATTATCAGCTGGTCAATGACACCCTTTACAGACGTAACTTTCTTGGCCCATTGTTAAGATGCGTGGACAACCAAGATGCTGACTACCTCTTAAGGGAGGTTCACGAAGGCATCTGTGGAGTACACGCAGGCCCCCGCGCTGTGGTAGCCAAGCTAAACAACGCGGGATACTTTTGGCCGGGGATGCATATGGACGCGTTGGCATACATCAGAAAATGCAGATCTTGCCAGCTTTACGCACCCAACACGCATCGCCCGAAAAATGAACTTGTTCCTGTCACTTCCTCGTGGCCATTTCAGAAGTGGGCCATCGACGTGACAGGCCCATTCCCAACAGCAGCTGGGAATGTTTAGTTCCTAGTGGTAGCCATTGACTACTTCACCAAATGGATAGAAGCGAAACCTTTAGCCCAAACAACCGCAAAGCATATCAAAAAATTTATTTGGGAATTTATTATTTGTCGTTTTGGACTTCCACAGAATTTGGTAAGCGACAATGGCACCAACTTTGCTGACAAGAAGCTACAGCAGTGGCTGAAAGAACTTCAAATCACCCACACCTTTACCTCAGTGGCACACCCGCAAGGTAACGGTGAGGTGGAAAGAGCAAATAAGAGCATCGTCGAAGGCATAAAGAAAAGACTCTTGGAACATAGATCCGGTTGGGTGGACGAGCTTCCACACGTCCTTTGGGCAAACAGAACGCTGAAGAAGACCAGTACGGGAGAAACCCCGTTCAGTCTCACTTATGGCACTGAAGCCATGATCCCAGTCGAAATCGGTTTACCCTCACCAAGGGTCTTAATCCAACCAGAAGACAATGATGCGGAAAGACGGTTAGACCTTATGCTAACCGAAGAGCGCAGAGACTTAGCCGCCGTGCGTGAAGAAAACTACAAACGACAAATGCAAAAATACTACAACACGCGGGTAAAACTCTGCAACTTCAACGAAGGAGACTACATACTGCGTAACAACGAGGCTTCGAACCAACAACGCCCAGGAAAGTTGGCCCCGATTTGGGAAGGGCCATACATTATCAAAGAAGTTCTGGGAAAGGGCGCGTACCGGCTCGAAAGGCTCGATGGCACTCCCATCCCTAGAACATGGAATGGAGCTCAATTACGCAAATGTTATATGTAGATCAATTCCAACTTGTAAAGAAAAGGCCTAGAGCCACTTCTAATGGAAATGATTCTCCTTTCATGATGTATTGATAGCTTGTAACCTATGAAACTTCCCTTACGGGAAGAAGTAGTTGCGTGTGGAAGGCGGCAATACCCGCATAAACACAACGCCAAAATTTTGAAAAAAAAAAAAAAAAAAAAAAAAAAAAAAAAAAAAAAAAGTTCTAAGGAAAACCTACACGCAGGTCAGATGTAGGTAAAGTTTAGCCATCCTTGTAAGTGCAAACGACGGTCTTACCCGCACAATCACATACAAGGAAGCCAAACTTAACTTACCATCTACCACGTTAAAAGGTTAACTTATGAACACTTAAAAAAGGATAAGAAAAACCTACACGCAGGTCAGATATAGGTCTAAAGTTAAAGCCATCCTACTAAGTGCAAGTGACGGTTACACCCGCACAATCACGAAAGAGGAAGCGAAAACTTTAGTCCATTATCAACCACGTTCAAAGGTTTAACTTAATGCCTTAGAAATTTCGAAAAGGAAAACCTACACGCAGGTCAGATAGAGGGTAAAGATTAGCCATCCTACCAAGTGCAAGTGACGGTTTTACCCGCACAATCACGAAGGAGGAGGCAAAACTTTAACCCATCATCAACCACGTTCAAAGGTTCCTATTCTAAACACTTGGAAAATTGCTAATTCAAACTAAGTATGCAAGTCATAAGTTTATAAAGCAAAGAATCCAGTGAAAGGAATAACAATCGTATATTTCAATGATATATTACAACAGTGGCCGGGTAACTACCCGCCTAAAAGAAATCTATACAAAGCTAAGTCTATCCTAGCAGTGGGAAGGGATCTTCAGGATCAGGCTTCAGGGCCACCTCCGCTTGGACCAGCACCGTCAGAGCGCGGCTGCCCAAGGAAAGCCTTAAGGATGTTTAGCCCATCATCAGCAGCAGCAACTTCATTCACCTTCTCCACCACTGGATGCGGGAAGGCAGCGTACTGGTTCACAGCATGGTCATAAGCAGCTTCAGTATTAACATTGAATAAAGGGAAGTTGGAGGGCGGAAAGCCTCTCTCAGCGAACCCTAGACCAAGCAGGAAGCCAGTCTTCTGCCCATCCTCATGAGAAGCGTTGAGGGCTGCGCTCATCGCATCGTCATAAGAGGTCTCTGAGAGGACCTGACGCACAACCTACAAAAGAATACAAGTTAGAACATTTTCTAATTACGAACGAAAAGCGTAAAGAAAAAGATAAAGATACCTGAGGCAACGCTTCTCGAAGCAACCATTGGAGGGTAGCTTGACTTTCTTTACAAGCACGTTCGGCTCCGCTTTTATCAAGGTTGGCAAGTTGAACTTCCTTGGCGGCAGCTTCTTCGACGCTTTTGAGTTTCCTTTCAGTACGGTCAAGCACCCCCCTCTGGTCAAGGATCTCCTGCAGCTTCTTGGCATCTTCCATTGCCAAGGCGTCATGAGCATGCTGAAGAGCCTTTAATTTGCATTTAAGCTGCTCATTCTCTTCGCGAAGTGGCTCAGCAACAGCTTCAGCCTTGGCAGCCCTCTCAGTTGAGTTTCGCGCAGTCTCCTTGGCCAGCCGAAGCTGTTCATTCACAGCTTGAGCAGCCTTGGAGCGGGCCTCAAGTCGCGCCTGGACTTCAACCTCGAGGGCCTTGAATGCCTTCTCCTTCTCGGCTGCGGCAGCGGCCAACTGCCGGTTCTCCTCCCGAAGAGCCCGCGCTTCAGATATATCTTTGGCGCGAGCTGCTTTTAACTTGTCGTTTTCACGACAAAGCAGCTCGACGCGGGGCTGCGTTCGGGCTTGGAGAACCCGAAGCTCATTGGTTAGCCTACCCTCTTGGTAGCTAGCCATGGCTTCCCCCAACGCACCATGAGGAGCGGCGTGGCGAGCCCAGTCCACGCACTCCACAGGGGTGCGAAGGGTTGTTCCTCGGCGTATGTTCCATCTTGGAACATACACTTCATTGGAATCCGACACTGCAAAAGAAACAAAGGCAGTTAGGAAAAGATGATAAAAATATGTAAAGGAAAAAGAACCCTACGTACCTGTAGGGTCAATAACAGGCCGATAGCCGCCAAACCCATCACCTGAACCTGAACCTAAAGGAAATCCATCCAACAGGTCAGGCAGACGGGAAGGTGGCATAGATCGGCGGGAAGCCTGGCGCATACCTGATGGTCCGACCGTCGGTGCCGGTGGCGCAGGTATAGTCGCAGCCGCTGTGGTAGCCATGGTTGGCGCCACCTCCTCAGTAACAGTAACCGCCGGCTCCGTGAAAGATGCTGTAAAAATTGCACTCACGGCCGGCGGAGACACCTTCTCAGCTGGAACAGCCTCAGAAAGGCTGGAACCAGCGGAAGCAGGCGTAGACGCCTGAGTCGATGCCTCGGGAAGGCTGACCGAGCCTACCGTCATTGGCGGGGGAATACTTGCTCCAACTCCACCCTGGAATGCGTCAACATCCACACCTGCACAAGCAAAAGTGTTAGAAAAATTTATTTGAAACAAATCTAGACAAGAATTATGGGGGTACTCACGGGGTTTCTTGAGCTTGAACGCACGGACGAGCGGGGGCGAACCCGATGGAGCCGGCCTCTTGACACCGGTAACCGTCGTCGTCGCTGCCTCCCCGGAGGTAACACCTGCAGCCTCCGGAGCGGTGGTCTCCTCACCACCGGGCTTCCCCGCCACCTCTGCATTATCTGACTCCGAGTCAGATAAGACTACCGGGTCGGCCGTAGAGGCCACCTTCTCCTTGCCCTTCCCGACGGCAGCCTTTTTCTTCCGCACCAGTGGAGGACCTTCTGCGGATTCCTCAGAAGAAGAAATGTCATGAACTCCAGCAGCAGGCACAGCATTGAGAGGTTCAGGGTAGAAGATAGGCTTACCTGGCCGTCGGTGGCTCAGGATCTCTTGGCCTGGCGGGTAAACCTCCACGAACCGACCCGCGGTCTGCTCTAAGATGGGCAACTCGTTCTCGTCCAGAGCACGAGTACCCATCCGCGCGGGACCATCTTCCTCCCGCGGGTTCAGGAGCGACTGAAGATCGTTCCCCTCTGAAATCAACAAGCAAGTTAGTAAAAATCGAAGTCAGCAAAATGAAACAAGACGTACCATAAGGGACAGAGTTCGAACCATATTCAAGGACGATCGGAACCTTATCCGCATTCGCCGCCTTCCACACCCGGCTCATCCCCAGCATCACCATCGCCGACTCCGGAAAACGGAAAACCGGGGACTGGACCCGGGATATCTTCGAAAACCATTCCGCCTCCTCGTAGTTGAGGGCGGGAAGGTTCGGAAGCGCCTGGCCATTCTTGAACTTCATGGCGATGGGGACGGCGCGAGCGGATATGAAGAAGAACTCTCTTCTCCATGAGCGAAGACTCCGCTCGGTGGTACAAATCTTTAAACCCTTGATACGGGTTGTAAGAGTATACCACCCCTGGATGCACCTCCAAGTGTAGAAGGTCATCAGACGGTCAACGAGGGGCTCAAGGCCCAGTATCCGGCACACCCACTCAAAGTGCCGGACCTTGGCAATGGCCATGGGGTGCACCTCTGTCAGGTGCACACCGTGCCTCTCCAGGACACGGTACACAAACTTTGTCAACGGAAACCTAAGGTTTCCGTAGACAAAGAATGCAGCATAAACCCCGATCTTGCCACTAGGGGCATCGTACACAGTATGGTGGGGTTCAGGAAACTCAGGCTCGAGAGACTCGAGCATGAACTTCCTGACGATATACTGGTACAGATCGACAGGAAGAGAACACTGGCATTCGCCAGCAGTCTTCTGATCATCAGTATCATGAGAAGACATGGTGGAAAAAAGAAAAAGATTTCAGAGTAATGCTTTACTGAACAGAAAAATTCGCCGGAAATTACGTGAGAAGAAGAAGAAAGGTGAAAGTGTGAATTACAAATAACTCTCTCCCCCTTTATATAGTAATCGCAATTAATGCGGTGAATTTAATGCGGAGGAGAGAGAAATCAAAGGTGCAATGAAACTATGACACGTGGCAAAAAGCAGGCTGGCAACAGCTGTTGAAAGGACGTGTGCCAGTAATTTCGCGGCCACGCGCCCGAAAAATCACGCCCACGCGCCTGAAAAAGCGACTGGAATGACCATGTTCTGTCGCGTCACCATAACTTCCTGCACGTCCTGACACAGTCAGAAGAAACCGTCGCACGACGTTTCAGAGGTTTGGACTGTTCTTATCTTTCCAACTCTTCGAATTTCAAAATTCAAAATTTAAAAAATATTAAAAAGTAAGCGGGAAAATACCCCTTACCCCTTGGCAAACAAGTAACCGTTAGACGGATGCGGGTACAGTGTAAAGGCAAAACCCTTCACATACCTAGCACCCGCAGGGAATTGAAGCCAAGTAAACCTTGGTAAACAAGTAACCGTTAGACGGATGCGGGTACAGTGTAAAGGCAAAACCCTTCACATACCTAGCACCCGCAGGGAATTGAAGCCAAGTAAACCTTGGTAAACAAGTAACCGTTAGACGGATGCGGGTACAGTGTAAAGGCAAAACCCTTCACGTACCTAGCACCCGTAGGGAATTGAAGCCAAATATTCCTCGGCAACCAAGTAACTATAAGACAGGCGCGGATACAGTGTAAAGGCAAAACCCTTCACGTACCTAGCACCTACAGGGAATTGACGCTAGGAATACCTTGGAAGTAAAGTAACCGTAAGACGAGCGCTGGTACAGTGTTAAGGCAAAACCCTTCACATACTTAGCGCTCCGCTGGGAATTGAAACCAGGAAGGATCTTCTGGGCAATGCTTGCGGAAACGGAAATAACATCCCCGCATAGCGGGAACGTTGAGAACTACGTTGTTTGAAGCGCCAGGATGGAATTGGTGGTTTTAACATAATTGATCACTATGTTCAAAACTACCAAAACCTCATGGAGAATCCACACAACTGGGACTCAATGCTCCTGACTTGCGAGGAGGTTACAGACCTACCCGCATCATACCCAAAGACCAAGCAGGAAACTCGGGCATTTCTGCAAGTGACAAGGACTTCCCATGGAAAACCTTACAAAACCCTTTTCAAAACCCTTTGCTTAAGTCCAAAAGTTCACCTCACTTTATTAAACACGCATGAGAAGAACATTGGACTGGGGGGACTTGAAGAGGTAGGTCCCAGCAGAGACCAGTTGGTCCCGCAAGACTCACCTTGAACATGGACGTCTGCGCAAAGGCCATCTGCTCCCGCAGGACCCACCATGCTCATAGAATCTTACGCGCAGTACGCAACCTGTACACGCAGGGAAAGCCTCCCAATGGTGAAGTACCCCGCCTGTTCCCGCAGTTGCGGATACAAGCCATCAGGGAAGGCTACCCGCAGACAGCAGGGCTACACGTACAAGACACTAGCTACTTCAGCAGTCACGTGAAGGCATGAGCAAGGCGGGAACAATCCCGCCCAAATGAGCCAGTCTGATTCTGAAAGATCTTTTGTACCATACCTACCAAGGTATGGATACGACAGACGATCCGACCAGAACAGCCCATGAGCCAATCACAGGGTGACAGCTCACCGACAACAGTGCGAGGAGGAGCACCCTCTAGTACTGTTTGTCACTATTAGCCGCTGCCTACTCACCAACCCTCACTGTGGAGCATGCGCAGCCTACAGTTGGTGGAATAGTATTACTGTTGGCCGTAACCTATTCACCAACCAGCATGGCCTGCGTACAATCCACAGTCAGTGGGACGTGCATAGTCTACAGTTGGTGGAATAGTGCAGCCGACTTTATTACTGTTGGCTGTAACCTACCCACCAACCAGTATGGCCTGTGCGTAATCCACTGTTGGTTGAACAGGAATACTATTCAGCCGGCTGTACCTTCTAGAAAACCTACCTTCGGCTATAAATACTCCAATATCTTGGAATGGTAAGATCATCTACTATCTCGTATAACTTACTTGATAACTGCTCTAATAGTATTCATATACTTTTATATTCAAAGAGCAATATAGACTGATTCTCACGCCGGAGGGTGGTCACAAGGAGGAACCCCCCCCCTTCTCAGTGACGAGCTTACGGTGTCTGTTTTGCAGGTTCCCTGAAGTACAACTTACTCTGCTGGACCTACCTTCGTGGGAAACATTACCTAGCCCCCAGATTACCCATAATCTGCCCGGGGTCACTTAGTGTTTCTTCAGAGACACTCGAATGAGCCAAATTGAATATCGATGTCAATGCTCACAAATGTGGTTGGGAAGGTTACTTTAAGTTGATCCATAAGGGGAGTCTCCTCGTCTTCAAAATGTAGCTTTTTGTCATCATCACATTTTTCAGTGTGTGTATTATAATTATTATTCTAATCAGTATCAACACTATCCTTAAGTTGAGTGTATGTTTGAGTTTCATCAAAATTGTCTTCTACAAGCTTTGAAATTACAGTCCCATTAACGCTTGCATCATCGGTAACTTTGTCTCTAACTGTTCAGCTCCATTGATTGATCCCGCTGAATTATCTTCTAGGGTCATAACATTTATCTCTAAATTGCATTTTTAACTTTTTTGATGACCCGCTTAATATGATTGATTTGTTGCCTCTTTGATTTAAGTAATTGTTTTGCGGTCATTAATTTCACGTTCTTAGAATTTATTGATTCTTTAAGAACTATCATACTAGCATGTTCAATAAAGTATCTAATTAATTATATGAACACAAGTGCTAACATAATAATGAAAAATAAACTCGTTATAATAAGATTTCTTACCCATTTTACGGTAATCTCTTCCAAGACCGCATCCTTACACCTTCGACCATCGTCGTCAAAGCCCTCAGAAATCATGCCATTGTCACTTTCTTTTAAATTAGTGAGAACTGGTTCAGGATTTTTTTGGATTGGTAAAACATTTTGGTTCAATCTCGGGGTTTAATAGCACACTCTTTGTCTCATTTAGACGATTGAATGACCCAAACTGAATATCGATGTCAAAGCTCACAAATGTAGCTGGGAAAAGTACTTTAGGCTGATCCACAATGAGAGCTTCCTTACGTTCAGATTGCAACTTTTTGTCATCATCATAAATTTCAGTATGTGAAATTGTATCTTCCTCTAAGAACACGTCTTCATTTTCGTGTTATGATTTTACATATTCCATAGATTAGGAGATTTTTGTTTGTTCAATAGTCTCCTCCGATTGAGAGTTTGTTTGAGTATCGTCATGATTGTCTTCTACACACGTTGAAATTGTAGTCACATTAGTAGCTTCAGTCTCAAATGATTCACTGGTTGATTCCGCATCATCATCTTCCAAACTCAAAGCATCATCAACATTCTCTGCAAATTTATTGAAGTAAATAGTTAAGTTGATAGTCATATATACAAAAAAATGTTTACAAATTAGTATTTGTACTTTTAAGGATGTTCACAGTTTGGTTTTGACGGTTTTTAGGTCAAACAGTGAATATTGGTTTTTAATCATCGAAAATCGAATACTAGCCACTACAAACAATTTGGTTTCACCTTTTGGGCTCTATCGGGCCTTATATATTGGTGTTCCATGAACATTTTTGTGAACATGTCAAAGGTGTTAGACATCTAAATAACATGTGTAGCCAATGTGAATAGGATTTGTTACTTGTTACCTAACAAACAAGTACAACAATATACTACAAAATATTAGGTACAGTTTTGTATTTTTATTAAACAAGATAAACTATAAAATATAAATGGTAAAACATGTATAATATAAAATATGTATAAAGTTAAAATATTACGGTCGGTTTTGGGTATAAACCATAAACAAAACCGTTCATTATTGTTTGTAATTTTTAAACTAACACACCAAAATATTAGGAAAAGTAAAAATCGACCTTGCGGTTTCACGGTTTTAAATTGAACCATGAACTTGGTTTTAAATTATAGTCGTGAACTATCGATCACTAGGTGGTTTCTAAAATATTTTTCCACAAATCAACGATCTTGTATTCTCAATTAATACTTAATTTTGCTAAGAAAATTTACTTTTATAGACGCAACAATTTTTTAACGGCTTTTTAAAACATGTATGAATTTTAGTATTTTTTTATAATAAATATGTATCGCATACGTGATACGCTCGCATCACGTGTCGCTCATTGAATTTTTGGAGTGCATCACGTAATTTAAAACCAAAATTGTGAACGCCTCTAATCTTAATATGAACTTAAAAGAATAAGTGTTACATCTATTTTAAATAATTTATTTAAGCTAATTATCATCTTATGCACAGACACTCGTTTACACTGGATGTGTATGGTTCGGTTTTGTTTTGGTTTTTTTTTTCGGGTTATGGTTTTGAGTCTGGTTCGGTTTTGAGTTTTTATTCTTGTCATTTGAGTTCAAAAAGTTTGGCCCAGAAATAAATTTGGCCTAAAATAGTGAAATTGGGCCTAAATCATGTTGTTAATTAACGATTACTTGATGCTAAACATTTAAGTTACATATTTACTAAATTCTTATAAAATACTTTGATTTAAAAAGAGTAAAAAACAAAATCTATAATTTCGGCGCAGAGTTTCTTGGTTTTTATTACATGCAAAATCAAAAGTCCAAAATCGAACTGTAAATTCGGTTTTTGGAAAAACATATATCTAAACCATTACTTATAGTTTTAATTGAATTTTTTCGATTTCATGCACACCCTAATCAAACTAATACAGGTGATAGTAAATAAAACTATTTGTACCTTTCATTGGTAGCTTATGGTGGTGCACTTGTGTTGGTTCATCCTCAATACTCAACTGTGTTTCATCATCTTCTTGGCTCAATACACCATCAACATTCTCTTCAACAAATTCAGCAGTATCCTCCATTTCGACGCTTGTTTCAGTTTGTAAAACCGCACTCGTATTAATGATGAGAATACCCCAGAAGTGCCCCTTAAAAAACCCAATCTATACTCGAAAAAACCCTGAAAATAGAGTTTTTTCAATACCCGAAAATAGAGTATTCAAATACCCTGTTTTAAAATACATGGTCTATACCTGACCCGAACCCGGTACATAGGATATGGTTTTTAGAGACAATACTCGGACCGAACCTGAACCGATATGGCGAATACCTGATTTTTCAATACCCGGAACCGAGTATTAGAAAAACCCGATTTGCACCTCTATGTGACCATATGGATCGGCCAAAACCCAACAAGTGAAATTCCAAAGCAAGTTGTTCTAAGCCCAAATCAAATACTTAACACCAAATAAAAGATTTGGCCCAAGATTACCAACTTAATAAAATGCTTGAACCGATAAACAAAAAATGTTATTAGAATTAAACGAACATGCACTCCCACATCTTCTAACCTACTAATAATTGATAACATTTATTAGATCATCAAGTTAATCCAATAATAAATACTAAAATTACCAACAATTCTTTCATGCATGTGAGTAGAGTAGAAAGCATGTGTTTGCCAACCAACAAATTTCTATGTTGCAGGTATAGGAGTCCTCACAGAACGATCAATCTGATAGTGATATCACGATTCCAAGATTAATCCAAGTTGCCATATTCAATTCATAATCCAAATTCGGCTTCATCTACGGGTATGTTGATTCTGATGATTTAAACAATAATCAACATTAGTGAACGGGTTTAAGCAAATGGGTTTTGATTTACGTGTTTTGTAGGAATGTGGTGGGGACGTTAAAATGAAGGCAGGGGATTACGTTTAGGTGGAGAAACCCAAAGACACATTTAGCGTTTGCGCGGATTTGCAATCGCCAAAATCCTCCTTAGTGATCTTGACGAAGGCAAAGGGTTTAATGTTTTACTTTTAGTAAGTTAAATAATAAGTCATCTTTGAAATAAATATCTTAATAAGTTGCATACTTAGTCCTTTATATAAAATGAGTAAATGTTTGGAATGCTTTTATGTTATGAACAAAAAAAAATAATAATAGCAGTATTAGACGTTTTCTACATGTCATTTTTGGTACTTAATAGTAAATATTAATCAGATAGCAAAATTTTACAAGAACCCTTAGTTCAATCTTTTGTTTACTGTTATTATACATCTAGTACTAATACAAAGTTGATTAGAAAGCATATAAATAAATAGAAGCATTTTAGTTTTGGTGTCACTTCTAAAAGAGATGTTTTTCGGTGTAGGTTTGCAATAGGGTTTTGCTCCATAAAGGAGTGAACAGACAAAACAACCCACAAAATTATAATCACGAAAGTGATTATCATATTTCCTCGATGGCTCCACCGGTTTTTGTTTCTTATTGATGGTTTCAGTTGCTTTTCAAACTTATTTGATTTCTTTGACTCGACAACAATCTCGTCATCAACTTTGTTGCTGGTGGCATCTACGACTGCCAGGGCCTGCTTCTTTTCTAGAGATGCTCGCTTCTTTTCCCTCATTCTCAACCGCTTTAACCTTATCTGCCCAACAACAAGTCAAACGAGTATGTAGAAAATTAGTTAAAGATGTAACGAGTTGAAATTCGTCTTAATTGTAATTAATTAATGAGCTAATTATTTATAATATACAAAAATTGGAATATAAAAAAGCTGAAGGAAATTAAAAAGACAGTTTAAACTTTAAACGTACCCTCTCTTGTTGTTGGGCCTCCTGTTGGGCTCGCTTCTCGACTCGTTTTTGAGCCTTTAAAGCATTTCTTTTCTTTCTCTTTTGGGCCTTAATTTCTTTCATCTCTTCATCCAACCGGATTTTTTCTTTCAACATAGCCTCAATCTCTTCTTTTGTTAACTCATTTATTTCTTCGGTTTTCGGTATCAGCTCAACTTCCTCTAACACGTTTTCCTTACTTTGATCACCTGAATTTTCCACTTCAACAGATGCAACTGTTTTTTGTATTTCTAAATCGTTAACTTCTAATATGGATTTTATTTCATCTTGGGCGAGACACGAGTCGATGGCTTGTAAATCAGTGATAACTGGTTCAAGATTGTTAGTGTTGGTAAAGCATTCGGGTTCCGTCTCGGGGTTTAATAGCACGCTTTTATAGTCATTGAGACACTCGAATGAGCCAAATTGAATATCGATGTCAACACTCACAAATGTGGCAGGGAAGGTTACTTTAGGTTGATCCATAAAGGGAGCCTCCTCATCTTCATATTTTAGCTTTTCTTCTTCATCACAAATTTCAGTTCGTGTATTATAATCAACATTCTTATCAATATCAACACTATCCTTCAGTTGAGTGTTTGTTTGAGTTTCATCAAAATTGTCTTCTACACACTCAGTAGCTTCTGTCTCTAATGGTTCGGTTCCATTGATTGATTCCGCTGCATCATCCTCTAAGTTCATGACATCATCAACATTCTCTACAAGTTTATTTAAGTTCATTGTCATATATACAAAAACTTGTTTACATAAAGGTATTGACGTCAAAGAAATAGTAAGAAATATAAATATTTGTACCTTTTATTCATTATCATTTAGTTTAAGACCTTAAATAATCTACTATTTCTGACAAGTTCTCACTCAATATTTATATTAATAATTTTGAATTTAGGAATGTTCATGGTCCGGTTTTGACGGTTTTATGTCAAACCATTAGTCAAACCGCCAGCCACGGTTTTTGATCATCGAAAACCGAAACCAAACCATTCAAAACTGTAACCGAGCCATTACAAATGGTTCTATTCAAAAATAAAGTTTATGCAAAAATGCATACTACAAAGTTGCAAGCACAACAAAATTAATTTTGCAAACTCTATAAATTACTTAAATTTAAAAGGTAAAAACCAAAAATCTATAAATTTGGTTTGGATTTTTTCGGCTTTAATTATATGCAAAACCAAAACCAAACTGTAAATTCGGTTTTTAGAAATTCATATAACCAAACCATCAGTTATTGTTTCAGTTTCATCAACACCCTAATAAAACTAATAAAAGTGAGAGACTGATAGTAAATATAACTATTTGTTCCTTTCATTGATGGTAGCTTATGGTGGTTCACTTCTGTTGGTTCATCATCTTCTTGGCTAAACACATCATCAACATTCTCTCCAACAAATTCAGTAGTAGTATCCTCCGATTCGACGCTTGTTCCAGTTTGTGAAACCGCACTCGTATTGATAATAACATCAACATTCTCTCCAACACATTCAGTAGTAGCCAATTGTTTACCAAACTCGGTTAACAACAAGTCTCCCACATGTTCAGTAGCATCCTCCTTCGATTCAATGCTTGTTTCAGCTTGTGAAACCGCACTCGTATTAATGATTAGAACATCATCAGTAGTAGCTTCTGTCTCCAATGGTACCACCTCAACATTCTCCATAACCGCGCCAACAGGTTCAATACCGATCACCTCCTCCATGTCACAACCGAACTCATTTAACATCACCATTGTCGAACGATAACAGATTTTTCTACAAATCTATAAAACAATAATCATGATATTAATAACGTTACAATTATAATAAACATTGAACTAATTAATAAAACGTAACAAGACTAAACAACATAACATATACTTACTGGAAGACTAATTAATTAATGTGAAACAAGATGAATGAATGGAAGTAAAATTAAATTATGGGTTTATATATTGATGTAGTATATGAATTTGAATTGGGGTGGGAGACGTGTGTTTATTTATTTTAAAACAATGTATTTAAGCCTAATAATAAAATGGATAATCAAGTTTTATTTAAATTTTGTGTATTTAATTATTTTTAGATATTTACAGCATGATGACGGGTATTTATTTTTAGGTTGATTTATATCATGTTTGTACTCGACACCAAATTATTTTGGTTACTAGTGTGTACAACTTAAAATATCGGTTAAACCAAAATAGTAGTAACATCAAGCATGCTATTTGCTAATAGTTTTCATTTAATGACAACTAGTGGTTACCTGGCGCGTTGCGCCGGACTGGTTGGTAAAACCCGGTGGTGATAAACCCAGGTGTTGTCGGTCATGGGCGTTGAGGCGATAAATCGATGCAATGTCATCGGTTTCGGTTACGTGAATTCAGAACGAACTCAGACATTATCGATTACGCTTGGTACAACATAGACATCGTTGCTAAAACATGAACGTTAAAACTCAAAAACTATTTTTTTTGTCAAATTAACATATAAAAAAAGTTCAATTATTCGACGTTTATTTAGTCGGTAAACCTATGTGGTGGTAAAATCCTAGTGTTATCGGTCCGGGCATTGAGACGGTAACTCGACATGATTTCGGACGTCGTTTTCGGTTACTTTCGTTACGGTATCAGAGTAAAAAAACGGGGAAAGAAATATAAAAATTTGAGGTAGATCAATGGGTGGTGTCGGTTGGTAAAATCGAGCGTTGATAAAAACTCAAGTGTTGTCAGTCCCAGACATTAAGATTATGAGTCTACGCGTATTTGGTTGGCCCGTTATATTATTTATGGTACCATAATTAAAAAAATCAAAAGAACCATATTGCCAAAAACCAATTTGGTGCCGCCAAGTGGTCAAATCGGCATTTAGCGACACCAAACTTGTTAAATGTAGTATATAATAATTTACCGTTTTTTCATTTACACCGTTTTTTAACTCTATTTTATCGTGTCTCAAATATACAGCTTCTAATGATATTTTTATTATGTCCCAAATAGCCATCAACATAGTAGACTCATGGTAATTGGCTTTAACAATTATTTTTTTGTTTTTTTGTCAGACTAACGAATCATATGATATTAATAAACCACCAAAATTACAACATAAAGATAATTACGCAACAAGATAGTGAGATCCTACCCCCAAGCCCCATCCCACCCGATACCGAAAATTTTAATCGGATTAAAATTTAAACTCACACTAATTTACCCATGAAATTAACGTCCCCCTGGATCGACTCTTTATCTATAAATAACTCAAAGCTTTAATATCGTCCATTACATTTTCCACTAGAACCGTCTTCTGGTTGAAGAGAAAAGTTTCCAATTTTAGTATCTAATGTCATGATAGAATCTCTAATGCTTAGATGAAGTCATGAAACAATTAGAAAAACTACGGCTCGGGCACAAAAAATTTGCAACCAACACGTGTAAAGACATTGATACGTGGTTGTAAAACATATGAAAATGGTGGATTGGATGTGAACCAAAATTACAACAAAACATAAAGAAAGACATTGGGGTAAAAGACATCAATGCCAAGTTCTCCCGTAATTATAAATATATAATTTTTTCTTTAAGTTAGACAAAAGTTTCGGCTCTCAAAAAGTTTTGTTAATCAAATTATCACTTTTGTTTGGTTATAAGATAAAAAAAATTATAAAAGGAAAAGAAAATGAATATTTATTAAATAAAAGAAAAAAAAAACATATTAAAAGGGGAATATAACTAAAAGAGAATTCGATAAATACGGAATTTTAGTTTTTTGAACAAACAAAATTAAATTGTTTTAATTAAGTAAATTATATTGGATATTATTTTAATCATTTAAGAATCTATTATATGAGATTTTAATTTTGAGTTACAATATTTAAAAAGTTTATAATAACATATAGCAAACTCTCTAGTTATACATCGGAGTGTTTTAAGTAATAGAGTTAGGTTGACGACTTGACGTATAATAATTTTTAACGCATAAAAAGGTACACGAATTATGCTCAAGCTAAAAACAAATCGTTCAAGAAAAAACAAACGCTCGAAGCCAGAAATACAAAAGCATCAAAGCCAAAGTACAAAAAATGCTCAAAAAAATCATAATACGGGGAAGAAAAGTAAAAAAATGATCGCTTAATGATCCAAATCTGTTTTTTTCGGTGAATCGATGATTAACCGGGTATGAATTGATAATTCCAAGATCTTGTGATGTGATTTCAATGATCAATTTTGTGAATATAGGTATTTTTGTACGTTAAGGTACACTAGGTTATGTACCCGTGTTTTACACGGGTTGGACAACTTCAATTTTGAAAGTGATAACTTTTGATAAATAAAGTTGAATAATACATTAAGTACAAAGTTAAATTATAACTACTATTCACAAACTTAAATATAAATCATAAATCTTTAAATACTTCTTTCGATACAAAATTAAATAATACACTAAAAATATGGTAGCAACTAAAGTAAAATAGTATTATGAGAACATAAACGGTACAATCGATACGAACCAACCATCAATAGAAGAAAACGTTCAATTAGTTGAAGAATGTACGGTAAAGGAGAATCGATAAATTTTTGATCGACAAAATTTGGATAGAAAGAAAGATGTTACGGTTACAGGTGAAAAGAAGGCGGGTCGGGTTCAATTAAAGATCCACTTGTTTTTAACAATGAACCCGTTAAATAATAAAAATGTTTAATAAATAAACCTAACGTTTTTAAAAAATATATAAAAAGAACTTTAAAAAGTATGTATAATTAATAGGATAGAGATACGGCAAAAAAAAATAAGAATGCATAAGAGAATGACATGTGACATGAGAAAACTTTTATTTATTATATAGTATAGATTAAGGATTATTGTATTATATATTTTATATTTAATAATAACCCCTTACAAATCCAAATAACAAGCTTAATTTGGTGAGGGTGTTAAAATGAAGGCACAAGGTTTCGTTTAAGGCGGATAAACCCGAAGACACATTTAGTGTTTCGGCGGATTTGCAATCGCTGAAATCCCGAGGGCAAAAGATCCAGTGTTTTAGTTTTTGTACCTTAAATAATAAGTCCTAAGAGCATGGACTAGGACACACAATGTTTGTTTACTTCACGTCTTCATATATGTGGTTTCAGGGCTATCAAAAGAAGATTATGTCGCACATAAGATGATAACACTCCTTGGCCCTTGTTGATAAGTCTTAAGGACTTTCAGCTGGTGAATACAAAAAAATGTTTTTCATATAATAAGCTAAGACTACATGTTATGGCTTCACACCCCAGCCACGTAGGCTGTTAACAAGGCATAACACTTATGACTTAACCGTGGGCGTTAAATGAGAGAGCGCTAGCCCTTTAGCAGGCCTTAGAGGGGCGATGTTGTTGGGTACATTCCAATCAACCAATCACACTTTTTTCTTTTATTTAATTCTTAGTTAAATACTGTGTTAGTTAGAATCCCATTGCATACGTGGCAGAGCCCTTAGAGCATTATGCACTTTTTAGGTATTTTGAACAGCAAGGAAATGTGAGATAACCGTAGGTTATCATTTAATATTTATATAAAAATATTTTCAAGCAAATTATAACCCTTACAAGCAATTTTTCATATGTTGTTAGGAATGATTTGCTCAAAAAAAATTTCGAACTGTAAACTTTTATAAGCAAGTAAAAAACACCTACAATACCACCAAGCTACCTCCAAAACACGGAGACCACCAAGAAAGAGAAAATACAATTACATGAAAACAAAATTACACCAATTCGACCAACTTATTGATCAACATTTAGACATATTCTTGAACCAACGAAAACCAAGAGATTTTATGCCACCAATAATGTCCTCCACCTTAACCTCGCTTCCTTCGAGAACCTTATCATTTCTCGCTTTCCAAATACTCCAACAAGCAATAATGATGATCCCATGAAAAGCTTCTTTCTTTACATCTCCAAGCTTGATGGACTTGTGAAACTCTAAGAGGTCTCTAACTGAAAAACTATAAATATAAAATATGCTATGTCGTAATATGTTATAATAACATGTTAGTGTGATATTACAACACGTAATGAACACACAACATGAAGATAATGCTCCTACTAATGCATGACCTAACAAGTAACAACCAAGGATATAAAAAGCAATACACTAAAACTATTAACACAAGTGATACCATAATATGTGAAAACTATTAATGTGTAACCCTATTTTCATAAGTAAAAAATAAATTAGTTAAATAAATCTTTCTTACGATGTAGTTGCAGATTATACATGTGTTGTCTACTATAGGATTCTCAAAAAAAAAAAAAAAAAAAAAAACTTTTACTTTACGACTACAATTTTCATTTTCATTTTCATTTTCATTTCAAGTATGGCAATGAAGCCAACATAAATTTTGCTTAGTTGGGTTGTAACACAACCCAAACAGGACAACTCATCCCAAAAAACTAGTATGATGAGTGAGAGAGTCAATTTCGTCTATAAATATCACATTTGTTGCTCATCAACCGACGCAGTACAATTCACATACTTTGAAATGGATTAAATCCATAACATTTGACCTTCTGAAGGTTTGGTTCTCTCTAAGGTACCATTCCGGGTTTGGTTTAGATACAATTTTTACAACCCACACAGGATAATCATCCCAAAAGACTAGTCTTGTAGGTGTCGTTAGCCACTTGGTGTATAAACCCCATATTTATTGCATTGGTTTCATTCTGTAACATATGATTTAGTAAATGAGCATATGTTATGATACTTGATGCTATAGGTGTGACACAACCCAGCTACAGCTAAAAGATCAGTTGATGGAGAAATACTACGACTAATATGTGATGCATAAAATCACCACACAGACCACTAGATAGGGATGCCTATGATCAACACTGAACATAATTCATCATCACTAGTATCGTCTATCAACGGTTGGATCCCACAAACACCATTTGCTTTACCATATCTTGCCATTAGGTCACTTGTTTGCCATCTTCATTAAATACATATAATCACATACGAGAAATAAAGCAAAAAAACATAAACTACTTCTAAACATGGGTAAACCTACGACCATTACTAGATAACATAATTAAAACATAGAAAAAAAAAACCGTGAAATACATAAAAACAATAAAATGCATAAATTCGTTGCTGCCTAATTATTGTTCAACTCACGTGTATATTGAATCAGGTCAGAAGCCACACACAAAGAAACTAATCCAAGGTGGAAAACTAAGTCATTAATTAATCGATGACTATTTACTTTAGAACAACCACTAAGTCCTCTATCACTAAAGTCTCGGATTAAATAGGTCGTGAAAATATCACCATATCAACCTATCAAAACTCATATCGTGTTCAAGTTTATGTATCATATACGACACAATCTTCACATTTACATCAAATTTGACCGCAAACGTAACGCATTTAATAAAAAGATATTATTTTAAACTTACTTTTCAAAAAAAAGTAAAACAAATCAATATATGATCAATTAACCATAAACCATCATCAATGCAATAACATTAATAATAATAATAATATTATTACATTCCGTTACAATTTATGTTATAATAAAGTCTTATAAATGACTTCAAGTATATGTTTTGACTAGACGAAGACATAAGGGTTACAATTACCCTCTAAACCCTCACACAACTCCGGCATACTCTCCGGCGACCGCCGATTCTCACATCCTTCCGTCATACACGCCGGTAATTTCAAAACCCACAATTTAATTTCACCGTTTATTACTTTAATTACTGAATTCTGAATTTGTGCCCTAATTTGCTCATTTTCAGACGGAAACTGAAATTGACTTCGATCGATCGATTAATTGGTTAATTGATCAACCGATCCGGTGTATCTATCTGGGTTTGTTATTATCTTGGAAGCTACGGTGGGTTTTGTTATGGGTTTTGTTTTTTTTGTGAAATTGGGGTTAGGGTTTTGGTAATTGAACTTGATTTTGGGTTAAATTTGTTGGCTTTTGGTGTTTTGATTGAGTTTTTTGACTTGATTTGCTGTTTTGTTTTGGATCTGAATGTGATTGTGTTAGAGGTGGAGGGGTGTGCTGAAAAATCCGGAACCGAGCCCGAATTATCGTAAAATGTGTACCCGAAAGCCGAAATATATGAGTTTTCGGATTCGGGGTTGGATTGGCATTTTAGAAATTATTGTTTATATTTTAAATATTGGATAATAATGTTTATTAAAAATTTTAGATATTTCGGATGGAGAATTATAATTTATAAAAACATTGGATTTGTTTGCATAGTAATTAGTTTACATGTATTATTTTTGGCAATTTTTCCTTTTAAATTTTTAAGAGGCGAACTTCAGTTTCTGTTGATGAGAGGTGAATATTATTGTTCTTTATAGTTCATATTGTTAAATTTGAGATTTTTGGTTAAACCTGTTCATAATTTTCTCTTATTTGACTATTGATGTGGGAATTTCGTTATTAGGCAAATGCATTTGTATTATATTCATATTATATTCGAGAAGACGTTAAATGAGTTTTGATGCACCGATAGTTACTCGAATGCATTCTAATGGACTATTGACTGCATTGAACTTACTAGTTACGTGCATTACATTAACCTATGCTGTAAATAGTTTATGGTTATTAAGTTCTTTACATCATAACTCGAAGCCTTGAACTTGACTAGTGAGGTCATGTTTGCTAGTAGTTATTCAACATTAACATTTGGTGCATGGAAGTTTGCTTTGTGTCTTCTTGAGCTTAATACGAGTATTAGACAAATATTTTTGCTAATTATGATATACTCAAGTTAATGGTAAGTAAGAAAAATTGTCGAAAAACTAAACCAAATATGAAAGGAGTAAACTTTTACGAGTGTAATTTCTTATAATTTGTTTAAATTTTGGTAGAAGGATTGATGTTTACAACCGTTAAATGAGTTTATGGATATTATTAGGGGAGCCCTGGAGACACAAATTGTTTACAACCGTTAACAGTGAAGTTTTCTTTTACCTACCGTATTGTTTATTGTTTTTCACCTTCAGTGAAACGTGTGTTGCAGACTCTGCTATCAGCTAGTTTGACGATGAAGAGTGGTGAGAGAGCTGCAAATATTGCACTAGCAGGTTTTGTTTTATTTCTTATTGAAATTACATCTATGATATTATTATTTATGATATTATTTTTTCTGCAATTTGTATTTGTTCTTAGTTATATTATAATCTATTATTGCATTTTTGGATTGCAGGTCTAACGCTAGCACCGCTAGTTTTGAAGGTTGACCCAAATATAAATGTTATTTTGACCGCATGCCTCACTGTTTTTGTGGGCTGTTACCGTTCTGTCAAGTCAACACCTCCGACTGTAATTATAAAGCCTCCTGTTCAGATTCTTTTTTTTTCAAGTTTTTATCATATATTTGCTTAAAAACATATATTTTTTCCACAGGAGACGATGTCGAATGCACATGCCATGCGTTTCCCTCTAGTTGGCAGCGCAATGTTGTTGTCTTTGTTCTTGCTGTTTAAGTTCTTGTCAAAAGACCTGGTCAACGCGGTCTTGACTTGCTACTTCTTTGTGCTTGGCATCCTCGCACTCGCGTATGTTTATATATATATATCATGAAATCTAATTCTTTTATTAGTACATTAAGCAAGTTAGCTAATCAGTATCTGTTAAACTTGTATTGCAGGGCGACACTCTTGCCTGCAATTAGGCGGTTTTTACCTACCAAGTGGAATGAAGATGTTCTCCATTGGCATTTCCCGTATTTTAAATGTATGCATTCTTTATCCATTAATTTCCTTTGTCATCAGTTAATATTAATGCTTTTTAATCTGTCTTCGTATTATATGGTATATTTTTCTATGTATTAAACAGCTCTAGACGTTGAGTTCACAAGGTCTCAAGTCGTTGCAGCAATTCCTGGGGCTTTTTTTTGTGTGTGGTATGTTGCAAAGAAGCATTGGCTCGCTAACAATATCTTGGGACTTGCATTCTGCATTCAGGTTTGATCACATTCGTAATATTTTGAAGAAAAAACATATATTAGTTGTTCTAAATAAAGCTATCAACTTTCTTAATTTTAAATAAAGCCATCAACTTTCTTAATCTTTTGTTATTTGTTCAGCTTTTTGCCTTGATTTTTAGATTAATATGACAAGTTACAATTTTTGTATATATTGCAGGGAATTGAAATGCTTTCTCTCGGCTCATTCACAACTGGTGGCATTCTGTTGGTAAGGAAGATTCTTTTTTTTTTCTTTTTTTGTGAATAATTTTAATATTAGCATGAAACATGATTAAAATTTGCAGGTTGGACTCTTTTTCTATGATATATTCTGGGTCTTCTTTACTCCAGTTATGGTCAGCGTTGCCAAGTCATTTGATGCACCTATAAAGGTAATGTATAACTATTATACTAATATGCTATGATTTACTGTTGGAATTGACGGTTCGTATTATCTTATATACTTGTTTGTTTTCTATTTTCAGCTTCTATTCCCAACAGGTGTCACTGAACGTCCATTTTCTATGCTCGGTTTAGGTGACATTGTTATCCCAGGTATGCCATATTTTTACTGATTTTATTATATATAAAAGCTGCATGCTTTATTTGTTTTTATTTATAAAAGCTGCATGCTTTATTTGTTTACATATTTTTATATTTGTGATCAGGCATATTTGTAGCATTGGCACTGAGATTTGACGTGTCAAGAGGGAGAAATAACCAATACTTCAAGAGTGCTTTCTTGGGGTATGCGGTCGGTGTGGTGGTTACTATTATTGTCATGAACTGGTTTCAAGCTGCACAGGTTGGTAACTTTATACTTTACTTCGTAGTTTTGTTAAATTTTCATACAAGTCCTTGGTCTTCGTTTTACGTGATTAAAAATTATAACTTGACGATTTAGTCCCACACCGATTTGGCATAGATGAAGCTAGATACATACTCTTGGATGGCCTACAAAATAGTATCAACGTTCGGGAGTTCGGAAATTTTGATGCCTTAAAAAATTTAAAGTAGTTGGGTAGCTTTAATGTTGTATACGGCTGCGTGTGCTAGTACATTATATTCTTAATTTTTTAACAATTACCTTTTTGTTAGTTTCAAAAGTCTATGGTTTTAATCATGACAAATATAAAGTTCCAGGACGTGTTAGTATTCAGTGAAAGTCCATAAGGATTTTTCAACATTTATTTATTTATATCTATTATTTTTTTATGAATGCATGTACTAATCCAACATTGGTTTTGTTTCAGCCTGCTCTGTTATATATCGTACCAGGTGTTATTGGGTTCTTGGGTGCTCATTGCATTTGGAACGGGGAAGTCAAACCGGTAAGCGTTTATCTGTACATTAAACTTAATTTCATGCGCGTGTGCCATGCTTCTAGAAGATTTGTAGCTGAGGTGGCAAAAATTGAAAAAGTTTTATATCAGAAAAAGTTATAAATTATATAATATGGGTTGGTTTCCTTTTAAGAACTCCAAAAAAGTTTACTTTTTGGAACTCTTAACCAAACATTTTTTTAATTATTTTCATATATTAACATTATTTGAGAGTAGTTTTATCATATTTTATATATTATTTTTTATTACATATATAATCACAAGTTTACATGTGTAAATTTTTTTTAGATATGTGTAAAAAATTATTAGCATGATTGTAATCGTAAATATGCATACATCATCATCATCATCATCATCATCATCATCATCGTACTCAGTATATCCCACCAATAGCAATGCTATGGTAGGGTCTAAGGAGAGTAAGATGTAGACAGCCTTACCTCTATCCCATAGGGATAGAGAGGGTAAATATGCATACAGAAAGTAATAAAACTACACTAAAATAGTATTAATATACCAAAAAGAATTTTTATTTAAAGTTGGTCATTAAAGAGTTCTTAAAGTTCTTAAATAATTTAGGAGTTCTGTATTAATATTTAGTTTTTAGTGACTTAGAAAGTTATATGTATAAATAACATTGGTTGACAAAATCGTTCCATCATAAATAAACGTGTCGAAACAACTTGTTATTATAAACTTGCAGCATTCTAATCTTGTGGTTTTGATCTTTGGCAGTTGTTGGAGTTTGACGAGTCTAAGACGGCTGGTAGCGGTGATGGCGTTGCAGATGAGGATAAAGGCAAGAAAGTAGAGTGAGAAATGAGTTTACAAAATACAGTTATTTGCGGTAGGAGAAACTATGTTTTAGTTTTTTTTTTTTATATACTTCTTTTAATGGCATTGTAACCCTAATCTTTTGGTTAACTTATGCTATAGACTTTTTGAGTTAATGTTTTTTTCTGGCATTTTAGCTTTGATTTTTATTAAATGATCACATATCCACCCTTAGCCCTCTAGATATTAGAGGTGAGCAATAACTGAATCGTTAGCCGAAACCTACGAAATCGAACAGAAAAAACCGAATTGCATCAAACTCTTCATTTTTTTTCTTCATATTTTCAAGCCTTTTTTCCTCTATTTCATGTATTATATGTATTATTTGTTTAATGCTATCATTTTCATGTATTTATATCTTTATTTCATGTATTTATACATTCATTTCATGTATTTTTAAGCAAAATTTTAGCCCAAGTTTAATATTGGTAATTAACCGAACCGTGCGCACCCCTAATGGATATAACATTACCGATCCGGATTTAGGTAATCGAGTTGTTTAAAATTATACATCTAACGAATATGCCCCTAACCATGTTTGGTTCTAGTTAATTGGTGCCTGCAATTGATAATCAGTTTTGAGTAAAGAAAAGTAGAAAACTTAGACAACTTGTAATGGGGCGTTGGTCACACCCCATGACACAAACCAATTGACCAATGCGTCAAAAAAGATGTGTGACCGTGGTCATGTAGCTATGGAGCATTGATGTGAACTGTTTCAAAATAAATTAGATGTGTTTTTAATTAAAAATAATCTAGCGTCTTCCAATAAAAAAAATTAACACTTTATACATTTCAAAGCCATTTTTTAACGATAAAAAAAACTTATATTAAAACTCTAGCAAGGAGCTAGAAACGCTAAAAAATTTACAAAAAAAAAAAACAATAAAATAAGATCAAACAACTAGCGTTCTACCCTTATATTAAACATAATATTTCTGAATTTTAACAAACCTTTAGCCCATGAATCCAAACAACGCATATTAGTTTTTATTTTTTTGTATGTGTTAGTTTTTTCATTTAATTTATAAAGTTCTCTTTAATCAATTTTCTTTGAAATGAAAATAGTCATGTTCAAACCTAAAACATAAAAACATAAAATTAAAAATAATAATTCCACAATAGTTGTTTCTTTGTCAACCGATGGTTACACCTATCCAAGTGAGTTGTAGATGATGGGAGTGACTGAATACGTGACAATGTGGTCAAAGCCATAGCCTTATGCGGAAAGAGTCACACCAATCAGATGTACTTGAAGAGAGAAACTAGTAATTTTATGGTTACATAATCATATAAACATCCCGTTTGAAGTAATAAATATTATTTATTAACACGTTTTTTAATTTTCTCTATTTGAAAACACTTTAGCTCTACATGAATTATATAGTATACTTTATGCTAATGATGATATAGATGATAAAGACAACTAGTTTTTTATTATGATATTATGACATTCAATTTTGATTATATTAGAAAGATGAGTTGGTAAAAGGCAAAAGTAAAAAACAAAAATAGAAAAGAACAAGAATAAAAAATTAAGGATGAGGTCATATTATCAGTGGGTTCAAGTTCAATATCTGGATTTAATGTCCAAATCTTGCAAATATAACATTAGCCCAAACTGGCCCATATCAAATAAAGTCATTAGCCTTTATGATCCACTCTATATAAAAGGGAATATCTCTACGAAGATGCTTTTTCCTTATTGTCTCAAAAGTATATTCGTCCCTACTCTCTCTCTTAGACCTGTAGGGCTGACAATTCGTGTTTTAACAGGTAAGAAGCGACGCGCGTAACACAAACATTAAACATGAATACGACTAATTTAGCTACTTCATATGTCATGACTATAAAACAGTTTTAAGTTTTGTGACGTAAGTGATGGATAATTTATATTTTACAGTATGTTTGCTTTATGCCTAGTGTGTGGCGGTGTTTGTGGCATGTTTGCTAACGTGGCAAGACTTGGCGTCCATTTCACCTTAACCACAAGTCCACAACGTATAGTTTTACAATTATATTTCTATACACACTTATACTTTAAATATGTTTTCATCGTTTATTAAAATCTAGTGACTTGAGTATCAAAGGGTGTTCAGGGAGCTCCGTTTACGATTCACCTTCTAACAAGTTCTTTCATGTTGCAATTCGGCTTTGGATGTGTACTTGACCCGGATTTGAATGTGACAACAATATATCTCTTTGAAGGAAGTTGGAATTAGAATGAGAGAAAACGGAAACTTGAATAACATAACATGTAACACAAAATATGCATTATTGGTATATTGATTAACATACTCAAATATATAAGTTATATACTTAGCCAATACGCAACAAACACAAAACTATCTGATCAGAGAGAACTTCACAAATAGTGTTAAACATGTTGTGTTCGTGTGTCAAGCCCAACACGAGCCATAAATGATGACACAAACCCAAACAACATGTTAGACTATGAAGCCGAACATGACAAACATCTGTAGGTTGACACAACATGACAAAATTTATAAATAAATATCTACTTCTTTTTGCCTATGATTACTATAGACCACAAACTTAAAACTAAAAATACAAACGTGTACAAAACAATTACAATTTAATTTAAAATTAAAATGAGACGCCAATATCTTTTCTAACTTAAACATTACAATGTTAAAAATCATTTTCTCAAACTAACAGATTTAAACTATCAACCAGTAAACATGAGTACACGAAAACACATATTAAGCTAAACATGAAAAACTTGTGTTCACCCACGTAATTCCTTGGGCGTCCCAAGCAAACCATACTTCTCTCACCAAAGCGGACATCGGTCGAGGAGTTGAGAAAGCGTCTGAAACACAAGGGGGAAAGGAAAAGCAAAGCTTCGGCTTCCTCGAAAAAAGTCATGAGAAAATTGTAAACGAAGCTTACATTACCTAACCTAAAAATATCGTGCATGTTTTTGCGGACCAACTCCTAACTTCCTTGATAGAGCAGTGTACGCTGTTCAAAAAGCTCGAAGCTCCAAGCGCGGGCTCGTGGCTCGCTCGATAAAAGCTCGAATAAAACTAGCTAAAAAAAACTTGATTTGAAACATTTTGAGTTGAGTTTGCTCATTTTTGTAATCAAGCTCGGCTCGATCATGGCTCGGCTCGTTGGCTCGATTTAACTCTCGTTTAGCTTCAGAATCAAGCTAGAGCCTTAGCTGAGATGCCTCGTTTAATTTCAAGCCCAAGCTCGAAACCACCCTGGCTCGACTCGGGCTCGACTCATGGTTGACGTCACGATTCCAACCCAAACCCGTTTATACTAAACCGAAACCGATAAAATTACCAACAACTCAGGAGTATTGTGTTGTTGGTGGTCCAAAACTCCCAAACAAAAAGTATCCCTTCTTTTAAAGCAAAAGCCCAAAGTATTATCAGTTGGTGAATTCGCCCATCGAGCGGCCCTTCTTTTAACCTACCACCAGTAGCCCTACACCACCTACTCTATACACTCATACTCTCTCGGTGAAGAAACCAAAGTTATTGTAATATCTGAATTTTTCATATAATAATTATAATAGCTAAATTTTATGATAATAAAATAAGATGATTATTTAAATGATTATGGTTTAATGGAAATTGTATTGAATTTAGAACTTCGTTGGGAACTCAAATTTGATGTGTAATCAAATGGTATTAGAGATAAGATAATATATATACGTGGGTTAACTTGTTAACGATATATATATATATACATATATATATATTATCACTTATGATTTGAGTAAAGATACCATTAAGTAGAATTTGAATATTATTATTGTAGTATATCGTTGCAAACTCATATAAATAAACAATTTAAATAAATAGATAGATAATAAGCACACCTAATCCTAAAATTTCAAGATATAATTTTTGAACTAGTCTTATCACCTCCAAGTACATCTATGCAAAGCTACAACAAACTCACTATATTCATCAGGATGAACCTCTTGTTAATCACCTTCTTTTTAGACATATATATACTCTCAACACATATTGCTCTCATGAAAACGATAAACAACTCTGCCACCATCAATCGTTTTTTTTTTCCACTCCGGTTCTGTCGCCCCAAGTCACCGGCCTTCGTTTGTTGTTGATTGCACAACCATCTAGAATGCTGGAGTCTCCGTCAACTATCTCGAGTCTGTTTGGTTCATGAACATGTCGTCGGGGTCTCCGTGTTACCCACCACCCTGCGTCGTGTTCGGATTTGTTTATGTTGAACTACTATGACGGAGGTGAGAATTCGGATCCACGCTAATCCCATCTATTTGTTTCTGTCCGGCGATGCAAACCTTGTTTAACTAAAATATTAATGTTGTCGTAATAATGGTTTTGTATAGTGGGAAATTACCTTGTCAAACTGTGTACTGTTAACATTTGTTTGTAAGTACCTACACGTGCATGTATTCATGACTTTAGTATCTTGTCTAGTAGTTCTTTGGAACATGACGTGTATAAACAACTAAGTTCTCAATTGAATATACTAGCTAACACCTATTTATTTTCGAATGTAATTTATATTAATAGATAAATTAACTAGAAGGTTAATTGATTTATTTAAGGGTTTTTTTTATAATAAAAGCAATACTTAGATCATAAATATATATAAGGTTCTCCATCGCCGGATCATTGGTTAACCAACGAACAAGAAAACTAATTTGATGTTTCACGAATCCGAGTTGTTAGATATAATTAAAGTGTAGGGTCTTGATCAAATTAAGGGGGCTCGTTCATTTTTGCTTTGCTAATTTAAGGTACGGTTTCTGGTTTCTTTCACTCATAGTATAAATTATATTCTGTTACTTCATAGTACGGATTCTGTTTTTCTTCACTCATAGTATTGGTTCTAGTCCATTTTATATTCGATGTCCGTCACTTCGTAGTGCGGATTTTTGTTATCTAGTTTGGTTTATTCGTATGATATGGTTATATTAATTTTATAGCATGCAATAGGTTATATACATTTTGAATTCATTATTGCATGTTCCTATTTAAATATCTTTTAGTTATACGACTTTAGTTCAGTACTCTGTTACCCGAGCATTTCTGACTTGTCGTTGGGGCGTCAACGACATGGCACTTATCGTGACAGTGCGTAATCAAAGTTCACGGCGTCTCTGAAAGTACTCATGTAGTACCTTGGCCACTTAGAGGCGTATAGATCGATCTTAGCTCCGACTACTGACTCCTGACTTCTGTTTGAGATGGAACAATGTGTGCACGCCACCCACACCGTCTCCTTGGTGCATGGAATAGCTAGCTGTGTACCCCTCTGTTTAGGCTCTGGGTGCTTCCGTATTACACGACCTATTTATTTTAACATCATCGTCGTGTATTTTAGTAATTATATTTTGTTTCGCTATATTTCTGGTCCGTTTTGATATGTGTATACGCATTTGGTTAAATTTGAGTATATTCAGATTACGTCCCGATCGTGTATCGGATTATGTTTCGCATTTAATTATAGTTCGGTCTAAAACGCGGTTTTATATCCGCAATAGTTTCAGTTTTATTTCAGTATGTGTTTTGTCTTATGTATGCCTTAACCTGTACTATTGTTCTCTCCGTTACTGGGCAATTTTTGGCTCAACCGTATTTTCTTGTTTGTGTCTGTCTTATTTGCTAACAAGTAATTCGGGAAATCGGGGAGATCAATGATGAGAGTAAAATGAAGCTCAAGAATAAGGACTTGATTTAATTTTCTTTAAGCATTTAATAAATTTGACTTAGAATTTCTTTCAGTGTTTTTAACTCTTTTGGTTGCCATGGGATTCTTTTCATTTCATTTAAATGGTTTTTGTTGGTCTATGATATCTGTAACAGTGACACGTCGGCATGCAGTTATAGTTTATAATATAAACGCTACGTTCATCTAATCAACAAACCTACTCGTCATGGATTCGGATTACGGCGTTCCACGCGAGCTATCGGATCTGCAGAAGAACCAATCTCTCTACACGCCGGAGCTTCCGCCGTGTCTTCAGGTAGTCATTTTCAACTTGTTTTAAACTTAGATCACGAGTTACGGAAGTTATACACGTTATTAACTGTTTATTTGTTAGATTTGAATGTATATATGTATGTATCTGTTGACGTTATATTGATTTTAACGTGTTTGAAGCTTGTAAGTTGTGGATCGAAGCTAGGTTTAGTGTTTATAGCTTTCGAATATTCGGTGTTTAGCGATTCTATTCGAGTAGATGAAGTTGTAAAGTGAAAAGTGCAGTGGAATTGTAGATCCGACGTGTATAGATTCGTGTTTTTTGTTTTTTTGATTGCTTTGTGAATATTCTGTTATTCAGTTTGATTGCTTTAAATGTTTTTAATTAGCTTTTGGATATATTATGATTTTAATGTTGCTTGATAAAATGAAGCTGATGCTTTGACTTATTTATATCAGCATGTTTGACTGCTTTAAATGTTCTAAATAGTTTTTGAGTTTTATGATAGTGTTTAAATTAGTTTTTGAATATTATGATTTTAATGTTGCTTGACAAAATGTAGCAGATGATTTTGACTTATTTATGGAGTGATGCATGTATGAGTCACTGCTTTAAATGTTTAAGATAGCTTTTGAATTTTATGATTTTGTTGTTGTTTTGACATAATGAAGCAGATGTTTGACTTTGTATCGTTTACTTTTTTTGACTACTGATTTGAATACATGTGCGCATGCGTCGGTTGGCATTTTAACGATTTTGACGCGTTTGAAGTTCGTAAGTCGTGGATCGTATATTGAGTCTAGGTTTAGTGTTTGTAGGTTTTGGGTATTCGGTGTTTAATGATTTGATGAGATGAGACTGTATAGTGAAGTGGATTAGTAGATCTGACGTGTATAGATTCGTGTTTTTGCTTTTTTGATTGCTTTGTGAATATTCTGTTATTCAGTTTGACTGTTTTAAATGTTTGATTAGCTTTTGAATTTTATGATTTTGATGCTGTTTGACAAAATGAAGCAGATGTGTGACTGGCTTAAATGTTTGAAATAGATTTTGAACATAATGATTTTGATGTTTTGACAAATTGAAGTAGGTGTTTGACTTATCTGCAGAGTGATGTGGCATTGACTTTTGTTGACTACTGTTATGAATATATGTATGCATGTGTCTGTTGATATTGCATCAATGTTGACGTGTTTGAAGTTCGTAAGTCGTGGATCATAAATCGAATCTAGGTTTATTGATGAACCTGTAAAGTGAAGTAGAATAGTAGATCTGACGTGTATAAATTTATTCAGTTTGACTGTTTTAAATGTTTGATATTGCTTTTGAATTTTATGATTTTGATGCTGTTTGACAAAACGAAGCAGATGTGTGACTGGTTTAAATGTTTGAAATTGATTTTGAACATAATGATTTTGATGTTGTTTTGACAAATTAAAGTAGGTGTTTGACTTATCTGCAGAGTGATGTGGCATTGACTTTTGTTGACTACTGTTATGAATATATGTATGCATGTGTCTGTTGATATTGTATCAATGTTGACGTGTTTGAAGTTCGTAAGTCGTGGATCATAAATCGAATCTAGGTTTAGTGATGAACCTGTAAAGTGAAGTAGAATAGTAGATCTGACGTGTATAGATTTATTCAGTTTGACTGTTTTAAATGTTTGATATAGCTTTTGAATTTTATGATTTTGATGATGTTTGACAAAACGAAGCAGATGTGTGACTGGTTTAAATGTTTGAAATAGATTTTGAACATAATGATTTTGATGTTTTGACAAATTGAAGTAGGTGTTTGACTTATTTGCAGAGTGTTGTGGCATTGACTTTTGTTGACTACTGTTATGAATATATGTATGCATGTGTCTGTTGATTTTTATCAATGTTGACGTGTTTGAAGTTCGTAAGTCGTGGATCATAAATCGAATCAAGGTTTAGTGATGAACCTGTAAAGTGAAGTAGAATAGTAGATCTGACGTGTATAGATTTGTGTTTTTGCTATTTTGTATGCTTTGTGAATATTCTATTATTCAGTTTGACTGTTTTAAATGTTTGAAATAGCTTTTGAATTGTATGATTTTGGTGTTGTTTGACAAAATAAAGCAGATGTTTGACTCTTTTCTAGAGTGCTTCAGTCTGACTGCTTCAAATGTTTAAATAGCTTTTGAACCATATTATTGTTGTTATTTGACATAACGAAGATGTTTTAACTTTTTTTCTATAGTGGTGTATTGTTGAATTTTTTCACTACTGATTTTTAGTTGGTTGTTTTTATTTAGATGTGTATTTAGGTTTTTGTTTGGATGTGGATTTGTCCTGGAGTGGAAATTATCAGTTTTGAATGTTTTTGTTTATATGCTATATTTATTATGATCTTCGATTATATATCAGGCTTAAGAACGATGATTTATGAATTTGTGCACAGGGAACAACTGTGAGAGTAGAATTTGGTGATGCAACTGCTGCAGCTGATCCTTCTGGTGCTCATGCTATTGAGCGATCGTTTCCTTTGACTTATGGTCAACCTTTGGCCCATTTTTTCAGAGAAAAATCTAAAACAGCCAATGCTCAGACCATTAGCGAGCATCCTGCAGTAAGGTATAATGCTCAGACTATTACAATTCACATACTAAATTTACCAAGAAATGTTATTTTATTTTATGATTTGTATTCTTAATAGAAGTTATATATTGTATTTTTATGATTTTGAGCTATCTTGACGTTTTTGCTTACTATCTTCTTGTTCAGGGTTGGATTAGTTTTCTGTGGTAGACAATCTCCTGGAGGACACAATGTTGTTTGGGGACTTCATGAAGCTCTCAAAATTCACAACCCTAAAAGTGTTCTGCTTGGATTTCTAGGTAAATTACATTTTCTAAGCTTCTTTTCATTTGGGTGATTAATTATTTAGTGGAGCTTTTGATTTTTACCCCTTAATAATTGTGTTATGCGTTTAACTAGGTGGTTCTGAAGGTTTATTTGCTCAAAAAACTCTTGAGATCACAGACGATATTCTTGCAACCTACAAAAATCAAGGTAGTTATAAGAAATATGTAGTTTTGTGATTATGATTCTATCTTTCTATTGAAGGAATTTCATTATTGGTTATTTTATTATTTCAAAGGTGGTTATGATTTATTGGGACGAACCAAGGATCAAATCCGCACCAAGGAACAAGTGAATTCCGCATTGGCAGCATGCAAGGATTTGAAATTGGATGGCTTAGTGATTGTTGGAGGTATATATCAAATGTGAATACAAATAAACTGCTATAAACTATAAACTTTGTTTTATGTTGTTTACTAACTAACCATGGTTTGCTTGAAGGGGTAACTTCTAACACAGATGCTGCTCAGCTTGCTGAGACTTTTGCAGAAGCAAAATGCACTACAAAGGTAGTTGTTTGTGTCCTAATTTGCTATACAGATCTCTGATACACTAAGACTTCTTTTATGTTGTTAGATAAGTAATTATTGAAATTGTTTTTAATTTCACAGGTGGTTGGAGTACCCGTGACCTTGAATGGTGATCTTAAAAATCAGTTTGTTGAAGCAAATGTTGGTTTTGATACTATTTGCAAGGTATATACTATTTGCAAGTTAAGATTATTATTATGGAAATAAAAATGTACTGCTTTTATTACTGGCAACTGCTCAAGTTCTTTATGGATACCGGATACAAATGCCCTTTTGTGATTATTGTAAAAATTTTATACAATATTTTTGTGGTCACTGAATTGTTTTTATTTTAGGTGAACTCTCAACTCATCAGTAACGTCTGCACAGATGCTCTTTCTGCTGAAAAGGTGAATATTCAATTAATATAATTTCAATATTCTTGGGTACACAGGCATTGTTCACTGATATTGGAGGTGGCAATTTTGTACCATTTACTTAAAATGGCTGATTTGTTCTTGCCACATCTATTCAATATCATGATATAGCTACTTCACCTGTTTTTAACCAAACACTAGCTAAAATCTAATCCTTTTAATTTCTTTGCAGTATTACTACTTTATCCGACTCATGGGCAGGAAAGCATCTCATGTTGCTGTGGAATGCACACTTCAGTCCCATCCTAACTTGGTGCATTTTCATCTCCTTCAATTTTAATTTCCTTTTTTTGAATATTTTTTTATTAAACTTTTATATTTTCTTATGTAGGTTATTCTTGCTGAAGAAGTTGCTGCTTCAAAGCTTACCATTTTTGACATAACCAAACAGATTTGTGATGCCGTGCAAGCCAGGGCAGAGCAAGGCGAGTTTTTCCTCAAAACTGATCAAATAGTATTTTAACAACAATAAGATTATTGTGTTTGTAGTTAATATATTAACATGTGAATTATATTTTGGAAAATAATACAAATGGATATAAGTATCGATCCTTACGGTTGACCTGATTGTTGTTAATATGGCGGAGGTGATAAACATTAGCATATCCTTTAATATTTGTTTATCTTCAGGCAAGAATCATGGTGTCATTCTACTTCCAGAAGGGCTTATAGAAAGCATTCCCGAAGTTTATGCGCTGTTACAGGTAAACTAAATACTAATTCTTTTAACTCTGGAGTTTCTTTCTTTCTGGTCGCTGATACAAAATCTTTTCTGTTTTAAAATGAAATTACTTACAATTTTCTGGCCTCATATTTCACTTATATCTTTTCAGGAAATTCATAGCCTTCTTCGACAAGGTGTTTCTGCTGATAAAATATCCACCCAACTGTCACCTTGGGCGTCTGCCTTGTTTGAATTTATGCCTCCATTTATCAGGAAACAGGTCTGTTTTAAACACAGTTTTGAATTTGTGCCTCTTTTTTCTAATGTCGGAACTCGTATAATTTTTTCATTTGTTACAGATTCTTTTGTATCCCGAGTCAGATGATTCCGCCCAGCTGTCTCAGGTACTTCATCGCAAACCTTCATGACTTCATAATGTATTTGTAAACCGTGTTTCTTACATTAGTCATTGCATACATTATTTCTCAGATTGAAACTGAGAAGCTTCTTGCTGAGCTTGTGGAAGCAGAGATTAATAAGCGACTGGTATGATTGTACTTAGAATTTATAAGATCTTTATGTATATATAAATTTTAATCACACTTATGTATATCTTTTAATATGTTAACAGAAAGAAGGAACCTACAAGGGGAAGAAATTTAATGCCATATGTCACTTTTTTGGCTACCAAGCCCGTGGTTCTTTGCCATCAAAGTTTGACTGTGACTATGCATATGTAAGATAATTTACTTAATCTAACACTAACTGATCAAAATGGGTTGTGTCAAAATGCACGACTCTTTTCCACGAGTTGAAGCAGTTTAGGCAAAAGTTAACATGCTGAATAATGTTACAAAAGTTAACACTGTTTCAACAATAAACGTATTTTAATAAAATGATTTAAGAGGCTCTAAGCATTTGTTATTACTTTCAGTGCCCTTCATGGTTTACATGTGATTGTAATTACCGTCTCAACTAAATATCAACTATTGATTAACTAAATTCAAAGCATTTATATTGTAGGTTCTTGGACATATCAGTTACCAAATTTTGGCTGCTGGTTTAAATGGTTATATGGCAACTGTCACGAACCTCAAAAGTCCTTCAAACAAATGGCGCTGTGGTGCTGCTCCAATAACAGTAGGGTTTATCTTTATTATTATTTTTTCTGTTTTATTATTATTTAATTATGTGGAATATAGTGGACTAAGGATATCTTACTTTTGACTGGACATTCTAGGCTATGATGACTGTCAAGCATTATGGTCACGGGTCAGGGTCAGGGGCTTCAACACTTGGGAAACCTGTAATTCATCCTGCTACCGTAGATCTAAGAGGCAAAGTATACGAGTACGTGAAAATTATTTATATTTTTGTAAGGATTCTAAATAGAGGGAATTATCTGAATTGTGGTGATTGGTGCAGGCTGCTTAGACAAAATGCAACAAGATTTTTGATGGATGATATTTACAGAAACCCCGGGCCCCTTCAGTTTGACGGGCCAGGTGCCGATTCTAAAGCTGTCAGCTTGTGTGTAGAGGACTTGGATTACATGGGCCGGATTAAGGAATTGAATGAATATCTTGAAAAGGTATATACTCTTCTAAAAATTGAAAATTAAGCGCTCGGGATGGGTCAAAATGGGTCGGTTTTGGTTGACCCAAAACATTAGTGGTCCAATTTATTTTTAATACCAAATAGTGTCAATTATGATTACAAAAATTAATTTGTATATATTTATAATTATAGTTCTTTATGCATTTCATTTAACGTTATTTGGTAACTTTTATCATAAATTTTTGTATAATATATTCTTTTAATTATATGTTTTTTATATTAAATAAAAGTTATTATACAAATTATAGAAACACATAAATATAAGTTATAGGCTTGTATAGGCTCATGAGCCTGTATGTGAAGTTTGGGCTGAAGCTCGTTTTTTAAATGAGCTTCAATTTAAGCTCGTGCTCGTGTACGCCTGGCTTGTTTTGATCTTAAGGGGATCGATCTTAGTGGCTCACCAGCGGCTCAACATTTTAACTCATCATTTGATATTATTCTTTAACTTGTACAGGTGAGAACAATTGTGAAACCTGGTTGTTCTCAGGATGTTCTAAAAGCTGCTTTGAGTGCGATGTCATCTGTGACCGACATTCTTTCAGTCATGACCTCACAACGTCTGGAGTAAGTTATACCCCACGTGTGTCGCTGATCTGGCAAAACCAACTCTGTCGTGCTTCCTCAACTCAATACTCAGGACCCTCTTTCAGATTTCCTTTATATTGTGAGAGTTTCTTTTTTAATATTTGAAGGCAAACAGTTAGATTTCTGTTTCTTGTTCGTCGTCGTTTAAGTTTGTTTTTGTTTTTGGGTCTTGTTTGTGGAAGCTTTATAATGAGAAATAACGGTTGGTGTTTTGTTGAATCGGGAAACCTTTTTGGTCTTGTTGGTAACAAGCTGGGTTATTGTGAGCGGCAATTTAGGTTCTCAGGAAGATAAAACATACAAGGTATCATATATTTTGACTGTTTATAGTAGGGTCACCGGTCACGTAGATCTCTCTATAAATAATGTCAGTAAGCAAACATAAATAAAAATTGTTAGCACCCGATTCTTCATTTTAGTTTAGAAACACAAAACGGGTGAGGTTGCTACCTCACCAATAGCATGTGTCCCGAATGGGTAACCTTTGCAAGATCCAAACGACAAACGCTTTATTACAGCTCCAGGAAGATGATAGAAATGACATTGAACGCCCGCTGTTCTGAAACAGCGTTGCCATAGGGCGTGTATATATACACGTGCTTAACTCTACATAACATGACATTAAAGGATGCAGATCACATGATTTATAAGTTCAATCATAACGAATTTGAAGCTTCAATCAGATTACAATAGCCAGGAACAAAAGCATTTTAACGGATAGTAAATACCCAGCCACGAAATACAAACAATGTTCACATGTAACATATCACCACCTTCAGTTCGACTATCAAGTCCAGTTTATGTGGTATTTTATTCATGATTTTTAGTTTATATTGTATTTCTAATTACTATTATGCAAGCACTGATTCTATCTAAAAAAATGATGACGATGAAACATAAAACCACGCTAAACGAGAGACATTGTGAAAAATATGTGAAGATGACCACTGTCCACTGATTATTAGACCACCCATTGCCAAACTACCCACTAGTTTGTAACACTATTCAACATTAAAAAAAAAAATCAATCAAAATGAGGTGAACCACTTGTGATGGCAAACTCTAAGGCAAACAACTTCACCTACACATGTCACTCATTTTATGGTTCTTTTTTTTTCTTTTTTGTTTCTTCTTTTAAACTATTTATTTTAACATTTTTTCTAATAACTTTTATTAATTAAGTTTTTTAAAAATTCTAAAAACACATTCTTGTTCAGTTTTTTTTGAACACGTCGATATAAAACTTTTAAAGTTTGTAAAAAAAATTATTTTTAACCATTACCGATTTATATTATCCGCCACTTGTCAACTTTATATTGGTTCATAAGATTTTTTGGATAGAATTTATTATCCAGAAATTCTAGCATTATCTGATTATATAAATATATATTGTTTATTTTTAAATAAAGAAATTACTTTTTATATTTTTAAACACTTTTAATAAAAAAACACAACAATTATTAATAAAAAAAACAATTATAAATTATATTTATCTAATAAAAAAGTAATGAAGTTCGGTTTGTTAATGTGCATGGAAAGTTTGGTTTGGTTGGATTGGGTTTGTGGAAAAGAAAGAAATTAATTTTATAATTAAATATTGGTTTGAGTTGGTTTGTGAATGAGGGTGGTCCTAGCATCTTTCTGTAAAGCAATGATAAATTGTAAAATTTGAATTTATAGTATGAAAATTTGTGTAATTGGTATTATTAAACTTTAAATATGATAAACTACAATGGTTGAAACTCAATAAAAATGGTTAATGCTAAAAACTTTAATTTATTTATTACTATTTTTTTGACGGCGAAACTTTATATCTTTGATCTATTATTTTCAAAAATTATTATTTTATTTATTTATTTATTTATTATTCTGCCGCTTTTCTTTTTCTTTCACGGCTTTTAAGAAGAATTTAGTAGCCTCAAACCTTGAATATTGAAGTTTCTATTGACTAAGTTTTAAGGAAAACCTAAAAAATATATATTTTTAGAAATAATATAATTTAGGTTAAATATAAAAATAATAATGACACATTGCGTTACTATCATTTTCTAGAATACGTGTTATGGTCAAAGCTTTTAAATAAATTTATCATATCATATTGTTTCACATGACGCTGACCGGACCTGACAATTTACCCCTTGTCGTTAGCCCCCCCCCCCACCACCACACACACACCTTGAGCATGTTGTGGTCCTCTTATCCCTTCACTTTACTCCAGTTCACGGACGCGATTGGGCGAGCACGAGCCCACTTTACTCGCGCCAACCGTTAGCATCCACTATCTCTTCACATTACTCCCTCTCGTTGTGGCTTGTTGTGGCTCGTGTGATCAACGGGGCAGCGCGGCACCAGAGTTAGCGCCCCACACTCAGTAGCCTTGTATCTAGCTATGAAAACAATAAAAATCATGAAGAGTAAACTCTTATTTTTGTTCATGTGGTTTGATTATCTTAATCAGTTCCGTCTAAAAATGTTTCTTTTTAGCATTTTCATCATCATGATTTTTTTTCATACCATTTCAGTACAAAACACTAACCCCACTTTTTACAAGAACTTCATGAATCATCAAAGTTGTTTTCATTTTCTTTTTTTTTGGAATAACATTAAAATTGCTTTTTAAGTGGACAGAACTTAGTTCAAAACTCATGAAACAAAGCACTTTACTTCCATGATTTGTTACCATCACTTCTTTACTTTCATTTATTTACATTTATATAAAACAATAAAATTCATAAATGGTACATGAACTTTATGAACCATCAAAATTGCTTTCTAAGTGGACAAAACTTAGTTCCCCAACTCATGAAACTATGCACTTTATTTTCATGACTTGTTACCATCACTTCATTACTTTTATATCTAGCTTTGAAAACCAATTAAAAAAAATCATATATTTACTTGAACTTTAGGGCAATAGGAGTACCATAATGCGGGTATGGTACCCACATGAGAGAACACCGTCGCCTGTTATTTAATCACAAATTGGGTTACCTAAAACCGGATACCAGTAGTCTAGTACCCGAGATGAAATGTAGGTGTTGGAGTTGGAAACTCTAACTTTGTGGCTTTAATCCGTCATACTTAATTATTAATCATCTTTTATATTATATTATATTATATTATATTAATCGCTTCTTACTCGAGTTCAAATCCTCTCTCACATTGTGATATTCACTTTTCGTATTTAAACATAAGATTAATCCCAAGAAAAACAACAAAAAAACCATAATTTCAAACTTCATTATTCAAACAAATATCAATAATGAGTTCTTGAATTTGATCCCCAACCTATTACATCCCCAGAAAAAGGGTGATCGGAACCATTATTATTATTCCCGGCCACCGCGGCCGCGTTAAACACCGAAACCCCTCCCCCTCCACCGCTCGTTACTCCCGAACCCTGGGACGCCGTCGGTTGAACTTGCGCGTTACCCTCTCCACCCTCTTCCTCCGAATCCTCCACCGGAAGCCTCTCAAACACCGCATTCGCAAACGAAGCTGCTATTAGAACCACCGGAGTTGATGCTATCAACGGACCGACCGGAATCCCTCCTACTACCATCCCCTCTCCGCCAGCCAAAAATATCGACAATCCGCTTGCATTTGGGGGCGCGGGCGGCGGAAGCACCGTACCTTAAATATACCAACAAATTAGTTGTAACGTGGGGTGTACATAAAACCGAAAAACCAAATAACCAAACAGACACAAAAACAAACCGAACTTATAGATTCTTATTTTTTATTTTAAAATTTCAAGTACATTATAATAGTTTAATATTAAGTTTAATCCAAACATTTTAATAGAAATGTATAATATAATCAATCAATTACTTACTAGTAAAAATAGACCCAAATTCATTATTTCCGGCAAACCTTTTTTTTTCAGCCAACATTTTCAAGAACAATTGGCAAAACTGAAAAAGCCGAAACTGAGCCCAAACAAAAAACCTAAAAAAACCAAAATCGAAGGGTTTTTAAAAAACTCAAAACCCAACATTTCGGTTCCAACCCGAAACTGAACCGACCCAAACAAAATACCTAAAAAACAGATGCCGAACAGTTTTCAAAAACTCATAAACCGACATGTCACTTTTATTTTCGGTTTTAACCCAACACCGAACCGATCCAACAAAAAGCCTAAAAAGCAGAAAACGAACAGTTTTCAAAAACTCAAAACCCGACAATGACATTCCAATTTTCATTTCAGTTTTATCCCAAACCCGACTCAACCCGACCGACGCAACCATAACAATTTTCAAAACATTCAATTTCCAAAACCCATACCAGAAATCGAAAGAATCTCAAACCGTCCATGTAACGTGACAACATTTTTGACATCAGTCGGCTGACACAACGTGACGTCAGCCACAGTGCCTGTCCCACTAAGAACAGACACTCCTCTGCCTCTCTGTCTAGCATAGATAGAGAGGCTTTCCACAATATCCGCGCCAGCGGATATTTCAAGAACATGTGACCGAAGAGAATTCGGGGTGTCACGTTTCACAATAACTGGCGGCTTTGGCTTGTTCTTAGAGCCAGGTGGCCGCCCACGGGAGCGGCGGATTGGACCGCCGCTCCTGTCAGGTGATGGGACGTCTAGTAAGTGGTGGAGGTGGGTGGGGGTGGATTGGTGGTCGTCATAATCTGCCATGGAAGATGTTTATTATTAACGTGTCAATGTATTCATTTCATTATATGGAAGTCTTCCCATGCTTTATCTTATCCTGTATATACATATATATAAATGTGAATCTCAAATTTGACCTTATTTATTTATTTATATACTTATTTACTTTATAATATTTTATAAAGTTACTCTGATTTATATGCTGGACCACACGTCATGGCACCAAACGTTATACATAAACGCATCGACTATCCTGCGTTAGCAACATAAACGCATTGTTAACCCTATGTTATGTTATGTGGGCCGGAGAACACATCGCCGACGACCTATTGCGACTAGATTCCGGCCACGTGTCGTTATCCGATTTGTTCAGTAACACATCGTCGGTGTCCCTTACATGTCGCCGACGACGAGATACTAAAGAGACAAAGTTGGAAACTTGAATTAGAGGAGATAAATTCAGAACCTCATTCTATAAATGGACTATTTTAGGATTTTATTTTTTTTTTGTTTTTAATATTTATCATTATAGGTTTGGAGGCTAGTGAGTAGTGCGAGCTAATTTTGAATGAGTCTGAATATTGTCATCCATGTGTCGTACGTGTCATACTAATGTCTGGTTGAAAAATAGAGTCAGAGAAAGATGACTGTCATCATATTTTTGAAGAAAAGTGATTTAAAGACATAAATATTGATTTAAGCCATTCAAATTTTGATATGTTATCATAGAGATACATTTACAATTTTTGAACTAGCTCACATGATAAAGGTGCAACCATTTCATGCATCTCTTATATATGGATATGTTCGTTAAATAAATAAGCTTGTTAAATAAATAAATTAACGGTTCATGAATACCAATGAACACGCACAGTGTTTAATTCTTTAATATGATTTGACTAATTGATAATGGTTAGTGCTAAAACTTCAATTCAACTACCAAGATTATGTTGGTACCATTTTTTTAACATTCATATTCATATATGAATTTTACATATAATTAATCTCATAATACTCATATATATTTTATTGAATGATTAATAATTTTATTTAGATCTATATGATAATATTAGTCACTAAAAAGTATTAAAAACCTTTAATGAACAAACATTAACAAGCATAAACGAAGATAAACAAACACATTTTCAAACGTTTACGAACACAACTGAACGAACGTGGTCTTTGTTCATTTTCGTTCATTTAGTTAATCAGATGAAATTTCTTGTTCGTTATAAATGAACAAACATAAATGAATTTCCCATCAAACAATTTATTAAACGTCATTTACAACCCTAAATGAAAGTGACATTTCATGTTAACAATAAAAAAAATACATTCAAAGTAATTCAATCTAAATAAATTTTTATTCCAAAAAAGCTTATTTCAAATGTGAAATGACCTATTTGGTCCAGCTTCTGACCCTCCACGTCAGTCAGCTGCAACAAGATCACCGACATCCCAACCACATGATTGTGGGCCCGCCTTAATTAACGGTCCGATTATTTTGTTTTTTTAGAACGACGACTTTTGGTTAAACAAGAGAGCCTTGTTGCCCCACTCTGGTTAAACTATGTTGTTTTAACTGATTCCATGATGGTTTCAGAGTTAGCTTGGGCGTTCTCTTAAGAGATCATACCGTTGGCTGCCACTAAACAGTCGTTGTGTTGCCACAAGAGCAGAACTCTCTGGCGTAGATGAGACGAAAACCTGGTGGGTCGCTCGGGATTCGAACTGACAAACTTACATAAGGCCTCCACAAACCCTTCATTGCCATAATCCAACAAAAGGGATACAAAATAGAATCAAACTTGAGTCTCCACTGCATAACTCAAACTCTACGCCAGGAGTCTAACGAATTTAATAAAAGATTTTTATTTTTATTTTCTTTTTGATAAAAGCTAAATAAAATTATTAAGTAGAACTATAGAAGATAGTGGATTCTTACTTGGCACGCACTAGTAATGAAGGGAGTTAAAAGACGTTTGTTTAGATATCATTTTCAAGCTTTATATAACACTTGTACTCGTGAGTTTAAACATGGATACTATTTATTGATATAATAATAGTCTATTTCATAATACATACAACAAAATATAAGGACCATAATTGTATTCTACCGTTTAGAGTGTTAAAGCTGATTCAACAATAAATAGAATATTAATCGCTTCATAAGTTAAGGGATGTTAAAGACAAGATATATTTAAGTGCCAGCAAATGTTAATTACAACATAAGTTAGAGTCTACCTCACACATAATAATTTAATAATTTCTTTTAAATTAAACTGAGGGAGGTTAAGCGGTGTTGAACATTTCGTTGTGTGAGAACGAGTACAAAGGAGTAGAGTGAGTGAGGGTAGTTGGTCTCAGCCGTTAAGGGCCGGCCCAGAGGCTAGGTGGGCTCATCCGTCGCTGATGGCCTGTTAGAGGCTCAAAATTTATTTTTTTAATAAATATATATAGGCTCATTTTATATAAATAAATACCATATCTTTTTTAAATTTAGTAACTAACGAGCCCATCTCATTTTATTCAAGACCATTTTTAGACCATATAACCACTCAGGCTCATAACAAATTCGGGTAAACAATAAGAGCCTTTTTTTTCAATACTCGATTGGGGCACTTGAAATTTGGAACCAGTTCAACTAGAATCAAACCGAATTCGGATCTTGAACATTGGAACTCCCGAACACAACCATTATTACTAAGCATCTTCTTAAGAGAATAGGAGTTGAACCACATGAATAAATTTGTTTGTTAATTTAGTTAAACAAACGAACATTAACTCTTATCTTGTTCTTTCATTTATGTTCCTGAACGCTCTTTCATTTAAATTTGTTTATGTTCATTCGTTCACATTCATTTTTGTTCCTGAGTTTATATGTTCTTAAATTCATTAGTTTACAGCTTAATCTAGTTTTAATAACCTTTTAGGCACAACACATTACTTTCAACTAAAATTAGCTACGTTATGTTCATGCTTTTGTCGCGCCCGATAAGGTTGCAAAAAATGTCCAAAAGGTATTATCATTGAAAGAATTAATTACACGGATAACACGCTCTGGTATGGTCATATTGCAACTTTAGTCCACAAGTTTGAAACATTACAACTTTATGCCAACTTTTTGCACGAACGTGAGGTTAACTTTTGCTGTTAAGTGTATGTAAAATGACCAAAATACCCATAACATTAAATGTAAGTATTTTCTAACTTCACCATTTGAAATTATAAACATGAACAGTTAAGATATAAGAGCAATGGACTCCGAAAGTACTTTGCGTGTCAAAGTTACTTGAAGTTCTTTTTATTCGAGTCGAAACAAGGCAGGCCGTGTTGACCCGATTTTACCTTTTGTGTAGATGCAGGACAAATATCATAGAAGCCCATGAACAAGTGATGTCACTGATAAACAAAGAGTACTCTGAGGAAGAGATGACTGACATTAAGATGGTGTCTATACAGGAGCTACAATCACAGCTTAATAATCTCATATAAAGTGTTGATAATCGGATACTCGTTAATTGTTGTTGGGGTACAAAAGTATCATAGATTATTAATTCAAATGACTAGCGGCCCAGCTTATTACGCGCTCATCTTAACATAATAAAAAGACCCCAACAAAGTTGTACCAAGGAGAATATATAATAAGTTGCTGGTTAGATCATGTAAATATTGAAATGTATCTGCTTATAAGTTGTTCCACTACCTTGTTTAATCTTCTTGATGCAACTCAGGTGTAGTTCGTTACCGTGTAGCATGCTTGTACCTTGATTATACATTCAAAAGTGTTCTTGTTCAGTTGGGGCTGAATGAGTCATATCTGAATAAAGCCTCTGTCCCATTCAGCAACAACATGAGTCTGAATGATTCAGACCGAATTTTAACTTTTTTTTTTTTTGAAAGGCCAAATTTTATAAAAAACCAAAAAAAGGAACACTTACAAGACGCAAGTAAACCTAGGCCAAACAAAAACTTCTAGAAAACTAACTAAATTGAAAACGACCCCACTTCTCCCAGTCAATACCCAATCTCTTGTTTCGATTACACACCCAAAGGAATGACATAACCTTAATGTCATTTATAACCTTCACCATCGAAAACATCTTTTTATTGAATAACATATCATTCCTTGTTAACCAAATTTCCCAACACTTAACCAAAACAATTGCTTGAATCAACTCGCACTCCATCTTATTCATCTTGAACTTTGCTGGATAATCTATTATCTCTCGCACAGACTTAGAAAAATTAAACCCCGGTAACTTAACCCATTCAAGAATTATAGCCCATATCCATCTCGCCACCTTGCACCGCACCATCAAGTGCAAGGCCGATTCTGGCGCCGCTTCACAGATAACACATTTATTATCTCCCACATTAATACCCCTTACCAAAAGTGCTTCTTTTGTAGCCACCCGATCCAAAAGAAGTCTCCACACAAAACAATTAACTTTGATTGGAATGCATTTCAACAAAAAGTTATCTTCTACCTTTTGATATTTCATATTATCCATTTCCCATCTTAGGTTCTTCACCCTATACTCCACCTCTGATCCCTCCACATCCTTCCACAACCATAAATCTGGCTTGTCTTTCATTTCCAAACCTGCCAACAAACTTTTGCAAGTGGCCAATTCATTTTTGTACCTTGACCACCATTTTGCCAATAATGCCAGGTTAATAACCTTTAGACTCCTCACTCCTAGCCCACCTCTATCCTTATCTCTAATTATTTTTTGCCAAGCAACCCAACTTATCCTTTCGTTATCCTCGTTACCACCCCAAAGAAACCTCCTTCGCTTTGATTCTAACTTTTTGAGGATGCCCGTGGGGGCTTTAAATAGCGAAAAGTAATAAACTCCCAAACTTCCCAGAACCGATTTAACAAGCGTGAATCTCCCACCAAAAGATAAAACCTTAGCTTTCCACTTGGACAGAACAGAGTCAAACTTTTCAAGAATTGGTTTCCAGTTTTTTTTATGATTAATATTTGCGCCGATCGGAAGCCCGAGATAGACAAAAGGCACTTTACTCGCTTTACAATTTAACACCGAAGCCATGGAACTGACCGTTTCAAAATTTACTTTAACCCCATACAAAGAGCTTTTTTGTAAGTTTACTTTCAATCCGGACGCCAAATGAAAGCATCTCAATATACGTTTCAGATTAATAATATTATTCTCACACCATTCACCAATGAACACCACATCATCCGCATAAAGAAGGTGTGACACGAGAGGACCGAATTTTAACTATTCAGATGTTTTTCTGTCCAGAACCAAACAGTCTGAAGTCTGAATAAATTAGATGTTTCCATCTGAATAGTTCCATTCAGACGTAAACATTCAGTAACCTATAACTTCAATACCATCACCCTGCATTAATTATTTATTTCATTAGGTAAAAGAAAAGCTACCCCAATTCCAAAAGGTTGTTAAAACATATACTGTTAAACAAAATTTAACATAAAAAGCTAACTGAACACAAACTAAAAACGAAGTTTTTACTTTCTGCATTCGACTGTTGAACATTCTATTTAGCCTTGTTTTTAATGATCATTTTTTAAGAGAAAATATTGATCCTTTTATATATAACACAAACCGAACTACATCTGGATAATGGGTAAGCGAGCAACAAGTTGCGCCGCTATCCCCTTTTGAATCGCAAAGCTTATTCTACTAAATATAAATCCTTGGTTCCTCGGGCTCTGCGAGTCACTGTGGACCACCTTCTGCACCCGCTCCAAGAAACGAACCGCCTCGGGAGCTAGGGATCCAAAAGTGTCGAAGGCAACACTTTCTAGTAAAAAATAGCATAATCATGGACAACAAACTGTAACTAATGCATACGCAAAGCGATAGCAATTGTAAAGAGGGTAACATATCTAATAAGTCATACTAGTAATGTATCAAACCATATAACAAAATCATTGAAAACTAAGCGCCCGAACCTCTAATGCATCAAATGAATAACAAACGCCATGTAGAAACCATACATTTCTAAAACATAAAATACAAATTGTTAACACGGCTAAAACCGACATGCTAATTAACCCCAAAACAACATAAATAAAAGCAAGAAAATTTTGTTTTGCCACTTTCCTGACCTTCTATCTTTATGAATACGGGAGACAAGAGGTCCACTAGGGCCACGTAAATTAAAATTCCAGCCGAGGCCGCGTTGAGGAACCCTTGTGTTATCAGAGCTGCAGAGCGGTTTGAGTCATATGTTTTTGAGAGACCAGTCCCAATAGCGATACCTATGTGGGTGGTCATTGAGAAAAAAAAAACCACCATCATCACCACCACCGTCTTAGTCCTAAATTGAGCCTGCAAATGATTACATTAGTTAGAAGTCAATACTAATTTACAAAAGATCGAAAGTTAAAAGAAAAAAAGTAAGCGTCAATGATACAACCGCCAATCCCCATTCCCTCGAACGTTTGGTGAAATGACAATGCAATAATAAGACGTTTTATTGTCGTTGGGTTTGAAAAAACACCCAATGATATCCCTATTATCACCGAATGGATTAAGATCCCAATCTCTGCAGGTTTTAGAGATTGGGATAAGAATCCACTCTATTATGGGGATTCCATTGCGCTTTTCATCAGAGACAACCACAATAAAACCACTAATGATCGCGTTATCCTTTCTCCAAATGTTCTACGGAATGTGATTGGGAAGTTGTATCACCAAGGCATCCTTTTTTTTTCTTTTAACTTTCAATCTCTTGTAAATTGACATCGACTTCTAACTAATGTACTCATTTGCATGTCCAATCTAGGGCTAAGTCGATGTTAATGATGCAGGCCTATTTCTCATACTATGACCTGAACGGCTCTGCGTCTCTAATAACAAAAGGGTTCCTCCACACTACCTCAACCTGAACTCTAATATACATAGCGTTTGCTGGCCTCCGGTCTCCCAGATTCATAAAGATAAAATCTCAGAAAAATGGTAAACAAAACTTTGATGATTTAGAAAACTATGGTTTTATATTATACTCACTTCATACATTGATAATTAGCAACGTTAATAATCAAATAACATAATGATGAGTTAAGTTGGGATAACAAGAGATTAATTACACAATTGGTAAATGTAATTAATTAAGCATCTAAAGTCTAAACTACTACTTATCTGTGCTTATTATTATTATTATTATAATAATAATAAGTTGGTTTGTTTTGAGATGAATGATGATCCATATCGAGTTCACCACCAGATCCCGTGTTGACCCGACCGATTCCGTGTTAACAAGTTGTATTGGATCTATCCTACACCTTGGATCGAATTAAGAGGGTGTTTGGCCTAGCTTTTATTTATTTAATTTTTTCTATATTTTAAAGTAACTTATAGTTTATTTTTTTATTGTTTGATAAGCTAATTTTTATTTTAAGTGTTTGGATTAACTTATATTTTACAAGTTAATTATGTGTCTAAATAAGTTGTTAAATCCATCATTCTTTAATTTATTAGAGTAATAAGTTGTTTCAGTAATTACTAATTCACCACTATTTGAGGAAAATGTGTAACTTACACCCTTAAACAAATAATCTTCTTCAAATAAGTTAAAAAAGTATTTTCAAAGAAGCTTCTTCAAATGAGCTTATATAAGCTAATAAGCATAAGCTTAAAAAGCTAAACCAAACATTAAGTTAAGCTTATTTTGTAAAAAAAAGCTAAAAAAACTATAAGCTTTGTTTAAAAAAAAAGGTCGGCCAAACACCCCCTAAAAGTTGAAGTAGACCTACAAAACTATAGCTACCTACCCACCCACCCAGCCGTTTTCATCACTATGATTAACAAATAATGTGAATTTAGTTCAAAAAAAATTATTTTTTTGCATATGAATCCTCCAGGTTTCTTAGTTCTTGCCAATTACATTTAAATCACTAACCCCGTTAAATTTAATCGTTAAGTCAGGGGAAAACATGTCTTTTTACTCTTTCTTTATTATAATACTTATTTCAGTGAACTGCGGTTTTCGTCCCTCTGGTTTGTCCAAATATGCAGTTTTAGTCCAGTAGTTTCAAATTTACAATTTTTTCCCATGGTTTCATTTCACTTGCAATTAAACTCGAATTCCCTAATCTTGTTAAGTTTGGTCGTTAAACCCATCAATGTGCTCTTCACGTGAGGGGCAATTTTGTTCCTTCTTTTTTTTTCCTTTTTCCTCAAATACAACCCAGCCCCTCACGTGAGAGGGCTTGCGAATTAGGGCTGAGATTTATTTGGGGAGAGAAACAACAAAACTGGTTGTCACGTGAGAGGCACGCAAATGGGTTAACGACCAGACTTAACGAGGTTAATAAATTTGGGTTTAATTGCAAGTGAAATGAAACTACAAGGACGAAAATTGCAAACTTGAAACTATTGGACTAAAACCGCATATTTGGACAAACCACAAGGACGAAAACCGCAGTTCACTGAAATAAGTATTATAATAAAGAAATAGTGAAAAGACATGTCTACCCCTAACTTAACGATTAAATTTAACCAGGTTAGTGATTTGGATGTAATTAGCAAGAACTGAGAAACGTGGATGATCCATATGCAAAAAATAAACTTTATGAACTAAATTCACATTATTTACCGTACCATAAAAACAAAAATGGCAGTTTGCTCTTATTATTTATTGAAAATGGAATGAGAATGAATTTTGGAACCTCCCTTTTTATATTATTATTATTATATACTAGCTAGGGACCTGAACCAGTCCGACCCACGTAAGCATGTGTGCTATACTACCCGAAGATCTTGTTTAGACTAGTATTATTTATTAGTTGTAGTATGTTTATTTTAATGTAATATTAGTTTACAAATTTATAAAGAGAAAAATATAAAAGGAAAACTTAATGAAGCTGCTCGTTCACCTGAACCACAACAGGCTCAGGCTTAAGTGGCTTCAACGGAGCTTTATTTAATGTCTAGTCAGCCAGGTGAAGTAATATTAGAGGATGAATCCAGGGTTGGACTTCAACGGCATCGGGCAAGGTTGATAAACACGAGAGAGTCTGTTTGGAGAATTATCCCTTTTGCCTTTGACACTTTTGGTTTCTTAGCTCCGGATGTCGTGGACCTTTTGAATAGAGTTCAAAAAGTCTTGCATGGTAATTTATCGGCCCATTAGAACCGAAACTTTGTTTTTAGTATGATTGGGTTTGTTATCCAAAAGGGGGTTGCGACGCAACTTGTTGCCCGCTTACACTTCATTGTAAATCCAAAAGGGGGTTGCGACGCAACTTGTTGCCCGCTTACACTTCATTGTAAATGCCCGCTTACACTTCATTGTAAATCGTTTGGATGTTTTTATCGAAAAGATTGATTATTATTGTTATCTGTCAAAAGAACAAGCTATCATTGTTGCCGGGTATATTCATGCACTCCACAACATCCGAAAAGGCGTTGTATATTTCTAGGCTTTCACAGTTTTAGTTATATATTCATAATGATACCGTCATGGGGATAGCTACTCCGTCCATCTTGTTGAGATAAGCAAGAGTACTATGAGGAAAAGATAATCAACATTAAGATGGTGTCCATACAAGATATCAATGTCTAAGATATAGCTTGATAATCAGGAACTCATTACTGTTGTTAGGTTTTTGAAAGTATCATTATGTTCGATTAAATTTATCAACTTATTTTTTTCATTGGTAATATTTTTGCCGTCGATGCTGACCAAATGCACCCAGTAAATATATGATCAGTTTACTTTACTTTATAAGATAAACTTAGATATTAAGTTTACTTTACCTTTTAACTTTATTTACCTTTAATTAAACTTGGATGAAACACGGTGCAAAAAGGGTATTTTGTACATGCTTCGTCCCCAAAATTTATCATTAAAAACAATTACTGTAATAAATATCAAAGTATCATATAATTTAGGAAATTTATATTATAGCATTTACATTAGATAATAACAACTAAGTGAATCCGTAATGCATTAGAGAACGAAACCTCACACTCACTCATTCACGTCACAAGTATTATTGCTCGCTCTCTTCTCTTCTCTTTATTCGCCACGTCCGTGAGTCCCTCCCTTTTCGTTTCCAAGTTCCAACTAATCATTTGTAGACACCAAGAACACATCATTGTGCTCCAAGTGAAACCTAACATTCTAAAGATATAAGGAAAGTTTTGCAAGTAACTTGGATTGTTAGTTGGGCCAAATAGTCATATACTAATTACCAACCAATCCCACACTACACATCCATCTAATATAATCATCTATTTTCATTGAGTATAAGTTTTTTTTTTAAAACTTGAAGCTCTTAAAAGCTTCCTGTCAAACATACCCAATATACTCATAATTTTACTTCATAGTCCACAATAGGACTCGAGCCCTCGAGCTCTAATGAAATGGATACCATCTAACACACCAAAATACTATTAGGCTGAATGCTCTTTGATAGTTATTTAATGATTAAAATTGAAGGTTTGTCTCATGTAGGTGCTTTGATGAGCAATGTCAACAAAATAACAGCCTTTAAGTAAATATGCAGGTAAAACTGCAAAAAACATATGCCTGTTTCGGTGACAAGGATAGCGTTAAATGAGTGGAAGTGATTGATGGGATGTGGCAAGCGACAACACATTAAAATTAAAAACCCTAGAGACAATTATGAAAAACAAAAGGTCGGGATTTAAGGCGATTTAAGGATGGAGTCTAACGTGGCATTAGGCCGGCCTATAACCAAACTAGACTAGGGGTCTGATAACAGAGGAAAATGGGAAGCGCAAAGTTATTCCTTCCTTTTCCTTGACATAGTAATTAAGCAAATGGAAGGAAAACACATCATTCCCGCGCATGGAAAAGGACAAAGGACAGACCTAAGAATGCAGACAGGCGAACGATAACCAATAAAGTCAAAAGCCTACAACCAAGATAAAAGGCGTAGAGTGGACAAAGAAAGCATCAAGAGACATCTTTATCAGACCAAGGATCCGAATCACGCACTATTGTATAAGTACATTGCGCTACCTGGACTAAGACGGGTATAAACCTAGTTTAGAAGGTTAAGGGCTAAACATACAAACAATTCATGGAATTAAATCTTAAGCAATATAAACAAGTTTTTATAAAACTATTTATTTTTTAATATATTAATAATAATAACAAATCCCAAACACCTGAAGATAAACAACTAATAGCCAAAAAATGAAATTCCATTAAAAAAAAATAACCAACTTATAAATAACTGGAATTTAATACATACATTGACTGATACACACAATAATAAGCTTTCAAACTGTTGATGCAATATCCCTGCTTGATCTGTTGTATTTCATGTGGCTCTTAACCAGCTGACCGGCTACTATCGCAGACATCAACGACAGCTCACCGGCTAGCACTGAACCAGCTACCACTGTTGCCAACAAACGAGCGTTTGACCCTGGTGACTCTCGGTTTGAACCCTTGGCTCCAAGAAGGTTCAGGCATGCTGACTGTGAGGCTAGTTGTGTACCACCTCCGACTGTACCAACCTGAAACATATAGGTAATCAAACACGGTTATTATTGTTTTAGCCGAGGGTGTTTATGAACCATTAAAAGATACACAACTGTCCAAACCGAAGCAAAGGGGTCGGCTTGAGATCCAAATTTGGTTTTGAAGGTTTGGCAGTTTACCAATTCAGTTTTTCTCATCTTTTACATTTAGAGCTTGTTAGATTTCGTTCAACAAACAAATTTGTCATTTAGCAGTAAATCTAATGTCAGTTACTTAAAGAACAAAATTAGAGACAAACCCTAAACGTAAAGATGATTTCAGTGATTTCTGCAGTTTAAGTACGATTCTGCAAAATTGAGAGAGATCTAAAGTACGAAAACTGTAATTTACTCTATTTTTTTAATTTTAGAATATAAATTTATCTATACGTATTATACACATGAACCATCGTTATTATTTCGAAAACTTTAATACAAACTAATGTTTTGAAAATAATTAAAAAGTATGTTCAAACTTCAAACTGCCAAAAACCGATAAACCAGATGCTTTTTGTGTCATTCTTCGAAACCGTACTTGGCATTTCGACCGAACCAAAACATTTTGTCAAAACTGGACCGTGAACACCCCTACACTTTTAACCCTTTTGATAACTTTTTTTATTGATGTTTTTACTTTGAAAATAGTTTTAGGACAACCAACATCAAACTGCTTATTCAAATAACTTTTTTTCTTGATGTTTTTACTTTGAAAATAGCCATCCCAAATGCCCCCTTAATATCACATAACTCAAATTCAAAACCAACAGACAAACACCCCTAATCCCCTATACGAGAACAGAAAAAAAGGCTATTAAGATAGAATAAGCATGGATACCTCAATTGAAGGCATGGTGACGGATACATGCAAATCTTTTCCATTATTAACAGCTTCCATCATGGTTATGCAATGAGAGCTCTCAATGTTTTGGGCGGGATCTTGACCCGTGGCAATAAAGACTGCAGAAACGATGTTGGCTGCATGAGCGTTAAAGCCGCCAAGAGCACCAGCGATTGCTGAACCCGTAAGGTTTTTAAGCATGTTAAGTTCTACAAGTGCAGGCACTGTGGTCTTAAGCACTTTCTTTACAACATCTTCGGTTATGACCGCCTCACAAACAACAGATTTTCCTCGCCCTTCAATCCAGTTAACTGCAGCTGGTTTTTTATCCGAGCAAAAGTTTCCTGTTTGACCAAAAAACATGAGTCAACAAAAAAAACATTCATCAGCTTGCCAGCTAATAACAATAGTTGAAACCAAAAGAAATGGTCCCATATGAACCTAACTTGTCAATCAATCACTCATAAACTTAATCAGGTAACTGGACAGATCATTTTTTTGTCAAAAACATGTGGGTGGGCTTGGCCCACAAACAAGTTTGGTAGAATATATCTATATATATCTACAGACACACAAATACACACACACACACACACACATATATATATATCCTTTAAAATTTTGTAATATAATATTTACCCTTCCATAACACTAGAAGTATCATATTTAACCATTTCATAGTTCATAAAATAAGTATATTAATTAATCAAAGATGACATTATATGCTGATACATGTTATAAGCAACTGATGTTATTCTATTTACAATAAAATGGGAAAATATGCTGTTTCTAATGTTTTAAATATAACTACAAAAACAATATTCTTACAACAATGATTTGTTTTCTTAATAAAGTTGTTTCAAGAGGTTTGTATTCACAAGAAAAACAATTTAGAAATTAGAGGGCTTTCAACCCGATTCTGTTTTAATTTATATTCTTGATTTTACAACCCATTAGGAATAAAACATAACCCACATCAACAGATTTAAATACATTTGAGTGTCCGAATATGTCTAAAAATAAGTAAATTTTGATTATATTCAAATGATCTTTAATCAGCTATGTCAGTAGACAAAATGCTATTTTCTAGAATTTTCATCATTTTATTCTTGTCTTGATCATTTAAAAAGCCGGATATTGGACCTAAGGTAATGAATGATGTATGCAAAGAGATAATCTTATGGTATAAAAATGAGAAAAGACAAGCAGATTGCACATTTTCAGATATCTTCATATCCCATTCTCTTTTATCAATAAACTGTTATGTTTAATAACCTTTTTATAAATCGTCATCTATTTTTGGCATTTCATCACACAACATATCAAATTCCCAACGAAAATTGTCATTACATTGTGCATTGAAGAATTATGCTTCCCACCCATCAAATCCTACTTTCTAAAAAATAGGATGTAAAGAGAAACCAAGGCTTACCAGATATACCAATCACGTCCATGTCCGGGAAATCATTTTGAAGAAAATCCAACACATTTTGGACACCCTTTGAAACCATGTTCATCCCCATTGCATCACCCGTGCTGCAAGTAAATCTAACATATAGATTTTTCCCAGCAATTGAGCATTGAATATTTTGGAGCCGTGCGAATCTGCTTGATCTGTCGTTTATAACAAAATGCAACATCAATCAGAAACCGTAAAATACAAACATCTGACCTATCAACATCATATATACATATATGTGTGTGTCACATGCAGGATATAAATGACTGACTACCATCACCTCATACATTTCTATCATCATATCCAACTAACATATCCAATTATAAAGATCATACATAGATTAATTAGTGCTCACGTATTGTCACCTCAACATATGACAAGAATACTTATAGATGCATCCGCATTTCAAAATGACATGTAAATGAGAATTTGACCACTTAAGCCTCAAAAGCATACCCTGAGATTTATGCTAAACATATATTTTGAGCTTTTCCTAACACTAAATTTACCATAATTAAAAGGCTTTTTAACCATCTTATGCAGTTAAATACAAACTTAAACTAACAAAATCCATACAAGTTTGTTTGTTTAACATAAAAACAATTCAATAAGCAAATCTTACCAGTAACCAAGTTTCTCAAGTGTTGTGTTAACTTGATGGTTTAGTGGTTTTCTTCACATAAAAAGTTTTAAGTAACAATATTTTTCCTTTCTAGTAACTTAAAACTTCAAGTTAACTTGGAAAATACAATCACTAAATAGTATAAAAATGTAACCGCCCAAGTAAACCGTGTTAAGATATTGTCCACTTTACCCCCGATGGGTTGCCTATCGGGGAACCTACAGATTTGTTTTCACCCAACGAATCGCTCCCCCAAGCAAAACGCATCTTAAATACGACAAGGTGTTTGGGATTCCTTATTTTACTTCTTTACAACTTTTCATTAAGTTAATAAGTTACAAAAGTGTAACTTATGGAACTTTTCCTCTCACAATATAAGCAATTCCAAACACCTTTTTACTTCTCAAAACGTTTGTAAGTTATAAGTTGGTGAAAAAAAGCAATCCCAAACACCCCCTAAGAGTAAGATTCATATGTTACATTATTACTTAGAAGTAACAAATTCTCACACTACAAGTAACCAAGAGTAAACCTTACTTATTGAAAACGACACTCAACGTATCGAAATTAACCGAGTCTTCCAGAAAGAACTTAAGCTGCGAAGCCCTTTCCGCGGTGGCAAACCTAATAACGGGCGCTCTAGTCATCCCATCCTTCAACAAAATCGCCGTAGCCCCACCCGACGCAAAAATCGCCTTACAACCTCTATTCGCACTCGCAACCAAACACCCCTCCGTAGTCGCCATGGGCACCATATACTCACTACCATTCAACAACAAAGGTCCAGCTATCCCTACAGGCAACTGCACATAACCTACAGGCATCTCACAACACTGTCCTAATATAGCTTCATAATCGAAACCTTCTAAAGGCAACCCTAACAACGACCTCCCAGTCGTTATTTCCAACGCGCGGCGTCGAACCGACGCCGCGCGAAAGCAGTCGCCGAGTTTCGACTCGAGCGAGGACGACGGGACAGATCCGCGGACGACGTCGTCCACGATCTGCTCGTCGTCCTCGTAAATGTAATTCGGATCTTTCGTATTAATAAAACCTTTCGGTTTCGGAATGTTCGGAATGTAATTCGGATCTTTCGTATTAATAAAAACTTTCGGTTTCGGTTTCTCCTTCACCACGGAGTCGTCGAAACTATCGTCCACGTCATCGCACTCATCGCCTCGTGACGTGGCGATGAACGACTGGACAAAATCAATACCGAAAAAGCCTAGCAAATAAATAAACGAGGCGATTAAAGAGACAATTGCTGCCAGCTCGGACAACGTGACCACGTGGAGTGGTGTAGACGAACGGATCTTATCACGCCACCGGTGAAGAAGGTAATACGCGACGGAGAAGAACAACGTGAAGAAAATGCCGTTGGTTAGGTACAACGGTAACGGTAACGCATCGGAAGCTTTAGGAACCGGTGACGTTGACCGGTCAACGGATACGGATTTGGTGGTGGTGGAGGAGGACGACGGTGGCCGTGGGGGGAGTTTACGGCGGAGATCCATGGTGACAGTGGTGGTGCTAAAGTGCGCCGGTGAGGGTGTTGAGAAGGTAAGGTGGGGGTTGGTGGTGTATATATAGGAATAAGGGTGAGGGTTGATGCTAAAATGCGCTGTGGACAGTTAGGAGGTGTCACTATCATTAGGAGGCTGCTAAGCTACACATGGTGTGCACCCACACACCTGCTTGTTTGTTTCCAGTGTTGGCACTTGGCACGGGTGTTTTTTAACGAATTATATTATTATTATTTTTTAATTTATGAACGGCTTATAATTTGGGTTGGCGTGCATGTTTCGACTCGGTTATTAGACCATGTGTAGTCGTAACGTCTCACCTTTAGACATTTTGCGTCATGTGGCGTCCCCTTCATCAATTGAAAATTTTGCAAAAAGTGACGTACTGGGCAAAACGCCACAACTTTCCTACAAGGCTACAATAATTATATATATTCTCCACTTTTTCCCCTCCCCACACACAATTTATCAAAATGCATGCCATAATAGCGTTTTGTGGGAAACGCTTCTTCGAAACGCCGAAGGAAAAAAGCAAGGTGCGTTTCGGGGCCTAAACGCCACAACGGAGGGGCACTACGGATGGTCTTAGACTCGACCATAAGAATCAATCGGTTTTTGATTAGTCAAGTCAGTTTATTAGGTTTAGTTAATTTCGATTAATAACTGAAATTAAATTTAGACTAAAATTTTACTTAAAAGTAAATAAAACGGATACATAAGTTCATGATATGAATATATAAATTAGAGAATTGGAGGTATATATATAGGAAATGGTTGTATAAAACATGAAGCACAAGAAATTAAGGAATAAGAGCAAGAAATATATGAATGGTTTGGTACGATTAACCGAGGATACAAAATAGTTGATAACCGATTTTGGTTAAATCGGTTATTGGTTAATTTTGGTTCGGTTTTGTTAGTTTTTTGTTCAGTTCGCTTATTGTTAAACGGGCCTAGCTCTTTTTCTAAAACTTGAGTTCAGCTCGTGAGTTGTTTTTTTAACTTTGGAATAAAAACATAATTAAACTTAAAATTACATCAGGCTAAGGAATTAAAACAAAATTAAGGCTCGAGCTCGTTAAGGAGTTAAAAATAAACACTAGGCTCATTTGGGGCTTGACGGCTTGGGCTTGGGTTAAAGAACTAGACGAGCTTTATTTGAGGCTTGACTTGTTTCAAGCTTTTTATAATATAAATAACTTTACGTGTAATGTTTTTTCAGTTCCTGGTGGGTTTCTCAGTATTATCGTTCGGTTAACAAGAACTATATCAAACCAGATCAAAATAGTTAAAATTTGATTTGGTTTTAAAATGGAAAAGTAAAAAATGTTAATAAGATGATGTTCTTTGATTCATGGACCGTGGTTCCTCGTGTCCTTTGATTCGTTTTTCTTTATTTTGTGACGGGTCACATGTTAATTAATTGTACTTTTTTCCTATAAACATGTAAGTTGTAACATCCTATTCTCCCCCTATTTTTATTTCATAAAATAATTGTTAGGTGTAATATACTTTTAAATTCCACTAATCATTCATAAAGATTATGATGGTTGTGTCCCTATTTTTATTTCATAAAATAATAGTTATCTGTTTGGCATATTAAAAGTTATCAATTTAGTCATAGCATGTCAAAGTAGCCTGGAGAGTTCTGATAATTTTCTATAAGAAATTTTTTTAAAATTAGCTTTTAAAAAAAACCCCCTAAATATGACTATTCATAAACCGTCAGATCGTCCGTTTTTCTCATGTCATCCTCACAAATTACTAGATTCTATTGGTTTTAAGATTGTGTAAATGACAACAGAATAATGAACGGTCTAACGGTTTATAGATAGCCATTTCAAGATTTTTCAAAAACATGGTTAGTTTTGAAACTAACTTAGTCAAAATTACTCTTTTGAGGATTTTTGTTTTTCTAAATCAACCCATCAATGCTATTTGTTAAGTTATTTTTCCCCTCTCATACGAAGCTATTTTATATTTCACTCACTTTTAATAAATATACTAAAATAACTTTTATTCTTAAACTTTGTGTTATAATATTAGAGATGTAGAGGGTCGTGAAGGTTAAAATTAATGTAGTTTATTTTTTTTAAGCTCAGGTTTTATTTGGCGTGGAGTAATGAACTAATGATATCGACGAAGGAATTAAACGTACAGTATTGGTGGGGTGGGGGTAATGGCGGTGATAGCAACGGTGGTAGCGGTGACGGCAATGGTTATGTCGAGAAAGTGTTGGTGGTTAGGGGTGGGGGTAGTGGCAGTGACGGTGACAGTGGTAGAAGGGACGACGATGGTTGTGTTGAGAAAGTAGCGTGTGGTGGTGGCGGCGGATACGATGGCCACGTGGTGATATCTAGAAAGTAATTTGAAAGATTAAATGAAATCAAAATATGAATATTTTGATGTGTTTATGTGAAATAAATATACGTAGTTATGGAATTGTGATTGTTATTGATTCAATGATGCTGACCAATTAAATATATATAATTTTTTTCCATTTTCATAATTGTTTGTTTCATTTCCCTATATCATTCATGTGTATCTAACGGTATCTAAACATTTGGTCGGCTAATGTAATGGTATCCTAATATTTGATCATGTACTAATTTTATTTATTCTGTTAAAATAACGTTCTACTGTAGTTTGTCGCCTCTTTGTTGCCCCATCTTATCTTATCTTATATTATCTTATTATACTATTAAAAGAAAATGTTGAATCTTAGGTGTCAAGCTTGCATTTTTCCTAATTCTTAATCTCTCATGTCATTCATTCTAGCTATTCAAGGGTCATTGGTCAAAACCATTTTATCAATTGAGTTATAACATAGAGTGAATTTTATTCATTATTGAATTGTCATTTTAATACATGAGGTTTGACCAACTATACAACTTTAGTACATTTTTTTAAATTTTTTGCAAATAAACAATTGACGTTTACAAAATCTAGAAATTTTAGTACTTTTCGTTAACCCTGTTTGTTTTTTCTATTACGTCTACATTAAATTAATTCATACGTATGTTGAGAATCACAACAAAATTTAAGGATCTTATTTGTTTTTATTATTTGACAAATCTCGTATAACATGCGGGTTTAAAAGCTAGTTATATATATGCATATGTGTGTGTGTGTGTGTGAGAGAGAGAGAGAGAGAGAGAAAAGTTGGATGGTCCACCTTAGGGATGAGCATGTACTGGACCGGTACCGACCGGTCCCGATCCCGAAAATCCCTAATTCTTGGTACCGGTACCGAAATATTTGGTTCGGTACCGGTACCGGGATTATACCGGTACCGGGATTATACCGGTACCGGAGGTAAAAAATCGGGAAATACCGGTACCGTACCGATCCCGAAACTTAAAACTTTGGTACCGATCCCGATTTTGCTCATCCCTAGTCCACCTCCATCTCCCACATCACCCTTCATCCCCCCTCTCCCCAATCGCCCCTCTGTGGTGTTCACTCCCTAGTGTTTCAGTCACCCCCTATGACTTAGTCCAAGCATAGTGTTACATGGGCCGTATAAACTACAAAAAGTTGTTTTTGTGTCCCCTCCATACACTTGTCAGTCATGTATGGTTTATACAACTCATATAGGCATATACGAGCCGCATAGACTATACAGTCAACATAGGATTGATGTATGAAGATCACATCTCGTATTTAATCAATTATTTCACTCAACACTCTCAAGTCTCAATCTCATTACACCAACCACCAACCTTCTCTTGTTTAAAGCATGTTATCCTCTTTTAATGTGACATATGTCCCTTACAAAATTGACCAAAAGAAGTGAAGACAAGACACTAAAGTCTCACGTAAATGCTGAACCAAGCAATGAAGACTCATGAAACCGTGCACAAGACTTGTGAAAATCATGCATTGTTGACTAACCTGTGGTTGACGACTATGAAGTAGTTTTGCAACACCCTGGTTAGCAAGTCCGGACAAAACTTTTAGGTTTCATAACATTAACCAAAGGTGGCAACCACAGACCAAATACCGTAGTTTAGAAAAAAGAATAAAAACAAGAAAGAGGATGTCTTTGCAGAATATCGTGTATTTCAGGCTGGACTAAACGGTTTTCTCTAGGGATGTAATGTAACATCCCGTTTTCTCGTTCGGTTAATAAAATATGAGTTATATTGAGTCGCGCTGGTGTTGGGCTAAATGAATATGGGTTATGGACTTAGGTTAAGAAGGAAAGAAAAAAAGACCATAGGCCTAAGCCCATGATCCATAATTATATAAACCTTAAATCACATATTTAATTCATTTTACACATATTCCATACACCACCAAAACACACACTTAAGCTCTCTCCCTTCTCTAGCCGATCCAAGATAGAAAACCGATCCCGATTCAAGGTAATGATAGTATCATGTTGTATAAACTAAAACTATTAGATTTAGTCACGAAACGACGAGCCGACACCGTTAAACCGTTAGAGTCACGAGATCCAGGTGGAATCGGGTATAAACCGAACCTAAGGTGAGCTTAGGGGTCACCCTAGCTCAGATCTGGATCGAACGGGACGAAAAACGGTGAAAACGGTGGACAAATAAGCAGGATCTCGCTTTTCCGGCGAGATCCCGGTTTTCCGGCAAAGGCAACGCCAGAAAGTGGCACGAGGTTAAAGGGATGTCTGAATGTTCTGACATTCTCTGACCTAACCCTAATCCGTTAACGGGGGGTTAACGAACTAGGGGTGATTCGCTAAGTGGTTCGTTAAGGGAAGTCTAACGAACTAGACTTAGTTCGTGTTCAAATTCGTTAAGGATAAGATAACAAACTAGCTCCCAATTCGCATTGATCATTCGTTAAAAGAGATAACGAATCAGAAGATCCAATTCGTTACATGGACTGGTTCGCTATATGGAGTGATTCGTTAGAGGGTCCAGTTCGTTTAAAGGACCAGTTTGTTATAACAAACCAATTCGTTAAAGAGTCAATTAACGAACTAGAAGTTTAATGGAATCACAGAATGGTCCTTGGACCTAGAAAAAGAATGATTTAATTACAAAGAAGCCCTTGGACTTTTAAGTTAGCAAATTAATTAATGATTCAAATTTTTAACGGAAAATGTGTTAAGACAGTTAATGGAAATAAAATTTTTCCAAGCTGACCTGGCAGCTCGACCCCAGCCAGGGGCTCTGCCTCTTGGACCCTGCTAGGGGTTGCTGCCCCTAGACCCCGCTGCTAGGGGCGCTGCCCCCGAACCCCCCTTCGTTGAGGGTTGTAATTAGACTAAAAACGCGGCATGGGTAGTGATAATTAATTGATACGTGTAATTGTTATACAGTTAGTCGTGCACAGCTCAAGAAAGGAATGACCATAAATGGTGAACGTAATCGTGTTCAAGTGAGTTTCTAGCCCCACTTCCTTGTTATGTTTTCGGGGCTGTGTGCATACTCGATGTGATAGTTAATACACTTACCTTAAGTGGTAAGTGTATGCTTGGTATGATTTATGTATGATGATTGCTTGACGGTGCGTGAACGATCTTCGGATATTGCATGTACCGTCAGATGGTAATTAAAGATATGATTGATGTATATGATGTATGAATGAAGTATGTATGATATGTATGTTAGGTATGTTATGAGATAGTACGTGAACGATCTTCGGATATTGCACGTATTATTAAGGAAGGTATGTAAAGACATGTATATTACAGTTGTACGAAACAAAGGGACCAGACCCTAATAATATCTGTGAGGATAGGGACCAGACCCTAATAATATCTGTGAGGATATGGACCATACCATAATAATATATGTGAGGATAGGGATGTTGGGTTTCTATGGAATTTATAAAATTAGTTAACCATTTAACTAGTCACAATAAAGGCGGAAGCGTGATATTTACAAACTAAACATATGTATCCATGTGTTTATATATGTATATATTACAAGTTTATATAAGATATGTTCATGAACAACCTAGTTTATTCATGTCATAAGATTACCAATAATCTATTTATTAGAAACCCGAAGCAAGGATCAAATGATACGGAAAAACTAAACTATCAAAACTATAAACACTTACATTCTTAACCTTTTAAGAGTGTAGATGATGTTGAAGAAGATGATGATGTTGATGCTAGACTTTCAAAGGGAAAATCCTCAAACGGAATATACCCCGAGCCTCCAACACACACCGAGCTATGTTAGGGAGCTTGAACACGAATAACCGAGACTCGAGCCTCTTCTTTTGATCTTGGCCGAAAAACAAGAACAAAGAAAAGGAAAGAGTTGTGTATTATTTGTTACTTGAAAGTATCTTGATCTATATCAAATCTTCCAATCAAATCATATATGGTGTTAGGTTTTTTAAGTCAAGTAACAAACACTCAACCTTCACCAAATCCATGACAAAACTTGACCAAAACCTTGGGGTGTGGGGCCCACCCAAAACCGGCCCCAAAATATATTTTATTTTATTTTTTTTTATTTTATACTTTATAAAATATATAAACACCCCATCTTTCATAAACCATTTTATAAAAGAACACATAGTTAAATAATCATTCCAATAATAATTATTTGAATAAATAAATTAACCAATTAATTTATTTAACACTTTCAAGTAGGTATTCAGAAACCCGATTTTCTGAATGTATCGTGTTCTGTATTTGTCTCATAGATCTTATCTTAACAAATACATTATTGGTGTGTGTCTAACTCGTTATTGGGTATGACCCGACTTGGATCAAACACAACTAGCCACATTAACCTAATTATGTGTCTCGGGCATACGGTATTCTAACAAGGGACCAGAACCTAATAATATTTGTGATGTTGGGGACCAGACCCTTATAATATCTGTAAGATTATAGAGCGAAAGACTCTTTAAATAGTATGGATAGATATGCATGTAAAAGTAAAGTATGTATAATGTACACCCCTTCGGGCATGTGTGCAAGAATGTGAACTAATAGTATGTTGTATGATTAACTAGAACTCACTCAGCGTAGCTGACTTTTAGTATGCACTCAAGTGAGTAGGATGAGACAGCTGGCTTGATGGGAGACACATGGCAGATGAATAAAGAAGCTGACATATGAAGATTTATTTGTTAATGTTTGAACTGAAAGACATGTTTCAAGTTATGTTTTAAGACAAGTTATGAATTATTGTGTAATATTTATGAAAGTTTTATATTCCGCGTAAAGTTTTAATTAACTATGATATTTAGAACTGTGTTTATGAGTAAATCCAACGTTAAAGTGAGGCACCGGTAACGGGGCCTTACATGTAAACGAATTGAACGTTTAGCGAACAGTTCGTGAATTGTTCAGCGGCAAGATTGTTCATTTAATAAATGAACAAATATGAACGAGAAATTTCGTTCGATAAGTTAAACGAACGAACTTGAATAAATGTCTCGTTTGTTCGTGAATTGTTCAGTAATGTGTTCGTGAGCGTTCATTTGTTCGTGAATTGTTCCTTATATTCATTTTAATTTTATTATTATTTTAAAAATTAGATTAATAGACCTCATTTATGCTTATTTGTGTTTGTATAGACACTTAATGATGGACACGAACAAATACATTTGTTTAATAAGTGGACACGGACAAGAAATATCGTTCGGTAGCGTTCGTGAACTGTTCATGAACAAGTTCAAATGCTTATGAACGAACACAAACAAGAGATCGCGTTCGGTTAGTGTTCGTAAACCGTTTGTGAACAAGTTCAAATGCTTAGTGAACTATCATGAACAAGGTTTCGTTCGGTTTAGTTCATTTACAACCCTAGTTTTCTCTATGGTAAATATTAATCTAAACCAGAAATAGAGATTATTTCTGGTTTTTTAGCTAAGAGTCATCGATTTTTGTATGGTGACGTGTGTGAAGATTTAGTCCACTCATCTAAAGACTTAAATCCCACGTTTTTGTAAAGGCAGTACCTCTGTGTCGGTAACTTTGAGATTGTTTGGTGTTTTAGCATCTTTATGTTTTATGAATTTAGAAATATTTTCTAGAATTAAAAAAACCGTTATTTATAATGATTAACTAAAACTAGTTTAAACTTTTTCTACACATACTTTTAATAATTACGGGCCTCTTAAAAAATTGAGTCTGAGTTGGCGGCCCTCGCTTTGCGCCAATCATTTACACTTTTAACTATTTTCTTTATCATAATCAGTTAATCATCATCTGCTAAGATTAAACAAGCAATAGCGTGAAAGATTTTGTTGAGGTCATGTATTTGACATGCTCCCTTCAAAAAAGTATTCACCCATTCACAAACTTGTTTTACAGGATACAACAACAAGAAGCTGTTTGTTGTAATTCCGGAGTTAACCCTATTAAGTCTGGAATTCATCAACATGTTGAAAAATGATGTATTTTTTTTGTGTTATAGCCTCGTTAGCTTAGTTTTAGGGTGTGTTTGGGATTGCTTATTTAAGTGAAAATGGACTTCTGATTAAAAGGACTTATAAACTTATGAAATTTTGAAAAGAAGTTTTTAAAATAATGTTTGGATTAGCTTATGTGTTGGGAAAAACAAACATGACCAAAAGGGACACTCTTTTTTAAAAGAAGTATAATGGGATTTAAGGGTGAGAGAGGTGTAATAGGTAAATCAAACTCATTAAGTTAATAAGTTACATATTTCTAACTTTTCAAAACCTCTCTATTTTGCCTTCACCATAAGTTAAAATCCATAAGACTTTATGGTTTGCCAAACACCTTATACACCTTATTAACTTTTCAAAAATTTTATAAGTTATAAGTTTATGAAAATAAAGAATCCCAAACACCCCCCTTATAGTCAAATAAATGTGAAGACACCATCAACTCATTTTGGTCATATTCAACATTGTAATTAAATTTTATTAACTATTTTTAAAATCAATTTAATTGGTTTAATGATGAGTTAATCCATATTTAATTATTTGACTAAAATTTTGTTATTCCTTTTTCTTTGTCATCAACTAATTGTGAGAAACTAAGTAGTGGCAAATAGTGCACCAACAATGGCAATCAAGGTTTTTTTTTTCAAACACATAACTTTGTGTTTCAATATCTTAATCATCATGATTTTATTTTGGACACGCCTTAGTTTATTGCAAAGCTCTCATCAAAGAGTTCACAAACCCATTAACTAATGACGAGTTTAAAAATAATTATGCATAATGAATCGTTGATCACCACTCGTTAGTTGTTACTGCTCATGAAACGTTGTCCGCCGTCGAACAACAAAACCCAACCTTCTGCCACAGTTGGTTCTTCTTTCGACTCAGTGATGCATGTCATGGGGCTATGGTGTTGTCCACTACGCTCAACACCAATTGCCACCCAACTCACACGGGGTTAGGCTGATCGGGTATGTAGGTGACTATTGTGGGTTGGACACTAAAGGGCATTTGGCCCAATGGTATTTTGTTGTGTTATAAGATGATTCATTCCTTGGATGTTGAAGGTTCAAGTCGCATGGCACGTGATGAACATTCGTATAATATTATTATGAGTAGATTAGATTCCCGTTAATAAAAAGGAGTGAGGTTAGACTCCAACAATTTGTCGATTAATCTCAAACTTTGGAATGTCAAGATTATTTCTTTTAACTCTTTAAATTAATTTAAAAAATATATATAAATGACCAGTATTATTTATTCCATAAAAAGTAAAATAAAACTCCGTGTTAAATAATTTCAAATGATATATAAAACTTATAATATTTTGTTGAGAGATCAATTTTTAAATGGTCATTAAGAGGCTACCAAATCGACCCTTAATCCACTCATCTAAAGACTACCCACGTTTTTGTGCTTATTGGGTGTTTTGCCTTCATTGTTTATGTTTTCTATTCAAGATTTAGAACCAATTTACACATTTTCTACACATATCTTATTCAAAACTATTCTGAATACTTCGGCATCTTAATTCAAAACTAATGATTCTTATATATATTTCAAAAACTATAGCGTAATAATGAAACATGATCAAATACATTTTATTCTTAACATGAAAACAGTGAGAATCAATTTATTGTTATCAATAGGTTTATTTTCACAGGTGTTTGCTGTTATTTTTTGTTCGTATTTGTTAAATTTCGATTATGAGACGTTATAAGTATTTGCTGATTTATGTTTTGTTGTTATTAGATTTTTCTCTTTTGCTATTATAAGTATTTGTTGGTATATGTTGTTATTATTTTGTTCTTGATTTTGTTTCTTTTGTTGTAACTTTTAGGTGTTTTTCTTTGTTATTATAAATCATTGTTTATGTAGATTGATATTGTAGTTGGAATTGTTTCTTACGTTCTCATTTTTTTATAAATTACTATTATTTCCTACGTTCTCATGTTAAGACTAAAATGTACATGAACCTTCCCCGCGTACAAATAATCTTTAATGATATTATCCCTCATGTTAAAAACTGTATGTATTTAATCTGACAGGGTTTCTTACTTGTGGACTTGTGGTACATGTACTGAAACAACATACTTTTAATTAAAATAAATAAATATACACTCTTTATTTGTTTTGTGGGAAAACACATAGCATAAAATGTTAACAAAACAAATATACAATATGAAATACAAATTAAACAATAAAGAATACTTCTTAACAGTTTCTTCATCCTGATCATCGTATGCTAAGATTGACCAAACAATAACATGCAAGGTTTTTTGTAGGCAACGTGTTAGACATAATTCTCTTAAAACAGTATTTGACTCTGTAACTATAACATAAGAAGGAATTTGTTATACTGCCGAGGTTAATCACCAAGCCTGAAATTCATCAACATGTTGGGAAATGATGTATGTGTGTGTATACAAAGTCTCTCAATATGTCAAACCTCTACGGCTTGTTCTAGCCTGCTTTGAACTAAGGGACACGTCAAATGAAGGTACTACTACTCTCATGAGGGTAGAGTGTCGCGCCTCCTGTTTAACCTCAAACGAGGGTACCTCAAATAGGGCACTGCCACCCGATAAAAGGAAGGAGGTGGGGGGGGGGGGGTGTTGAGAGTACTTGAATGGAGTGTTTTCTGTCTGCTTTTGAAATGGTTGTATGATAAATTATGATGTAAATGACATTGGAGTGTCAGATAGGTAGGGATTAAGGTACTTGAGTAATACCTCTCCCTCCCTAAACACTAATCATTCTAAATACTTATCAATGAAATAATATGATAAAATAAATACACCTTTTATCGGTTCAAACTTATGTGTCATATTGATAATGATGTGGTCCATTATGTATAAATGCAAGTATGCAACCATGAACTAGCATGATTCGACCCATCAATAATCCGAACTTTAATGGGCTTGATTTTAGTCCAACATTGCGACACTTCATTGAAAACATTACATATTTGATTCACTTTTCTCTCTTATGCATCATGATACAAATCACAAATTTAAGGTTAACTGACTCAAGATCCATAATCTATTTTTTACTTGCAAGTCACCCGTCTAGTGTCTTACTAGTCGGTTAGTATGATAAAATTCCGCGTCTTTTTATTCTTCCCCTTGTTACCCACAACCCAACTTTATCTTTAAATTTTATAACTATAACACGTCAGACTCGATATTTTAAATGTGGTTTACGTCAAAACTCTTTATTATAGTATCCTCAATATCAAAACTTGTTTTAACTTATAATTTGATATCCAAATAATTAAATGATAAAAGTATATTTATCAAGGGTACAAACTTAATCTTTTATGCATATGATCTTGTGGAATATTATATTACACTTTTTTATTTTCTTTTAACATCTAACTCATATACAAAAGAAATACGAAATTATAAAAATTATAAAAGCTTTTGAAGGTTACTCTAAAAAATATATTTTATAGGTTATAACCAAAGTTCAAAGGACCAATCTATACTTATTTATGAAAGGTAAACGTGGTCTCAACTCTCAACTACAAACCATGGACCTCATTGTCACATTTGTGGATACTATAAGCTTTGACTCACACATACAATTGATATAGACAGAGAAATATCTATGGCTTTTGGATAACTAAATTATAGTTGGCTAATAATCAGTTTTTTTAAAATATATATTTAATTAAAAATATTTTATTTTATAAGGTCATCTCGTTAAACCCATTTAATGCATCCTATTTACAACACAACTCTTTTTATTTGACATGTTTACAGCTGACCACAACCAATTTACAACCCACTAACACATTTGACTCGTTTATCAAGTGTTACACGGTTGTATTTTGGCTACAAGTTTTTAAGTGTGTCCAAACCGAAGTTTATGCCCTTGACATGCATAGATAGCCTAGGTCATGTTCGAGTTTATCTACTTATTCCTAGTTGAGGTTGGTTGACCATTATTTGTAATTAAGGTCGCCTCTACGTGTAATGTTGTATGGATATGATGTTGAATTGTTCAATAATTTAGTTTAAGAGATATTCCGTCACACTCGACCTTGAGAACATATTACCAGTTGGTACCATTTTAGTTTCATTAAATCAAAGTTTATTACGTAGTGAAAAAACATTTGATTAAAATATTAATTTATACAAAAATGGAATTAATTACCCTTGGTTCTTTTACGAAGTTTTTGTTCAAAATCAGTTACATGGATCGATTACAAATTTATCTAAGCTACCAATTTTCTATGCCTAGGGGCTACTCAATTCCTTCATAATCTATCTGCATTTTCTTTATTTTTTATTATATAAAATACTCAAAACACCTTTGAAAATACTCAAGTACGTAACTACTATAAAGTAATAGTAACGTTGACTTAATATAATTTTCATGAATAGTCGAGACACAATCACCAATAGCTTTATATACTAACGATGACACAATATCCTAGTGCGCTCACCGCTTCAAACTTCTATATACTTACAATGAGTAAATAACAATAGTATTTTACGTGCTACGATCCCATCACAACGCATAATTTCAAAAATCCGAAATCCACAAATCACAAAAACAAATTTTCCAAACCCAAACCTTTAATCCAATAGAAACATGTACATTATTTTGTCTAAACAATCAATGGATAAAAGCTCAACTATCCGGAATATCTAAATAACAAAATATGACCCGATACGCATGCAACCTAAAAAATAAAAAAAAAAATAAATAAATGAAAGCCATTTTCAATTTTATTTTCTCCCCTTCATTGACTTCTCCTCCTCCTTCATAAATCCTAACAAATCATCATCATCTCCTTTGCCAGCTCACCCAAATTCCAACTTTCACATCTTCATCATCATCATCATCATCATCATCATCATCATCATCATCATGCCACACCAACTTCACTCTCTGTTTTCTTGATCAAACCCTAATCTTATTAACTCTTCAATTACCCATCAAACCCACCTTCAACTCCATAAAGTTTCATACTTTCTTCACCACAACCCCACTATATACAAACCCCACCAACCAACACCCCTTTTCCCCCAATTTCTAGGGTTTCAATTTCAAATCAAAACAGACCCATTTCTAATTACTCAACCAAATCTCAATTCCTTTAAGCTACAACCTGGGTTTTGGTCGAATTGAAGTAATCCGTGACCAATTTGAACAGCCGTTGTTGATTTATAGGGTTTCAATTTCCAAATCATAACAGACTCATTTCTAATTACTCAACCAAATCTCAATTCCTTCAAGGTGCAAACTGGGTTTTGATCGAATTGAAGTAATCCGTGACCAATTTGAACAGCCGTTGTCCATGGCGTCGGTTCCGGGCTCGGGATCGAGTTCGAGTTCAGGGTTTCAATCGGCGTTTGGTGATACGACGTTTACGAAGGTGTTTGTTGGTGGGCTTGCGTGGGAGACTCAGAATGAGACCATGCGTCAGTATTTTGAGCAGTTTGGAGAGATTCTTGAAGCGGTTGTGATTAATGATAAGAATACTGGACGATCCAAGGGTTATGGGTTTGTGAGTATCTGTTTTTTTTGTTTATTTGTTTGTGGTATTTAATTGGTTAGTAATCTTAGATGGGTTTTGAGGGAAAATGGTTAAAGTTGATTAATTTAGTAAGTTTATAATCTGATTATTAGCTCGGGTCGTTTTGACTTACGAAAGCTCGAGCTAAGCTCATGAGTCATTTTTTCAAGCCCGGGCTCGGCTAGTTAATTTTATTATTATTTATATACATTTTCAATTATTTTTGAATATTTTGAGAAAACCTTAAATGCGCCTAAGCTCGGCTCGAGCTCATCTAGCATCGTAAACGAGCCAAAGCTTGTCTCAAGCTCGACTGCGCAGTGTGAGTATAATACAAGGGTTATGGGTTTGTGAGTGTCATCTTGTTGTTTTATTTGTTTATGGTATTTAAATATTTAATTGGGATGATTTGAACCGGCTTTGACCGACTGCCGATTATGATTATGATTATGATTATTCTAAGTTACAAGTCAGTAATGTGAGATATATATCGAGTAAAACTGATTATTGTTGGTTAATTAAGCAATTTTATAATTTGATTATGTTTCTTTAAGTCACAGTAATCACTTTCAAAACTCACATCCAATGTTTAAGAGTGAAATAAGTTGGTTTCAGTAAGTAGTTTGAGATTGCTTATTTTAGACGGATAAGTTTTTGGGAATTCAAAATTACAATTTTACCCTTAAACTCTTGGTAAACTGATTATCTGATTCTGGTTATAAGCATTTGAGCTTAAGCTGTTTAAATAAGCAATCACAAACATAACAAAACTAAACAAGAACACATATAATCTGTTGAATAACATTGTATTTTGTCCACGATTAAATAACACTATGTTTTCATGGAGGTTTTAGGTGACTTTTCGTGACCCTGAATCGGCTGCAAAAGCATGCGTGGATCCAGCTCCGGTTATTGATGGTAGACGGGCCAATTGTAATTTGGCTTCACTTGGACGCCCTCGTCCGTCATTTCCGTTTGGTAAGAAATATAAAAATAAACAACTTATTTCACCCTAAGGGTAGGGCAAACTTGCCATTTTGCATCTACCAAAATACTAAATGTGTTTGTTTTTTAGTATCAGGACATGTCACACCACATATACCTTATGTCGGGGGTGGACAAACCGCTAGTGTGCCTTCTATTGGAGGATATGGCTACCAACAGCCGGTTTTTTACAATTACCGACAAGGTTTACTGTATCCCTCGTACCCGTAAGTTTCATTTTGTTTTCAATTTGTTTATATTCTCATTTGATTATTTTGCTACACAAGTCCCGAAAACCTTATGTCTTTATTTTGGTGCAGAAATGCAATGTATGGCCCAGAATACGTCTATCCACAGGTCAGTAGCGTTTCAAAACTGCAATATACATGTATTATGTATAAGGATATATATGAGTGTGTGTGTGTGTGCACTTCTAAATTTCATAATGTTCATTTTGAAGTACCAAAAATTACATATATACCGATTCCATATTAACGAAGATAAAATTATGCGCTGGGATGTTCACAGTAATAACATTGTTTTACTGTTAATTTATTCAGGAAATATAAGTAACTGTTTTTTTATTTGCTATTGAATTGGTAAATATGATATGTTAATTTTTTATTTTTTGAAAGAGTAAATATATAATATTATGAAATTTAGAATGACAAGTATGAAATATGAAACTAATCCTAAAAAATTAGCATTAAAGAAAACGAGTCGAATGTCATCCAAAGCGTATAGTTTATGCATATAACATCTTGAATCATTTTATTCGGAAATTAAGAGTATTAAAAAGCTAAAAGTTTTGGTCGAAAGGTGTTCATGGTTAGCTAACGAGGTATTTACTTTATTTATAGGGAGTTTACAACCCGTATTCAGGTCAACAGTATCTCCAGATATACGGAGCAGTTAACCCGCTCATATATCCATACAATCAAATGGGTCAAATCGCTCCAAGTGCTCACGGATACACGGGTTTACAGGGCTACACATTGCCAGGTCATCAGATTGTGCAATTTGGTGGATCCGGTGTAAACGCAACAGCCACTCCATCCATTAGGGCAATTCAAGCAGCATATCCAACAGGTAGCTTGTTTTTTTCCAGAAGATTCATTCTTTTTACGATATGATCACGACCCGTGTAAAGATTCTTTTTATGTTATTATCAGGCGTTGTAGCACCTGTTCAAGGACAACAATTTGTAATTCCCGCTCCGTCACCGCAGATAATGCCGAGTGGCGGTTCTGACCACAGGGCAGGATGAACGTCTGATTACAATCTGAGTAAATTTACCAATGTATGGTTATTATTATTATTATTATTATTATTATTATTATTTTGCTATTATAGGGGGGCAAAATGGGTGGGTTGAGTAATGGGTTAAAAACCGGTTCTTGAATGTATATACGATAAGAAAAAAAATAATCGAAATCGACCCATATACGTAAATGGGTCAAAAATGTCACCTTTAAAGAATTTATTGTCAATTTGTATGATTATTTGTTTATGAGAGATCTTTTTGCAGGAATTTTAGATTGCAGCAGGATCAAGAACAGCCGTACTGGTTGGCGGGCTTCAAATTTAGCCTTGCAAATTACTCGCTTTGCATTCTAGAGGTAATCCCTTGATTTCACTTTCATCAAAGTTTAACAATACAATCTTATAATCTTATTGAACACATTAATTACACACAAAGATTGTAAAAAAACTGTTGACGGGTCAGGTCGGCCCGTTTGGACCAGTATTAAAAAGGCTACCTTTTTTAACCCATTACCCTACAGGGCCCACCCGCCTATTTTTGTCACCTATTCAACAGATATACCAGAATCTGGTCCTTGGTTATAATGATCACTGACCGACAAGATCTTTTATAAAAGATAGATTAGATTCCTTTATGTTCTTTACAGCACTGTTACCGGTAGGCCTTTTCTCTCATGGGTGGTCTTTGTTGATATGATTACTGGTGGTGGGGGTGGACTGCAAGATTGCGTATTTTTAAGATCTTGTGGTTCTTTGGCCTCTGCACATGGGTTTGGGACCCCAACTTTCACTAAAAAATATCAGCTTTTTTGTTTTTGTTTAATGAACTAATGAAGTAAAGGTGGTGACAAACTGATGGGCTGGGCCAGGCCTTGTTGGGTTGACAGACTGATGGGCCGGGCCAGGCCAGGCCTAGTTGGGTTGACCCGCACACTTTTTGTCCTTTTTTATTTTTTTAATTACGTAATGTGTTAGTAATATTTATAAACACAATATAACTACAGTAGTAATCTGGATTTTCAAATATTAAACAAATTTAGGAAATATTTTGGCCGACTTTTAATCTTGTTTAACGCGCTCTCTATTATATGTACCCGTTTGAGACAAATCACAACCGAAACTGACCCATTAATGCTGTGTTTGACTTTTGGAAAGTCAAACTAAGTAATCGTAAAAATTTATACGAATGCATGTGGTTTCGTGTTTTCTAAAGCAAGTTCGGTTGATGTTTTGCGGTATGCAGGTCATTTTTTACCAGAGACATGGTTTGGGAAATCCCGTGATGTGAATTGACTCTATCGCCCCTCTCTCGCTCCACCAGCATCCGAGGGTCAAAGAAATCGCCACATGAAGCTGGAATAGGTTTCCGGCTTGCATTTGAATCAGCATTCACCGTTTGTTAAATTAACAAACATGTCATCGTCGGTTTGCGTATATACACTGATCATCAAAGTCAATGGTGCTTTGTATTTATCGGTGTTCGTGTTTTTTTTTTTCGTTTTTGGTTTGTATTTATGACAACATAGAGCCTGGTTTTCAAAGGGTGAAAGTCCAGGATCTTGTATGTTTGTGTTATCATTGCAGTTTGAAGTTAATATGATTAGGAGTAGATTTAACTCGGTTCATTTCAATCTCTATTTTAAAAACTCGAACTCAGTTTCTTTGTTGTTATGCTTTATGTTTTGTTCACATAATATTTACACAACTTTGAACCCTAAGAATCACAACTCTAATGCTAAGAATATATTTAAACACAAATCTCAACTATATGGATTGTTTACATGTTAACTGGAACCGAACAATCCATTAACAATTTGCAAAAAGATTTGAAACCTGAGTTTCATGGCATCATAACTTAACAACTAAACTATTTTGGTCGGTTCTTGAGTCTAAATTGTAGTTCTATGAGTCTAGTTTTTAGAAAACTAAATTTCATAACTTTTCGTTTAGCTTAAGTTAGTCAAACTGGTCTTACAAAAGCATATGTCAAGGCTGATTTCAGGGCATGCTTTCTAGTGTGTTTCCGAAGTCATAACGCATTCATATTACGTCACAAACCCTTATTATTTTTCTAAAACGTTATATTACGAGACTATAAAGATTTTCAACTGGTCTTGCATGATTTGCCCAAGCGTATAGTTTCTAATGAATTTTGGCGTTAATTGCTGTTGAAAAGTAGTTGTTACGACCTGTCATTGTTCTATGATTTTTCATAATTTATCTATACATCATAAAAATAAAACAAAAATACTTTTGAAAATTAATGTTTTGAAAACTAGAAATATGTTAGATAGTGTCATATAAAATTTAGAGCATAACTTAATCGTTTGGTCACTCACTCACTCAATAAATTCGGGGAACAAGCCCTAAGTTAGATGAGGATCTAAACCTTCAGTTTTAATTAATAATTAAGTTCTTAGCTTGATTAACTCTACGGTCTATCCTAAGTTAGATCAAGATCTAAACCTTCAATTAATAATTAAGACGTTTCTTTGACACGTTACATATTACTTTTTCTCATTGTACAAACTTACAACGTTGATAATTGATCAACTTAAAAGAATAAGGAGAAGCTTTCTTTGAGAAAGTTAGGTGAAAGAAAGAAAAGTACATTGTGTAAGTTGGGATCAAGTGGTGGCCGACAAAAAAGTGAGGGTCTCAGTCTCGGATTGTTAAGCGATATAAATCATTCATAGCCTACTAGCAAAAACTGGAGATTCAAAACGGAACCGGAAAAACTTTGCCCAAGGGTAGTTACCGGCATTTGTGTTAATGCTAGAGGTATCAACCTGATCCCCGCAAAAGCCAACCCCTTTAGTGTTTGAAATAATATCTAGGGCTGTAAACATACCGAAACTGAACTAGACGAGATCTTGTCCATGTTCGTTCGTTAAGCTTTTGTCGGGGCAAACGGACGGTTCACAAACACTCTGCCGAACGAAAGTTCATGTCAGTGTCCATCCATTAAGGAATTGAGTTTGTCTGTGCCCGTTCATTAATATTCTAAACGGACGTAATGGACAAATGAACACTAACGGACCTAATGGACCCTATTGACAAACGAACACTAACAAATAATAATGAACATTAATGGACAAACATACATAAAATAAACGACTCTAATGAACAAACGAACATAAACAGTTATATATTAATTTGAAAAGATATAATCATTATCAGACGCTACCGGACTGATGCTACCGGACGTTCACGAACAATATTGAACGAACACGACCTCTGTCCATATTCAATAGTTGAGTTTACCGAAATGGAATTTTTTGTTCGGTTTATTTACAAACCTAAATTAATCTCTCAAAAATTGATGACGCTTTAAAAGCATTAAAGACCATTATACCCTAACATCTATAAAATGACAAGTCAAGGAGCAGGACATCAAGCTAAGATGGCAAACCTACTTCCACAATCTTTTTAACAATGGGACAGCTTTCCAAGAAGAACATGACAACACAAACTTTCAACGACAACAATCGAATAACTGCTACTGCCGTCGGATCACACGAGAAGAGGTGAAGGATGCACTTAGGAGGATGGGAAGGTCTAAGGCGGTTGGCCTAGACAACATACCCATCGAGGTGTGGAAGTGTTTGGGGGAGGAAGGAGTCATGTGGTTAACTACTCTGTTCAATAGTATTCTCAAATCAGGTACGATGCCAGACCAGTGAAGAAGCAGCGTTGTAGTTCCTATCTATAAGAACAAAGGAGACGCCCAATGTTGTGGTAACTACCGATGAATCAAACTACTAAGTCATACTATGAAGCTATGGGAAAGAGTGATTGAGGGTAGACTTAGACGAGAAACTCAGGTTACGGTCAACCAATTTGGCTTCATGCCGGGGCGTTCCACCACAGAGGCAATACACCTTATAAGAAGATTAATGGAAAAGTATAGGGAGAAGAAGCGTGATCTACATATGGTGTTTATTGACCTAGAAAAGGCCTACGACAGTGTGCCACAACAGGTGCTCTGGGAGTGCTTGGAGGGTAGAAGAGTGCCCAGGAAATACATAGAGATAATTATGGATATGTATACCAGGAGTGAAACAAGTGTCCGTGCGCCAGTGGGGGATACTGATTTCTTTCCTGTAGAGGTAGGTCTTCACCAGGGGTCAGCGTTGAGCCCGTTTCTTTTTGCAGTAGTCTTGGATGAGTTGTCAAAGTCGATTCAGGGGACTCTCCCGTGGTGCATGATGTTCGCAGACGATATTGTGTTACTTGCTGAGAAAAAACAAGATCTAAACATGAGGCTTGAGGAGTGGCGAACAACCTTAGAGACAAAAGGTTTAAAGATTAGCCGATCTAAGACGGAGTACCTCCACTGTGATTTTGGTGGGATAAACGACAATGAAGACACACAGATCACAATTGAAGGTCAGGTGGTCTCGCAGGTAACGAAGTTCAAGTATTTAGGATCTTTTGTACAGAGCGATGGGGAATTAAACAGTGATGTGACCCACCGAGTTCAGGTAGGATGGTGTAGATGGAAAACAGCCACAGGTATATTGTGCGACAAGAGTTTCCCGACTAAACTAAAGGGAAAATTCTATAGGATGGCAGTTAGACCTGCAATGCTATATGGAACAGATTGTTGGGCCATCAAGAAGGCACAAGTGCGGAATGTGACATCTGCCCTGATCCGACCCGACCCAGGTACCCGTTTCTCTGACCCGATCTCTTTCTTTTATGATTTAATATTTATACTTATACTTTACTTTTAATAATAATATATATTTTCCTTCCCGCCTCTTTCTCTCTCTTTCTTTCCGCCGTCCCGTCCCTCTCCTTCTCTCTTTCCGCCTTCTTTTCCCTCTTGTCGCCGTCCCGCCCTTACGCCTTGTTTCCCTCTTTTTCTTCTAACTCTTTGCTTGTCCTTTGTTCCTTCCCGCCTAAGGTTGTCTGCGCAGCTCCACGCGCCAGACTCCTTTCAAGGAAGCCTGCGTGAAGACCATCTGTTCCAGCGATACGCGAGACGAACTCTTCTCGCAGCGCGCTATGAACGGTAGTTCTTCCCTCGACGCGCGAAGAATTATAGTTCTTCCCGCGACGCGCTAGGAATTTTAGTTCCTCCCGCGGCGCGCTAAGAAATGTGATTCTTCCCGCGGCGCGCTTAGAAATGTAGTTCTTTCCGCGACGCGTTAAGGTTGTTTCTGTCTGCCTTCGCGCTCGCGCTCTCTTGACCTTCTGTGTCTGCCTTCGCGCCTTAGCCTTCTCGCGCTAAACCCTTTGAGTTTTCTTCTGTTGAATCTAGCCGTTTGCTTTTGTGTTGTCTTATCTTTTGTGCTGTTGACCTAATCTGCTTTATGTCTGAAAGTTACTTTCGGCGCAGCATGCGCACCAACCCCATTGGTTGGCAGAAAAAGTGACTGACATTATCTTTTGAGATCTGCTTTTTCCATGCTTGACCTGTACCTTTATCTGATCTGCCCATGCCTTTTTACTGTTCCCTGTCAGCCTTTTTCTCTTTTTCCCTGCTGCCATATCTCTTGATATCTTTTACTTGCTTTTGATATCTTTTGTTATCTTTTGTTTTGTCTTGTTCTGTTTGTCTTGGAATCTTTTCCTCTTTTCTAGGGATTATGTCTCCTAGGGTTTCCCTATAAATAATAGTATTATTTTTCCTAACACTACACACACAAAACACTTAATCTCTCCTGTTCTCCTTGCTCTCTCTGCCGCCTTCCTCTCTGCCTCCGTCTTCCTCCCTGTTCTGTCCTGCTCTTCCGGTAATATATATATATTATATATAATAATTTACTTATTAATTATGCTAACTTAAAATCAAGACTTAGAACCAATCGTTAAAACAATAATCTTTAATTATAGGTTAACTTGTGCTTGTTTAAAGTTGGTTCTTGCTTTATCTTACACCGCATCGTTTATCAAGTGAGTAATCTCGTACCTAATCCCTTTTTGCTTTTAATGTTTTGGGATGTTCATGTGTTCATACAAACTTAGAGTCTCAAACTTGTTTATGAACTTTAGTCGCGCAGTATCTCATGTGTTGAGGACGTAGACTTGGCTGTTTATTTGTATGTGTGGATCATTAACCGTCTTGTCGGTCTATTCCGCAGTTCTCATGGTACCATTAGATGAACACGGGAGAACTATCGTTTATGATTTTCTCTTTTGTTTACACATGCACAGTTTGTCTTGTTTATGAGCTCAATTGTGAGCACTGGCAGTCTTATGAATCTTAGAGTTGGTCCCGATCAGATTACACCCTTGTTGAAAACCAGACATACACATGTTGCGCGCAGATTTATTGTTATCTATGTATTGTATTAAACTTGATTTCTCACCAACACGCAAGTGTTTGACGTTTTATTTTAACACATGTTCAGGTTTGCAGTAGCTGTTTTGGAGCTTGTGGACACGTAGGAAGTTTTCTTTATTTTTGACCTAGATTAAAATGTATCAAGACAAGTTATTGCTGTTCGAATATTATGATTTATAATATATTGATTTATGATGATTTATGTTATCTTATTTTTGCTTTGCGCGTGCGCGAATGAATGTATTTATTAAATATTGACACCCAATAGTGTCACGAGTAATGAAACAATATGTGGCGCCCCGATGTATAATCCGCCTTTGGTCGGGGTGTTACAGATTGGTATCAGAGCTCGTTGACTTTAGGATAGGTGGTTAGACGTAACGGCCTAGAATACCTAAGAGTCCCTTCTCGCGCATGAGAGAAATCTCATGTTTGCGCGCTTATTGTTAATTACTCGTTATTTATGAATATGCTCGCGCTTGCGCAGTATATGATTTTATGTTTTATTTCGCGATATTTCGATTTTTGCTGAATTTCGATTTTTATTGATTTTTCTTGCATATTCGTTTGTTGGGATTTGAAAATCCGAAAGGTCATGGTGATACATGAATAGTTGATTTTCAATTTCCATTTACGATTATGTTCTGAGGTTGGAGACTTGAAAAGTTATGGTGATGCATGAATTGTCAACCTCCAATACTCATTTTCTTGTATATTTTATATTGAAGATTGAAAAGTCATGGTGATACATGAATCGTCAATCTCCAATACTCGTTTGCCCATATATTTTAAATTGGGAATTCGGAAAGTCATGGTGATACATGAATTGTCGATTCTTGATTCGAATTCGTTACCTTTATTAAGTCTGCATTTAGGTTCATTTATTTTACTTTAACTTTTGACAGTAACTGACTCCGTGAAACCAAGCTTTATAAAGTTATACTTTGCGATAAAACCAAGATATTAACTAAAATTAAAACTTTTATAGAATGCCTCCGCTATCTCGCCGATTTCAGAGAAGAGAAGCCTCGCGCATGCGTAGACAGCAACGTTCCCAGGAAATGGCCGCCGCAATAGCCCAAGCTTTGAGCCAAAACAATACCAACACCTCTGGTTACAACATTAAGTCCTTTAACGCGGGTAACCCTCCAAAGTTCACAGGTCTTGAAGGAGCCACCGTGATGCTCCAGTGGCTTGAGAAAATAGAAAACACTTTCCTCCACACCCAATGCCCCTCAGACAGACGAACCCTATATGCTTCCAGTGTCCTGGAATCCAGAGCGCTTACATGGTGGAATGGAGTAGCTCATGCGCGTGGCGCAGAGGCTGCTTCTAGCATGACTTGGGAGGAATTCAAGGAAATTCTTACGCGAGAATTCTGCCCTCCCAACGAAGTTAAGCGTCTGGAGGAGGAATTTTGGAATCTTAAGCAGTACAGTGGTGAAGCGCGCGAGTACGCGACGCGCTTCCATGAACTAAGCCTGCTTGTCCCTCACCTTGTTACCCCTTCCCGCCGAGCCATAGAGAAATTCCTTAGGGGTCTCCCCATGGAAATTCAAGATTCTGTATGGGCCAGAAACCCAGTAACCCTCTCTGACGCCATCGAGTTGGCCGCTGTACTCAGCGACAACCATGTCAAAGCAGGAACTCTGTTCCTGCGGGGAGCTGAGAAGACCAAACTCACCAAAACTGTCCCTGAACCCGCAGAAACCAAACCAGAACCCTCAAACCATAACCAGAAACGTAGGCGCAGACAAGCTTACGCGCTTACCAGCCCACCCATTGTCCAGCAACCCGCATACCAACCCCCAGTTTACGCGCCTAACCCTCTGTCAGCCTACCCAACTCCCGCTATAGTCCACAACTATGCCCTAACCAATCCCGCACTCCCTGCCCCGCCAACTAAGAAACCGTACACAGGAAACCACCCCTTTTGCCCAACCTGTAGACTCCACCACCCACCTCAAGTCCCATGTCGACTTTGTACCCGATGTGACCGCGCTGGTCACCTTGCAGAAAACTGTAGAGTCCTTCCCGCCAATCCAATTGCGCCAACACCACCAGTCTACCCGCAGAACCCACAACCAACCTACCAAAACCCACGACCCAGATCGTGCTTTAACTGCGGTGATCCCAGTCATTTCCGGAACGCGTGCCCGAGACTACAAGTGCAAATCACACAAGCGAATCCGGTGAACCAGATTTCAAACCAAGTGACGCGTGGACGAGCTTTTAATATAACCGCGCACCAAGCGCAAGCGAATAATGACGTAGTTAATGGTACATTTTTACTTAACGGAAATTATGCTTCTATACTTTTTGATACTGGCGCCGATCGAAGTTTTATCTCTCGCGCCTTCGAGCAGAAGCTTGCGCGACCGCGCAACGATTTAAAAGAGAATTTTTCAGTTGAATTGGCTAATGGCGAAACTGTTTTAATTAACTCAGTGATTAAAGATTGCACGCTTAACCTTAACGAAAACGATTTTCTGATCGACCTCATCCCCATGCCTCTTGGAAGCTTTGATGTTATTATTGGTATGGACTGGCTTTCGCATAATCGCGCCGAAGTTATTTGCGCCAAGAAGATGATTCGCATACCTCGAGAAAACGGTGATCTTCACATCTACGGCGAAAAACCCTCCAGTGGTCTTAAGCTTATGTCTTGCGCCGAAGCCCAAAGGCTTATGCGAAAAAGGTGTATTGCATTTTTAGCCCATGTGGTTAAACCTGCTGAAGAAAAGAAGCTTCGCGATATCCCTGTTGTGCGTGATTTCCCTGAAGTTTTTATTGATGATCTTCCTGGTATCCCTCCCGCTCGTGAAGTCGAGTTCCGTATTGATCTTGTCCCTGGTGCTTCCCCCGTAGCTAAATCTCCTTATCGTCTTGCACCCGCTGAGATGCAAGAATTGGCAAGCCAACTTCAAGAGTTGACAGCTAAAGGATTCATCCGCCCTAGCTCTTCGCCCTGGGGTGCTCCGGTGTTGTTCGTTAAAAAGAAAGATGGATCGTTTCGCATGTGTATTGATTACCGCGAGTTGAACAAACTCACCATTAAAAACCGGTATCCCTTACCGCGTATTGACGACCTCTTTGATCAACTCCAAGGTGCCTCCTGTTTCTCGAAGATTGATCTCCGCTCTGGCTATCACCAGTTGCGCATCCGCGATGAAGATGTTCCGAAGACTGCTTTTCGAACTCGTTATGGCCATTTTGAATTCTTGGTCATGTCCTTCGGTTTAACCAACGCACCCGCCGTTTTCATGGATCTAATGAATCGGGTGTGTAGGCCTTTCTTGGATAAATTCGTGATTGTGTTTATCGATGATGTTCTGGTGTATTCTAAGACCAAGGCCGAGCACGAGCAACATCTTCGGTTGGTGTTGCAAAAGCTTAGAGCTGAGCAACTCTATGCTAAGCTTTCCAAGTGTGAATTCTGGTATGATGAAGTACAGTTTCTTGGCCATGTTGTGAACAAGATGGGTATTCATGTCGACCCATCCAAAATTGAAGCAATCAAGAACTGGATTACGCCATCCTCTCCTACCGAGATCCGTTCCTTTCTGGGCTTAGCTGGTTATTACCGGCGCTTCATTTCGAACTTCTCGAAGATCGCTTTGCCTTTAACAGCTCTAACGCACAAAGGTAAACCGTATATTTGGGGCTCGAAACAAGAAGAAGCCTTTCTAACGCTCAAGCTATTGTTGTGTGAAGCTCCTGTTCTTGCGTTACCTGAGGGTAATGATGATTTTGTCGTGTATTGCGATGCATCCAACCAAGGTCTCGGTTGTGTTCTTATGCAACGAGGCAAGGTTATCGCTTACGCATCAAGGCAACTCAAGGTTCATGAAAAGAATTATACAACTCACGACCTCGAACTAGGCGCAGTTGTATTTGCCTTGAAGATCTGGAGACACTACCTTTATGGCACTAAGTGTATCCTCTACACTGACCATAAAAGCCTTCAGCATATCTTTGATCAAAAGGAACTCAACATGAGGCAACGCCGATGGAACGAACTCATCAGCGATTACGATTGTGAGATCCGGTATCATCCTGGTAAGGCTAATGTGGTAGCCGATGCGCTCAGCCGAAAACCCTGCCAGCTTAACTGTATCTTGCCGCGCACCCAGCTTCACTTCGCGCCGATTCAAAGCAACCTTGAATCGCGTATTCGTGACGCGCAGCGCGCATCCGTCAGTAATGGTAACCTTCGCGCCGAGTTAGCGTGTGGCGCGGAAGCGCATTTTGTCCCTAATCTGAGTGGAATTCTCTGCTATCTTAATCGCATCTGGATTCCCTTTGATGAGAATCTTCGCGCTGATATCCTGAGTGAAGCGCACAAATCTCGGTATTCTATTCATCCTGGCGCTGATAAGATGTACAAGGATTTGCGCATTACTTATTGGTGGCCCGGTATGAAAAAGGATATTGCTGTGTTCGTAGCTAGATGTCTGACTTGTTCTAAAGTGAAAGCTGAACACCAACGCCCATCTGGTTTGCTCGAACAACCAGAGATTCCTACGTGGAAATGGGAAAGTATAGCAATGGACTTTATTACCAAGTTACCTTTGACAGCAAGCAAACATGATAGCATTTGGGTAATAGTGGATCGTTTGACTAAGTCTGCTCACTTCCTGCCCATTCGTGAAAACTACCGTGTTGAGCAACTCGCACAGCTTTATGTCAAGGAAATTGTCTGCCGCCATGGTACTCCTTTGAGCATCATATCCGATCGCGATGGCCGTTTTATATCTCGCTTTTGGAAATCTCTCCAATCTGCGCTAGGAACTCGCTTGGACATGAGTACGGCATATCATCCTCAGACTGACGGTCAGTCTGAGCGAACTATTCAAACTCTTGAGGATATGCTCCGATCTTGTGTTCTTGATTTTGGAGGTAATTGGGATTCGCACCTGCCTTTGATCGAGTTCTCTTATAATAACAGCTATCATTCCAGTATCGGTATGGCCCCATTTGAAGCACTTTACGGTCGTAAGTGCCGCTCCCCGATTTGTTGGAGCGAAGTGGGTGAAACTCAAATCACAGGACCCGAACTTGTTCAAGAGACAACCGATAAAATCGCCAAGATCCGTGATCATCTGCTGACTGCCAGAAGCCGACAGAAGAGTTACGCAGATCGTAGGCGGAAGCCTCTCGAATTTCAAGTTGGTGATCTTGTTCTCCTCAAGGTGTCGCCCTGGAAGGGTGTTGTCCGCTTTGGGAAGAAAGGTAAGCTTGCTCCTCGATATGTTGGACCATTTAAGATTCTCGCGCGTGTGGGAAAAGTTGCCTACAGACTTGACCTGCCGCCCGCGCTCAGTAATGTGCATCCAACGTTCCATGTATCCAATCTCAAGAAGTGTTTAGCTGACGAGAACCTTCACATTCCACTTGATGAAGTTCAAGTTGATGAAACTATGCATTTCGTTGAGAAGCCTGTTGAGATTATGGATCGCGAGGTAAAGCAAACCAAGCGCAGTCGTATCCCTATCGTGAAAGTTCGCTGGGAGTCCAAGCGCGGAGCCGAGTTTACATGGGAAAGGGAAGATCAAATGAAGATCAAGTACCCGCACCTGTTCTCTGCGCAACCTACTTCGAGATAAATTTCGGGACGAAATTTCTTAAAGTAGGGGAGACTGTGACATCTGCCCTGATCCGACCCGACCCAGGTACCCGTTTCTCTGACCCGATCTCTTTCTTTTATGATTTAATATTTATACTTATACTTTACTTTTAATAATAATATATATTTTCCTTCCCGCCTCTTTCTCTCTCTTTCTTTCCGCCGTCCCGTCCCTCTCCTTCTCTCTTTCCGCCTTCTTTTCCCTCTTGTCGCCGTCCCGCCCTTACGCCTTGTTTCCCTCTTTTTCTTCTAACTCTTTGCTTGTCCTTTGTTCCTTCCCGCCTAAGGTTGTCTGCGCAGCTCCACGCGCCAGACTCCTTTCAAGGAAGCCTGCGTGAAGACCATCTGTTCCAGCGATACGCGAGACGAACTCTTCTCGCAGCGCGCTATGAACGGTAGTTCTTCCCTCGACGCGCGAAGAATTATAGTTCTTCCCGCGACGCGCTAGGAATTTTAGTTCCTCCCGCGGCGCGCTAAGAAATGTGATTCTTCCCGCGGCGCGCTTAGAAATGTAGTTCTTTCCGCGACGCGTTAAGGTTGTTTCTGTCTGCCTTCGCGCTCGCGCTCTCTTGACCTTCTGTGTCTGCCTTCGCGCCTTAGCCTTCTCGCGCTAAACCCTTTGAGTTTTCTTCTGTTGAATCTAGCCGTTTGCTTTTGTGTTGTCTTATCTTTTGTGCTGTTGACCTAATCTGCTTTATGTCTGAAAGTTACTTTCGGCGCAGCATGCGCACCAACCCCATTGGTTGGCAGAAAAAGTGACTGACATTATCTTTTGAGATCTGCTTTTTCCATGCTTGACCTGTACCTTTATCTGATCTGCCCATGCCTTTTTACTGTTCCCTGTCAGCCTTTTTCTCTTTTTCCCTGCTGCCATATCTCTTGATATCTTTTACTTGCTTTTGATATCTTTTGTTATCTTTTGTTTTGTCTTGTTCTGTTTGTCTTGGAATCTTTTCCTCTTTTCTAGGGATTATGTCTCCTAGGGTTTCCCTATAAATAATAGTATTATTTTTCCTAACACTACACACACAAAACACTTAATCTCTCCTGTTCTCCTTGCTCTCTCTGCCGCCTTCCTCTCTGCCTCCGTCTTCCTCCCTGTTCTGTCCTGCTCTTCCGGTAATATATATATATTATATATAATAATTTACTTATTAATTATGCTAACTTAAAATCAAGACTTAGAACCAATCGTTAAAACAATAATCTTTAATTATAGGTTAACTTGTGCTTGTTTAAAGTTGGTTCTTGCTTTATCTTACACCGCATCGTTTATCAAGTGAGTAATCTCGTACCTAATCCCTTTTTGCTTTTAATGTTTTGGGATGTTCATGTGTTCATACAAACTTAGAGTCTCAAACTTGTTTATGAACTTTAGTCGCGCAGTATCTCATGTGTTGAGGACGTAGACTTGGCTGTTTATTTGTATGTGTGGATCATTAACCGTCTTGTCGGTCTATTCCGCAGTTCTCATGGTACCATTAGATGAACACGGGAGAACTATCGTTTATGATTTTCTCTTTTGTTTACACATGCACAGTTTGTCTTGTTTATGAGCTCAATTGTGAGCACTGGCAGTCTTATGAATCTTAGAGTTGGTCCCGATCAGATTACACCCTTGTTGAAAACCAGACATACACATGTTGCGCGCAGATTTATTGTTATCTATGTATTGTATTAAACTTGATTTCTCACCAACACGCAAGTGTTTGACGTTTTATTTTAACACATGTTCAGGTTTGCAGTAGCTGTTTTGGAGCTTGTGGACACGTAGGAAGTTTTCTTTATTTTTGACCTAGATTAAAATGTATCAAGACAAGTTATTGCTGTTCGAATATTATGATTTATAATATATTGATTTATGATGATTTATGTTATCTTATTTTTGCTTTGCGCGTGCGCGAATGAATGTATTTATTAAATATTGACACCCAATAGTGTCACGAGTAATGAAACAATATGTGGCGCCCCGATGTATAATCCGCCTTTGGTCGGGGTGTTACACGGAAGATGGAGGTGGCAGAAATGAGAATGCTACGTTGGATGTGTGGGCACACAAGGCTAGACCGAATAAGAAACGTTGTGTTTCGCGAGAGATTAGGGGTGGCGAACATAGCAGACAAGATAAGAGAGTGGAGATTGAGATGGTTTGGACATGTAAAGAGAAGACAGACGACGAATCCTGTTAGATCCGTAGAAAACATTACTATAGAGGGGAGGAGGGGTAGAGGACGACCGAAATTGACTTGGGATGAGAGGATTAGGCATGATTTAATAGACCTAAACCTCTCCGAGGACATGGTTGAAGATAGGAATTCGTGAAGAAGTAGAATTAAAGTTAAGGATTTTTAGAGAGAATTGAATACCTTAGGGCTTAGACTTAACTTATTCAGGCCACATACCATAATGGTATTTCCCTTACATATATTATTATTATTATTAGCTTTTATATAGCTGTTAAACTGTGATCTTATTATTAATATTATTATAATTAGTAGTAGTTTTTATATAACTGTTAAACTTTGATTTTCTTTATTTTGCTTTATTTTCCTTTATTTTGCTTCATACACATGTACTTAGAGCCGAGGGTCTCTCTGGAAGCCACCTCTTTATTCCTTTGGATAGAGGTACGGTGTGCCTACATCCCACCCTCCTCAGACCCTACTTATAGCTTTGCTGTCGGTGGGATTTTACTGGGCATGATTGATTGATTGATATATATATATCTATAAAATGACAAGTATACCCCTTTATATCCCTTAAAAAGACTCTTATCAAATACAAAATGACAATTATACCCTCACACCTATTCATATAATCAATAATAATAACAATCTTCTTCTCCGTCCACCGGCAAATCTCAACCCATGGCTACAAACTCCGGCGGTGGTGACCCGCCGTTAAACCACCAACCTCCGCCGTCAAAACCCACATCGGATCTTACTCCGACAACACAAACTCAAAAGCCGCAACCTTTTAATTCATCCCCAGTTCCAATTACCCCCATTCCGACCACCGATTCAAAACCGTCAGCAACTCCGGCCACCGTCAATTTCCGTCCGGCAGAACGTAATTCTGTACCGAACCCAGATGTTATTCATGTCCCTAGCTATTCCAGTAAGTTTGTTATGCTTCTAGGGTTGCTAATTTTTGGATTTTGAAATTAGGGTTTGGTTTAGTTTTTATTATTTCAAATTAGGGGTTTGGTATAGAGAGCTCGGGTTCGAGCTGGGATTGTTTCGAGCTTTTTTTTAAGCTCGAGTGCGGCTTGGGCTAGGCTTGTTTATTATTTATTAATTAATTAATTTATGTTTATTTAATTATGATTTTACAAATAACATAATATATTTTATTCACTTATTGCGAACTGGCTCGGGCTTGTTTACTAAACAAGCTTATTTTTAGGTTCGAGTTAGAGCTCGAGTTTGGCTCGTTTATTGTTTGTTAATTAATTTACATATATATTTAGAATTATTTTTTATGTATTTATAGATGTTTTTTTTTATTTATTTAATTATATTTTTATAAATAGCATAATATATATATTGTTTACTTATTTTTACCACAGTTTTACGCCTAACATTATATATTAAATACATTGAATAAAAGTCATACAAATAACAAGCTTGTTTAGGTTCGTGAGCTGGCTCACGCTTGATAAGTGAAGCTCGGGCTTGTTTACTGAACAATATTATTTTTAGGTTCGTGCTTGTTTAAGCTCATCTCGATTTGAGCTTTTTTGCGAGTCGATCTCAAGTAGCTCTTGAGCGGCTTGGCTCGTTTACACCCTTATTCAAAAATTAAATTGAAATTGGAATACAACACAAATCAAAATATTACAAATCTACAAGAGGAATAGAATAAAAGGTTTCAACTTGTGAAGATTTCAATTTATAAACGTGTTAATATGACCTTATTTGATGTAATTCACAATCACAAGTATTGTTTTTGAGAACGTTCGGCGGAAAGTTTGTTTAATAAACGAATGCACATGAACAAGGACCTCTGTTCGGTTAACTAAATAAACAAACTTACAAACATGAACAGAGGTCATGCTTGTTCAATTGTGTTCATGAATGTTTGATAATATTTTTGTTAATGTTTGTTTTTTGTTTTTGTTCATTGAAGGTTTTTAATAGTTTTTAATTACTTTTCTAATCTCATCATATAGAATTATAGATTTAAGCAAAATTATCAACTATAAAACTAAAATACATGAGTATTATGTGATTAATTTACATGCAAAATTAACATATGTTAAAAATTAAAAAACACCCCCAATAACTTGGTAGCCGGATCAAACTGTTGACACTAACGGCAAATCAAGTAAAGCATTGTTTTCGTTCGTTTATGCTCGTGAATCGTTCACGAATAAGTACATTTCCTTAATGAACGAACTCGAGCAAGAAATTCATTTGGTTAGCTGTACATGAACCATTCACTTGTCCGATAAAAACTTAACGGACGAACATAAACATGGCCTTGTTCGGTTTGTTTCAGGGTGAGGTTATATAACTCAACCTGCAACTGTTTATATGAAATTATAATTAACAAAGCTATCTCTTATTACAGGATGGTTTTCTTGGAACAACATTCACGAATGTGAGGTGCGATTGTTGCCCGAATTTTTTGACGGGAGGTCACCATCGAAAACTCCAAAAGTTTATAAATACTACCGAAACACAATTGTTAAAAGGTTCAGAGACAGTATCAAAGAAAGCCCCCCATCTAAAGAAAACCCGACGCCAAAAATTACATTTACCGAGGTCCGAAAATGTATAATTGGAGATGTGGGGTCCGTTCGCAAGGTTTTTGATTTCTTGGAATCATGGGGTTTGATTAACTACTTTGGTCCACCTTTGACGAAGGCTCAGTTAAAATGGGAAGATAAAGAAAGTAAAAATGTTTCTGTTGCTGCCTCACAGGCGAACAGTGAGCCAGGTGGCGGTAATTCGGTTGGTGATGCCAGTGTTGCAAGGAAGAAGTTTTGTAGTAGCTGCAATTTGTCTTGCACTATTGCATGTTTTTCTAATATTAAGGTATGTTAATTATATGATTTATGATTGTTGTTATGTTATTTAAAGGGGTTTTTGAATTTGAATTTTTCTGAATGCAAGTCAATAATCGCTTTTTTAATTGTTTGGATAAAAAATAACAATTGTTTTTCAGTAATTCTTTTAAGCCATTAAACTATGTAATTTTATAATTTTCAAAAAAAGTTGATGATTTCCGTCGACGATTTGAACTATCTTTGTTTATATTTGTTCAATTATGTTTATTTTTGTCTGTTTGTGCTTGCTTGTGTACATTTATGTTCGTGAACTGTTTGTTTAGATTCTTTCACGATCGAACATGAACGAACACGAACATTGTCATTTTTTTCTTAAACAAATGAACATGAGCAAAAAAAGTTCGATTAATTGTTTGTATTCTGTTATAGTTAAATGAATGAACATGACCTTGCCCTCGTTCATGTTCGTCCAGTTCGTTTGCTGGCCTAGTTAAATCTCAAATTGGTCAAAGAAGTAAACTATAGTTAAAGTCAACTTTAAATGCATACAATCTTCTAAATCGTTTTGTTCAAAGTTCGATATTGTTATTGTAATAATGCTGTTTGTATAATCATATTTAACACAAGTTGTACCAAATCTTTTGATTTTCAACAGAAAGATACAACATTTTGTGCAAGGTGTTACGTTCGAGCTGGAGTCAACTCTTCAGATTTTAAACGGGTGGAAATCAGTGAAGATGTAAAAGCTGATTGGACCGAAAAGGAAACTTTGCACCTTCTAGAAGCAATTATGCATTATGGTGATGACTGGAAAAAGGTATCCGAGCATGTTGTTGGTAGAAGTGAAAAAGAATGTGTTGACCGTTTTATCAAGCTTCCGTTCGGAGAGCAATATATCGGGCCTCCTGATTCAGTTGACCCTGAGGAAGGTTTTCAAGAAGGTATAGATCAGCTTGATAATGAATCACATCCGAGCAAAAAGATGCGGCCCACACCATTTGATGATGCAAGCAACCCGATCTTGGGTCAGGTAAAGATTCCATTCATTCTCTCGTTACTATCAACTGTTAATAGCAAAAAATAAAAATCAAAGGTCGTGGGCCATATCATGGTTCATTAGCTAAGATGAAGATCCATTGGTCGGGTCACAAGTCATAACATTAACCGTTCCGACCCATTGACAAGCGCAGAGGCTGCTCCCCTTTGACCCCCCCCCTCCGGAAAAGCACATTTATAATTTTTATTTATTTGTTTTTTTTTGGTATGGTATAGTACCACTGAAGTTACAATAAAGATACCATATTATTGAGCATTGAACGACTTATTTTAAACCTTTGCGCTCTAGGGCTGCTCGGCACCCTCTGTCCTCTCATTTTGCTCGTTTTACTATCACCTATAACACAGTATATTCGGCGAAAAGCAATGGGGTTGCCTCGTGGATCGAATTGGACAGCTCATCCATGACTACCGCAAAAAGAAACAGATTTAACACGGCTGGCTCCTTTGTAAAGGCCCACCTCCACGGGGAAAAGTCTACGCCTCATTGACGCTCGGAAGCTCATTTTAGCCCCGTCATACATATTCCTAAGTACCTTTACATATATGTTCCGGGAACCCCTCTCTACAAGACTATATGCAAATTCCGTAACTTGAGCTTCCTTCCTGATTCTTGTCTTAATTTATCTTTTCCACACCTCAATGGGCATGTTGTCTAGGTCAACCACCTTTCCTGTTCCCATACCCGTGTTTGCTTGATTTTTGTGTTTTTGTTGTTATTGATCATCATCATCATCATCATCGTACTCAGTATATCCCACCAATAGCAATGCTATGGTAGGGTCTGAGGAGGGTAAGATGTAGACAGCCTTACCTCTATCCCATAGGGATAGAGAGACTGCTTCCGGTGAGACCCCCGGCTCGATAGTAGTTTTGCATCAAGCCTTGGACATAAAGTACTGCACTAACTACTAATCATTAATAGAATTTTGTTTATAGTAAATGCTTGTTAGCATGTGCCCTTACAAACCTCTTCTTAAATAGTTAAAATTTGCAGTTGATTATTTGATTCTGTTTTTTTAAACTTACATAACCACTTACTATTTAGTTTTGACTTTTTGGACTCTTATTCTATTAGGCTGCTTTCCTCTCAACCTTGGTGGGTGTAGAGGTTGCAGAAAGAGCTGCTTCTGCAGCGGTAAAGGCTTTGACTGAAGTCAACTATGAAACAAGTAAAGAAATCCTTGAATCCTCTGCTGCTGATGCAAAAAATCATGGTACGTTTAGTTAGTATTTTTTTTTTTTATTTTAATAAATCAACATAAGCTTCAGTTAATTAAACTTTTATGATGCACACTTATTTAGTGGTTTTCTTTCATAGTTTCATGTATTCTGCAATTGTTCTGAACTAGGGATGAGCATAGGTCGGGTATGGGCTAAAACCGAAGTTATAACCGATGTGTCGATTTTAAGATTTTCATAATCGATTTGTTTGCGGTTCTGCTAATGCGGTTAACCACCGCCGGATTTGGACGTTGGCGGATTCAAACTAATTTTAGTTAATAAATTCAGTTATATATTAATCAAATAAAATGTGAGCAATCCTTTAAATTTATAAAGAAGAACAGGTGACAACACAACTTTCCGACATATAACATATTAGTTATTAAAAATAAAGACATAATGGTTGGTTTTAGTTATTCGTTTTTTCTGTTCACCCCTGTTTAAAATTGCAGTCAACAAATCATTTTTGTTAGTTTCAGATAATCAATTTTCATATTAAGCATAGCATCTTTTTTTTTTAACATTATAATCAATTAATTTAATCAGGCTATTTTGTTTAAACGCACGCAGATTCTGTAACAACAAATGGTACGATTAATGCAGTTACACCGGAAGAAGCTTATCTTGAAGCAAAGTTGCAGCTTGAGAAAGAACAGGAGTTGGAGAGATCAATATCCAACATTGTTGAAGTGCAGGTACTATAATTCTTCTTTTAATTAATTTTTGATAAACAGACTTTGTTAATTACTTAAAGAGTCAAATAATCAGTTTTGAATAACCATAACATCATCGTATTTTTTACAACAAAACTGATTATTTGAAGCCAAATTAAAACCATGCATCATGTGGGGCGTTGATAGCTAAAAGGCAGCGGTACATGCACCAATTGGCCGGTGTCCCCATGGTCGAGTGCTATGTGCCTTATGTCCAAGGCTTGATGCAAAACTACTATCGAACCCAAGGTCACCCAAGGTCTCACCGGAAGCAGCCTCTCTATTCCTACGGGGTAGAGGTAAGGCTGTCTACATCTTACCCTCCTCAGATCCTACCAAAACTTTGCTATTGGTGGGATTTACTGAGTTCGATAATGATAATGCATAAAACATTGTTCTTTCAACAAAAAACGTCATATTCGGTCATTTAGTTTATTATTTTTTGTTATCAAATTAATTTCTTGTTTTTCGGTTTTATAGGCGAAGGACATCCATGATAAGCTTGTTCATTTTGAGGAGCTTGAACTACAAATGGAGAGAGAATGGCAGCAAATAAAACTAATGCAGAATCAGTTGTTTGCTGATCAGCTAACGCTCTCGTTACACAAAAAAACAACGGAACAAGTATGAACGAATGACGATATGGACCAAAAAGTCAAAATTGAATTGTACAATAGTGTTCTTGATCTTGTTATCTTCACTCTAGAAACTTTATTTAGTGTAGAATAGATTAATGCAACATATTCTGAATTTGAAGAAACTTATGTTCAAAAATTCCAAATATCATGTTTGTGATTCTTATCTTGTGACAATATTTGGTACACGTGACGGGAACCTGCATTACGACAGCTGGTTAAATTAGCGGCTGATTCGGTTAAGAAAACTGCAGGATTGTAAGAAATTACACACCTGGATTGTGGATCTATAGTGGTTGCAATTTTGCTTGAAATTATGCTTGCAAATATGTACACATATTAGACTAACTTGAATGATGCAACAGCCTACAATGAACAAGAAAATCACAAAAAGTTTCAAATAAAACAAAATATACTCACATTAAATTCTTGTAAATCTCCACAAATTTATGTTATATAAACAATCTTGGGAGTTCTAAAAGTCCCAGATTTAGGGTTGTAGATCTCAAAAACAGCATCCGTAGAATTAGGGGTGAACGAGGCGAGCAACTCGTGAGCTACTCAAGATCGGCTATCTAGAAGCTTGAATCAAGCAAAACTTAAACAAGCCTGACCTGAGCTTCATATACAGAGCTTGACTAGTCTCCTGAGCTTAAAACGAGCCCATTATTTACGTAAAATTAAAATAATAAAAAACAATTATATATTTATGTATAGTTATAAAAAAATAACTAAATAATATATAATATGTTATATATAAAAAATTATAACCATTTATGAATATTATATATGTGTATAGATAAAATAACTAAGAAATAATAAATGAGCTGAACAGAACTCAGGCTTGAACAAAATTATCATGACCTGAGTTTGAGCGTTGGATATAGAGCTCAAAAGTAGCCGAGCTTGATGTTAAAAACCTGCAAAACATTATAAACTGGGTCGACAAACCTTAAAGTCAACATTCAAAAAAAGTGACTTTTTATAAACATGTACCTGCAGGCTGCAATAAATATAAAACAATTCAACTTACCTTTTCGATCTTCGAACGGTATTTCTCTGATTCTTCATCTATATACTGCAAGAGAGATGAAATCATGGTCTTCAAATTATCAAAAAAGCACATTTATTTATAAAATAATCATAAATTGTTACACTATTACTCACCTGTCCTGTGAGAGTATATAATCTGTTGTACCAGCCGTTGTTCGCTATTCCCAAAACAGAATATAGATGTCTTTCGCTTTCCCCGGGATTCCTGAGTGTGTACTCTATGTAATACATACCTGGTCAGAAACAGAATCATATTATCAGTTATTTTAGTTAGGGGTAGAAATGTTATTTTACATATATCTACCCAAACACCCCTTTAAAATCGGTACTTGGTTAAGAGGTTTGATAATCCATGACTTTATGTGAAAAGACCGTTTTACCCTGTCTAATATTTAAATACCTTTGGTGGCTTTACTGTCGACGAGTTTAGCTGAAACACCAGGAGGTCTTTGCCAACTTCTGTCCAATCCGCTAACCTTGTAATTTTAGTGACATATTCAGTCCAGTTAACTATAAATGAGTTAATTTGGGTTATGTATCATCTCAAACGCTTCGGGTCAAATTTAATAACTTAGAAGTCAAACGAGACAAACATGTTGAACAAAAAAAACGTATTCTTTAATCATATTTTAACGAGTTTATTATCTATAAATTCTTTTAAACTTGTAAATATCATGGGTCAACCGGACCCAACCCGATCATCAATATTCAAAAATTTATACGTACCAAGTTCTCCGCAAAAGCATCAACCTTGCCAAAAGATTCTAACTTGGTAAAATCTGCACCAAGCCCCGTGATCACTAAACTGACTGAGAGATAACATTCAAAAAGTTTAAAAACTATTTAAACAATTTACAAAAAAGTTTAAAAAACTGACTGAGTAAAAGAAGTAATATTCATACCATTAGAATTAAAAGCTTCTGAAGGGTAGAATGCGGTAACCGAGTTGAACCCATTGCCTTCTCCTCCTCCTATTTGCCAATCTAAAAGAGTGTTTGAGAAATGGGATTAATTATAAAACTTGTTTTATCTGCTTATTGCATTATGATAAATGATAATAACAGTCACCAAAGATATACGCTTCAGAAGTCATAATTTGATTTTGAATAACAGTCATGATTAATCGTGATAACTTTCAAATTAAAGTATTTCGTGAATATAGTGCCGGCTTTGAAGGATGGCAGGGTGGTCGATGGCTACCGGCCCGATCACACAGTAGGCCCGAGTTTTTTTTTTAAATTTATATATATTTTTATGCAAAAAGGCCCAAAAAATTTTTCGCCTTCAGCCCAAAATATTTTAACGGTTCTCGGAGACGGCTGTGTGAATATCGATAATAAAATGTGACCAGATGAATAAATTATATAGGGGTGAACCATCACAATGTTTCATTTGGCGGTTGTAACGAATTTTGAATACTTCCACAAAATTTATATCATCAAAGTCACACCGAAGAAAATTCACCTTGAGGAATCGTTATCTTGAACTTGTTCACATCATCAGTATAGATCTTGTAACCCTCCGCAACAACTAGCAAAACCACAAACATGTTCCAAAGAATATTAACAGCAAAACAATAAAGATTTCACATTTATATAATATACCTATCAATCCTAACTAAATTAGCATACTGCATATCCAATTTAATAAGCCTTTACCTTCTTCTGCAAATGCAAGTGGAACCATTGCAGGTACAAACAATGAACCAAGTACAGTATGCATCAATATATCTCTTCTTTGAACTTTTAGTGATCCATCTTCAACAACACTAATAAAACAAAATGTCGAAAAAAGTTCGATACTCATTGTGGCATTTCATCAAACACATGGTGAGCAGGCCAAGATTTTATCTTGAATAAACTTATTAATAAAATGAATTAGAGGGTGAAATTTAGTAATTTTTACCAAGAATCTTGATCTTGTTGATGGGTCTTGCAAAAGATTACATTTTGATGATGGGGTTTCTTGAATTTTGAAGAAATGAATGCAAAATTGTTGTGAAGATGAAGTGAGTGAGTATGCAGAGATGAAAGGGGTGCCATGGGTGATGAGATTGAATGATTACTCATCCACTAAATTCTTTACCTCTATTGGTGGATATTGTATCATGACATGTGGATTTCAATCTTTTTTTATTTTCAATATTTATTTTTTTGAATTTTTATTTCTGAATATTTAGTTTTTTTAAGAAACATTTATTATTTACTTAGTTTTTTTTTCTTGTAAAAAAAATATTTTTGGAGGTGTACAAATCGGTTTCTAACTCTAAACTGGTTTGGGTCATGGTCGAGTGGGTAGGACCGGGTCATGGCCGAAACTTGTATAGAAACCAGGTTTTATTAAATAAGTTTTTTTTTGTTTTTCTTTTTTAAAATTTTTAATTTGTTTAGATATGTTTACACTCTTTTGATGAATTTGTTCACCCAATCCTCGTGTTGATTTTTTAATTTGTCCGTGTCTGATTTTTGGTTGTGAAAACAGCTGTCGATGAATGTGAATCCCGGGATTCACTTTATTTTGAAACGCATAGAGAGACATAGTGATGTTTTAAATTATTTTCCTAAATTTATGATGGGGATGGGGAATTAGCTGGCAATGAGAAAGTACAAAATTAAATTCCGTAATTCTTTTTAGTAAAAGTGAAAAACACACGGTACATGTGGTGTTGGCTGTAATGAGAAAGTAAAAAGTAAAATTGCCTACTATAAAGTTCAAACAAACTTCATTGATTACTCATATCACTTGCTTAATCGGCGGCGCTACTTCTATTGGAGACATTTCATCGCAATCGTTGGTTAGCCGTCTACTTATTTACTACTGTAATTGATTATTTTCTATAAAACTTGTTCCTTAGTTGGAAACGTGATTATAATCTGCTCCGTAATTGATTAGGTTCTAAACTCTAATATCAACTTGTTATAGAATTGAGTCGGTAAATACAAGATTTCACACAAAAATCTATCAAAATTAAGTGATGCATTATAATTTCTTCACATTTTAGAAATAATTTCGTAAACTTTATGCAAATTACTTCTAATTGGCGAAAAAAAAATCTCGATTATAGATCTTGTTTAGAAATTTGCATCAAATCAAACAAATGTTTACAAATCATGATTATAGATCTCGTAATTTTACACGATGCAATTTCGATGATTTCGAGGATTACTTGCTACAGCTGGGAATAATTTGTAATTAGGGGTGTTTAGTTTCGGGTATCCGGAATTTCGTAAATGTAAAAATTTAGGATATTGAATTTCATTTTTTGAATCTGCATCAAAATTTTTGGATTCAGATACACAGATGAATATCCGAATTCTGTGTTGTGTAAAACATATATTATTTAAAATTAATAAAAAAATTAGTAATTTTAAAAAATCCAGATATCCAAAATATCCGAATAAATTATCTTAGATATCCGAAATTTTAGTTAATATTTATTATTAAATAATTAAAAAGTCGAATAATTCGAATACCTGAAATATATGAAATTTTCTAAAATTCATTTTCGAATCCGAATTCGAAAATTCGAATATCCCAATTTACGCATGTTTTAGGTTCAGAGTTTCAGTTAATTCAAGTTCAGTTTGGATCCCGATTTTATTTGCACACCCTTATCTGTAGTGTATTTTTTCAAACAAGATGAATCGATATGTGAAGCAAGTACGATTAAAACCATTTTGATGGTTTAATCCGACCAAGTTTTAGATTTGGTGTTTATCTAAATTAATAGTAAATTACGGCTTTCGTCCTTGTGGGGTCAAAAGTGACACTTTTGTAATATTTTTTTCTTGAGAAACATTTTGGTTTATACTTTATATACAAGCTTTTAAGCTGAATGTACAACTCAAACAAGTAAATAAAAAATAAATACCCTCATTTCTTACATAACTCGATTATGATCTTATACCTAGAGTAAAAGGACCGAACTATCCTCACTTTTAACTAGCAAAGTTAACAAAGTCGGATCTAGTCACCACAAAAGAACACGTCCTTGCTTACTTGGGAGAGATTAACTTAGTCACGCCATCTGAGATGGCTAAACGAAAACCACTTTTTTCCCCTATATCTACTACTTAAAAAATTCGTGAATTCAAGTGTCAATGTATAATTTGAAACCATAATGTCCCCCCTCAAGAAAAGAAAGTGATGAAAGTGACAATTCTGACCAAACCACATTAGCGAAATTTACTCGAAATTTGATAATGAAGTAACTAAAAGAGCCAATGTTACGAAGATATATTATTGATTTGTGAACAGTGATGAGACTAAATGTGGGTTCCACATATATCTAGGGTGTGTGTATGTATATATAATATGCCATTAGCAATATATAGATCTTGATCTTGTCACGACAGCTTCTCTCATGAAAGTTAAATAACATATAACTTTATTTGTTGTTTATGCTGTTGTAAATATTCGTGCTAAGGATCTCGTGTTATCTTATTTTAGAAGAACTTCAATCGTGACACACATGAGCGTGTGTCCAGATAATCACAATAGCTAGATATATAGTATACATATGTGTGACATATGTCGTTCAGTGATCGCAATGTAACGTTATACTATGTGTTATACGGATACTATTATTCATTTTAAAGAGTCTTATGATGTGATATCTATGAAAACATTTTGTTAGTTGTATTGTATCTACATTCCAAACTTCTTTAACTATATGTTCTTATAGTACCTGCCAACATAACTATATAACCACTTTATATCTTACAGCAATGTATGCTCAGCCAGAATTAGTGGAAGCTAAGATATCCAATGAGATAAGACTTGAACTGGTATCGAATGTGGATTACTTTATTACATTACCGCTACCTCAAGTGAGATATTCTGGAGCAGCAGCAGCAGCAGTAGCAGCTGGAGAAGATCGTTCGCTAGCAGATGTAGTTAAATTAACGGCTAACAACAATTACTACATGGTTCTAATCGAATTGCCCAAAGTACTTCTAGATTCTGATTGTAAGTCCCATTTTGTCTAAATTAAACAAAAAATGTTTACTACAAGCATCATAGATTGCTATCATGATCAAGCGATTGACGATATGGTTTAGCCCTTATGATAGATCTGTACAATTGAATTGACCTGAAACACTATTTGTCCAAATATTTTGATAATAACATGTAATTTTATTAAATATTTACCAGGTCAAGGGATAATAATAATATATGTGCCATCAATAAGCAAACCAAATATTAAATAAATTTTTTTATTTGAAAGTGGAGCTAAATTACAAGGATTAATCACTCGGAGGGCTGGAAAAATATGTTTTTTTTTCAAAAGGGGGGGTTAACTCCTTTTGCATAAAAAAAACCTTTTGAAAACTTCCTATCGTTACAAAGGGAGGGGAGATAACTTTTTTAGACGTTAGAAAGGAAGGAGAAATACTTTTTGCAGTCCCGCCGCCATTAAGAATGGAGGGGAGATATCTCGTACATGTAAAAGTTCTTACTATCTCTGACTAACTCCGACACCTCTATATTTTTAAAACACCCTTCCATTATAAATGGGGATAAACCCCCTTTTGAAAAAAATATTTTTCCAGCCCTCCAATGATTAATCCTTGTAATTTAGCCCCCCTTAAAAAAAATTCAACACTTGAGGTTAAACAAGTAACACATTAGCTTTATTTATCCAATTTAGACATAAGACTGTTAGTCGATTAAGGTGCTAAAAAGCACGCCGTTCAAAAGAAAAAAAAACGAGACATTCAAAAACCTCATGAAATTTATAAAATGACATAATGCCTGGAATCTACTCAGAATAATAACCACTTAGTAGATTACAAGGGTATTTTTGTCATTTACAACTGTAGACGTATCAATGGGGTTAGTAGCCAATTGGTAAAGTAAAACCTTTAAAATACCAAAGGGTTGAGAGGTCTTGAGTTCAAGTCTCTCAGATAACCAAAATTCATTGCTCAAAAAGAAATGTACGATCATATTTGTCGTTTTGTTATTTCCGAACAAGTTTTTTGAACGTTGTTTTGATATTTTGTGGTTAAATTTATGAACATGACACATTAGAAATAAAACATGACCCGTATTGACACAATTATAATGACTTAAAGAAACTATATATATATATATATATATGGTTTGGATCAAATACAAATAAAATTAACGTGCTAAATGTGAGAATCAAGTAGACTAATTATATATACAAGTAGAGTAATTATGTAATTACTCTATGATAATTACTCTATGATGTAATTACATAATTACTCTACTTGATTCTCACGTTTAGCACGTTAATTTCATTTGTACGTTAACCTTCCCATATATATATATATATATATATATATATATATATATATATATATATATATATATATATATATATATCAAAAAATGCGACCATCTAAAATAACTTCTTTTTATGTGATTGTATCAAATGCAGCAACATGGATTGTGAATGACGACAATGAGTATGTATATGAGGGGCATGTATCTCGGGCCGCACTATATGCAGATAAACCGATAACTGGAAACAAAGAAGGCTGTGTCCAGCTATGCCCGCCTGAACCATGGGCCATTAGCTTCACGTTCCCTGGTCTGGTGGACCCGAAGGCCGCTTGGCAGGTCGCAGTTCCTTCAACAAAAATTATGGGAATGTCAGCGAGAAAAATAAAGTCGTTGGAGGAAATAGGTAACAGCCGTGGTAATCAGTTTGTAATTTCGGACCTTGATGCATGGCTTATATAGTTTCATGACCTTGATACAAGTTATCGGTTTGAACCTGGCCTTTTCGCTTTTAATTTGCGTCAAACATCATGTTATTCGTCTTTGAATTTTTTGGTAATAAGTTGAACTTACTATGTACTTGTCACAAACTTTTATTTTGACAATGGTTGATTTATTTAAATTCATTAGAATTTTAATTTTCTGGATTTGTCACATATAACGTTATCAAACAAAATTGGGCGCAATTTTTAGCTAAATTTGAATTTAAATAAGATAATTGCACAAGGCAGTTTCTTAACCCTAATCCCGTTACGACGATTTCTTCATCGTACGTTGTTATCGGTCTCGCTCAAAATCTCTTGTTTTCAAAATTCTCACGATCATCATCCTAATTTCTTGTCAACTTTTGAGTTGTATCTGATTGAATTTGTTTCACGGCTCTCAAATTATCCGGGGTCTCATGAATCCCCAACAATAGTTTTAGAGCATATTTGGTATTAAGTTTGAAAAATACTTATTTCTTAGAATTTTAAGAAATAAGTTATCAAACAAAATTGGGCGCAATTTTTAGCTAAATTTGAATTTAAATAAGATAATTGCACAAGGCAGTTTCTTAACCCTAATCCCGTTACGACGATTTCTTCATCGTACGTTGTTATTGGTCTCGCTCAAAATCTCTTGTTTTCAAAATTCTCACGATCATCATCCTAATTTCTTGTCAACTTTTGAGTTGTATCTGATTGAATTTGTTTCACGGCTCTCAAATTATCCGGGGTCTCATGAATCCCCAACAATAGTTTTAGAGCATATTTGGTATTAAGTTTGAAAAATACTTATTTCTTTTGGCCAGGATTTTGGGCTTTTAAAAAACTGTTTTTAACCATTTTTAAAGCTAAAATAAAAAAAGATTTTTGTGATTGCTAAACACATTTTAACTTAATGGCTTTTTGAAAACACAAATAAGCTAATAAGCATTTTCCAAACACAATCTTAATAAAAAGCTCTATCGGATCTTGGCGCAACTTGAAGTTAATCTATATGGGTGTGTTTATGTGTGTGGTGTGACATCACATTTGTGTATGTATATGCTTGTTTGATACACGGGACACTTTATAATATTCTAGCCTGATAGGGTTCACTCTCTCTATTACCAATTAATTTTAGAACGGAAATCCATGTTAAAAGTGCTTGAATTGTCCAATTGCCTAAACCATGCTAAATTGCCGCAGTACAGTTCGGTAAGGTTAGGAGCAATATGGTCTGGGTTACGGTTTGTAAACCGGGTATCCTGGTTTGGTTTGCGAGTACTTTTGGACTCTGCTGGGTAAACCATACCAGCCGAGATATTAATTTTTTTTATCTATGCACTTTAAAAAAAAATAAAAAAAATAGTTTTTTCATGTATATGTATCTGAAAATTATAATACATATAAAAATTTTCATTTATACAAAATTATAATGACTATAAGCTTAACCAATTTCGTGCTCTTAGGTTTTTTTCTCATTTTTTCGTAAACGTTGATAATACTCAAAAGATAAAGCGTTTGGTATTTTCTTAGGCTTATATTTTTCAGAACTTTTAAATACGATTCCGTGTTAAAAAAGGCCTAAACGGCGTACTGCCAAAATCAAACAGTTTGGTTACTGCATGTTTATATAATATATGCATATGCAGTATAATAATAAATCATCTTTATCAAATTAAAATATATACAGTATAATCATAAATCATCTTTATCAAATTAAAAGTTTATACTAGTTATATATGCAAAAAAAAAAAGGTTCAAAATCCTAACCCCGAACCGCTAAACCGCCAAATCAGTAACAATGGTTGTCCAGTCGACCCACCCAATAAGACCGTTTGACTTTTCATTGTTCAAAACCGTGCTAGCGATTTCATCCAAATGAGAACCAAATACATTACATTTTGTGACGATAATTACAATAAGTCTATAGAAATCAACCTAGAGTAACCAATTATTCCACTAATAAATATTTTTATTTTTTTTAGTTTAAAATTTATAATTAGGAAAAAGATCATGAAAATAGTCATCTTGCAATGCCTTGACTTTTCTTTTAGCAAAAGTATCATCTAATGACCCTTTTTTCTATATATTTACAAATTTTTTTTATGCAAACGAAGGCTACTACAATATGACAGGCAAGAGTGTGTTGCGTCACAATGGAAATTTGTTGAGCCTTTTGTTTATCTTTTTAGTTATGCTAGGTTAGCCGTTTCAAAAAAAAAAGTTATACTAGGTTATTGATCCGTATATTACAGGGGCTGGATGATAAAAGAATGATATAATTCCTCTTACACGGATTAAATAATGAAAGAAATGTTTAATTTACAAAAATGTTTTATGAACAAACTTAACCTTTTCTAATATAAGAAAAAGGTTATTTTTATAAAAAAAACTACGTAAATAATTTAATATTTAGTAGGAGAGCAGTGGGAAGCAAAAAGTTACAAATAATAATAATAATAATAATAATAATAATAATAAAATTTGAACAAATTGTGATCGGTCTTTGGTGTTTCCATGAAAAAAGATCAAGGTTGTGAGACAGAATGCCTTAAATTCAGGGAATCTTTTAAGCACAAGTAGAAAACAAACGGTGCATATTCTAATGTGAAAGTCAAATCACCTGCTATAAAGTTCATACAAATTTTATCGGTTACACAAATCACTTGCTCTATCGGCGACACTAAATCGACCAGAACAGAGTTTGTTCATCACAACTGTTTGTAAGCTATCTAATTTACTACTTTAATTGATGATAATTTAAAGAAGTTGTTCCTTAACTGGAAACGTGATTATTATAAACATTGTTATGGACTAGGTTTTAATATCAACATGATACGAAATTAAATCAATAAATATAAGATTTCATACGAGGTCCATCAAAATTAAGTGTGTTATAATTTCGTTAATTTTTGTAAATCATTTTGCAAGTTTTATGCACCTTTTTTTCTGATCGGCGAGAAATAATTCGTGATTACAGATGTAAAAACATCCTGAGATGTAGTTTTTGGGAAATTCGAGGAAACCTCGCTACGGTTGGGAATAATCTGTAATGCGTTATTGTTTTAGAAACCATATGAATCGATCGCGAAAATATGAGAAGCAAGAATTGACTATGAATATTTTGATGGTTTTAATCCGGCCACATTTGAGATTAGGTGTTTACATATAGAACTAGCTTCCTATATGTAAAATATAAATTTAAGTGTAAATTTTAGTTTTCGTCCCTATTGATAAGAAGTGACACATCACTTATATATTTTATATTTTGCTTGATAGACATGCATGAGTCAGTTTAGATCGGTTTTAAACTGTGACCATGGACAATATGATAGCATTTTCAATTTGTGGTGATTTTTCAAGGGTAACTTAAATATTTTATTAAAAATTAGTTTTTACATTGATACCAAAGGTAAACGTACGAACAAGTTGTGCCGCTAGTCCTTTTTGATTAGCAAAACTAAATCGTTTAAAAATAACGTTCATAGAACATGGGTCATAACATACCATTCATGACCTGTTATCCAGACATTTAAGGTGTAACACAATGCCTTAAGTGTGGGAGGGCGGCCTATCCGTATCCGTTAGATAAATTAGTTAAAAAAATGGAATATGAGTTAAAGTTTCTAAAATTATCTGTCACACCCTGACTAGGGGACTAGGGGACTAGACGTGACGATTGAATAAGTAGCTGAGTTCGTTTATGGGTCCATTAATTGTTAAATCGGCTTTACATGTTTGTAAGCTAGGTTCGATTATGGGTCGTTTTATTTTAAGCCCAAAAAGTTGTTGTTTTTATGTGTTTCACAAAGTCATATGTTTTTCTTCGATTAATTTTGCTATCATGTTTATGTGTTAGCAATTCCATTTTTTATAGTTAATATGTTATAGGGTTATGGATTCTAATTTGCTTATGGTTTGTTGTTGGCTTGTTGCTTATCCATTCTGTTGTAGTGGTCCATCATCTTAATAACATGTTAATCCGTTTTGATCTCGTTAATTGTCCATATATGTTCATATTATTGTTGTAGTCCTGTTTTAATGATGTTGTCCATGTCAACACTGTTGTTGCGGATCCATTTTGTTGTTGTTATCACGTCGGTTTGGTTAAGTTATGTTGGTTAATTTTTGTGTGAATAACCATAACTAGTATACACCGAACAATTAGCCTTTTCAATTATCGGTTTTGTCGGTTATGTAGAATGCATAATTGAAAACGTTAAATACAAAAAAGAAAAGAAAACTTTTCTTCCTATTTTCACATATAAATCTATTCTATAGACATACACATATGAGTCATGAACTAATGCGGCATTCTGACCAAACCACATAAACGAAAACCGTAATTTACTCTAAATATAACTACAAAGTAATTAAAAGAGCCTACATAATGATGAAGAGACTCGATGTGTGTTCCACATAGATCACTGCTTATAATTCCACTCTATATACATATACATATGTGTACCTGCCAACATAATGGATGAAACTGGTTTATTTAGTTTTATAGCAATGGATGCTTAGAATGCTCGCCTAACATGACACTTTTTGGAGCGGCAGCATATGGTGGAGGCCGTCCACTAGCAAAAGATAGTTACAATAACTGCTAGTAAAAATTACTACAAAGTTGTAGTCGAGTTGCCTCAACTTCGGTTTTCCGAAGGTCAGTTGTGCAAATTAAACAAAAACAAAAAGGTTCACAAGCATCATAGATTTCTCACATGAGAAAGTGTTAAAAGGGTTTAGCCCATAGAGCAATTTTGTACAAATTTCATTTATTTGTCTTAAAATTTTGATAATAACATGGTGACTGTACTAGCATAAATTATATATCCAAAATTGCAACCATCTTAATAATTTATTTATTTTTTTATGATTGTGTCAGATGTAGTAGAATGGTGATGTTACAATAATAGGACATATATGATATACCTTAGTGATGAAAGATATCCCGGAGGCTGACACTTCAGCCGATGGTTTACTGCCTTTGGCTGATAACGGTCCGGGTCTGGATCCAGGTCCACGTCCAGGTCCAGATGACGATCTCACGCTTGTCGCAGACATGGTGGATGGAAGGCTTGATCGATTGCTCGGTCAATTCGTCCTCAATCTCGTTTCAGTTCAATCCAATTGATCAATTGCTCGGTCAATTACTTCCAATAACACAAATTCCGTCTGATTAATATCTTGAGACATCAATGGCGACCCGTAATCAATCACTCGAGCAGCGCATTTCTGATCATGAAGCAGCTTTACATCGGCTAGAGACTGCTACCGGCTCCAATTTGACAGAATTGGAATCTATTCGTGCAACAATGAATTTGGAGTTGGAGGCGATGAAGAATCAAATGCATCAGAGTTCGTCAAAATTAGAGTCACAAATGGAGGCTATCATTAGAAATCTGCAAACTCTCAATAATAATCACTCAGATCAGAATTTAGGGGGTGGTTCTACACAATTCAATCATTTTAATCATCACAACATGGGGGAACAAAGACACAGCTTTGGGAACTTTAGTCGTTTAGCAAAGATTGAATTCCCAAAATTTAGTGGTACAAACATTGAAGGTTGGTTGTGCAGGGTAGAACATTTTTTCTCGGTTGATGCTACTCCTGACAACATAAAGGTACAATTGGCTATTATTCATCTCGAAGATATGGCGTTATTATGGCACCAGTCTTTTGTTAAGTCGAGAGGGGGGTCTATAGAGGGTATGGCATGGAATGAATATAAGGGATTCATTTCTACCAGATTTGCCCTAATAATGGACCAAAATGCTATGGCTGCTTTGGCATCAATTAAACACACTGGTTCATTAGAAGAGTTGTGTCAAGAATTTGATCTAGCATTAACTCGGGTCAATATTTGTGATGAATATGCTGTAAGTCTGTTCCTTAAAGCCCTTAAACCAGAAGTTGGTAATCCCTTGAAACTAATCAGACCAAGAAACCTTCCTGAAGCCTATATGCTGGCCATACAACAAATTGATAATCTCAATCTCTTATCTTCATTTACTCCTAAACCTCCATATAAACCTACCTATCAATCCAGTTCCATACATTCCAAACACATCTACAATCCTACACCTATATCTTCAGCTAATATTCCTTTGTTACCAGCACCATCTAAACCAAGAACCACTTTTACAAGGAACTTAACACCTAAAGAAATAGCAGATAAACGGGCCAAGGGTGAATGTTTTGGGTGTACTGAAAAGTTTTCACCAACCCATAAATGTAAAAATAAACAGTTTTTTTCTATTGAGATCTGTGAAGAGGAGACAGAAGAAGAGGTGGTGAGTTATGAAACATTGGACCCTCAAATCTCTCTTAATGCCATCATGGGGGTATCCTCATATTCAACGATGAGGGTTACTGGTTCTGTTGGCACAAAAACCCTGCACATTTTAATTGATTCAGGTTCAACACACAATTTCATAGATGAAAAATTAGCACTTAAAATGCAATGCCCTACAAAGAGTATGTCTACTTTGAACATTACCATTGCGGATGGTAATAAGATGAGTTGTACCAAGATGTGTGAAAAATTACAATGGATGATGCAGGGTAATTGGTTTAAGGCTGATGTACTATTGATACCACTAAGTAACTATGATATGGTCTTGGGTATCCAATGGTTACAAGGTCTGGATGATATAACTTGGAATTTTAAAGATTTAACTATGAAGTTCAAGAGCGATGGCAGGGTTATAAAATTGAAAGGAGCTAAAAGTAATGGGGTCAGTTTATGTGCTAGTGAAAAATTGGATGGTTTAATGTCCAACGCTAATCAGCTAGCTCAAATTTTCAGTTTACACTTACTGAATACTGAAGAAATTCCAAGTTTGCCCTCAGTACAAGAACAAGTTGCTACTAGTCCTCACTTAGAAGCTTTATTACAAAAGTATTCTGATGTCTTTGCTATGCCTAAGTCTTTACCGCCATCCAGAGTTTGTGATCATAAGATTGTTCTAAAAGACAATTCTAAGGTCATTGCCCAGAAACCTTATAGGTATCCTGCAGCACAGAAGGATATTATTGAACAAATGACACAAGAATTATTGGATATGGGCATTATAAGGGAAAGTACTAGTTCTTTTGCTGCTCCTGTGGTTTTAGTCAAAAAGAAAGATGGGACTTGGCGCATGTGTGTTGATTATAGGAGACTAAATGAAGCTACAGTCAAAAATAGTTTCCCTATTCCCTTAATAGATGAACTATTGGATGAACTTGGAGGTGCAACTGTCTTTTCTAAACTCGACCTCAGATCTGGGTATCATCAGGTAAGAATGTTTGAACCTGATATATGCAAGACGGCTTTTAGGACGCATCAGGGACACTTTGAATTTTTAGTGTTACTTTTTGGTCTTACTAATGCACCAGCAACTTTTCAAGCTCTTATGAATGCTACATTCAAGCCACTTTTGAGAAGATGTGACTTTTGAGAAGATGTGCATTAGTTTTTTTTGATGATAATTTGGTGTATAGCTCTTCTATGGAACAACATATCATAGATTTGGAGGCTGTTTTAGCGTTGTTCCAGGCTAACTCCTTGTTAGCCAAGAGATCTAAGTGCACATTTGCTGGGGCAAGGGTTGAATATCTTGGGCATATTATAACTAAAGAAGGTGTTAGAACTGATCCTGCCAAAATATTAGCAATTTCTAATTGGCCTCAACCTACTACTATCAAGCAATTGAGAGGGTTCTTTGGGTTAGCAGGCTATTACAGACGGTTTATTAAAGCCTTTGGTAGCATTGCTAAACCCTTGACTAACCTACTAAAGAAAGATGCTTTCTTGTGGCAAGATGACAGCCAACAAGCTTTTAACAGTCTTAAACAAGCTCTAACCTCAGCCCCTGTGCTAGCCTTACCAGATTTCACCAAGACATTCATAATTGAAACCGATGCCTCTTCTAAAGGGTTGGGAGCTGTATTAATGCAAGAAGGCCATCCTTTGGCTTTCCTGAGCAAAGGTATTTCTCTTAAACAACAAGCCATGTCAGTATATGAAAAAGAATTACTTGCTATATTGATGGCTGTTAAACATTGGCATCACTACCTTATTGTCAAGCATTTCATTATAAGGACAGATCAAAGGAGTCTAAAGTATCTACTGGATCAAAAGGTAAGTACACCCCTTCAACAGAAATGGTTAGCCAAAGTATTAGGTTATGATTATGAAATTGTGTACAAGGAGGGGGTTGATAATAAAGTTGCTGATGCTCTGTCTAGAGTAGAAGGTTTGGCTTTATTTGAGATGGGTCTTAGCTCCATTGATCCATGCTTATGGCCTAGAATTCAACACAGTTGGGTTAATGATGCCAAGATACAAACTTTATTGAATAAGCTTCAACACAATTCTAAGGTCAACCATTAGTCTTGGGATGGGCACTCTTTGAAAAGGAAGAATAAAGTGGTGATAGGGGATGATAAACAATTAAAAAATGACATTCTGCATTTATGTCACTCATCTCCTATTGGTGGTCATTCTGGTTATTATCCAACTCTCCAAAGACTTAAGCAACTGTTTTATTGGAAAAAGTGTGATCAAGATGTAAAACAGTGGGTCCATGATTGCCAAATTTGTCATAAGGCTAAGTATGAGAGGGTTGCTAGTCCTGGTTTACTACAACCTCTTCCCACTCCAAACTCCATCTTTACTGATTTGTCTATGGATTTTATTAATGGGTTGCCTAAATCTTTTGATAAGGATTCCATTTTGGTAATCGTTGACAGATTTACCAAATATGGCCATTTTTTTGCTTTAACACATCCATACACTGCTGCTCAGATTGCCCAAGTGGTATTTGATAATATCTTTAAACTACATGGCTGCCCTACCACTATAGTGTCTGACCGTGATCCTATATTCTTAAGTCAGTTTTGGAAGGATTTTATGAAACTACAAGGTGTCCAACTGGCTTTATCATCTGCATACCATCCTCAATCTGATGGTCAGACAGAAGTACTTAACAAGTGTTTGGAAACTTATTTGCGGTGCATGTTTATGGATGATCCAAAGTTATGGCCTAAATGGTTAACACTGGCCGAATGGTGGTATAATACTACTACTCATTCAGCTATTGGTATGTCACCCTTTGAGGCACTATACGGTATTCCTCCCCCACTACATATGCCCTATGTTCCTAATGAAACTAAGTTGGAGTCTGTGGAAGATTGGTTCAAATCAAGGGAAATAAAGTTGGTGACTTTAAAAGCAAATTTGGCAAAAGCCAAGAATCGTATGAAGCAATTGGCTGATCGACATGGATATGAGAGAGAATTTAAAACAGGTGATTGGGTATATGTTAAGTTGCAAGCATATGTTCAGACCACTCTTAAAAAGCACAATAATCAAAAGTTAAGCCCTAAATATTATGGACCTTACCTGATTTTGGAACGAATTGGAGCTGTAGCTTACCGTCTAGATTTGCCCTCTTCTGCTCAGATTCACCCAACATTTCATGTGTCACTCCTTAAAGCTGCACCAGGCCCGGCTACATCTCCAGTCCATCTGCCCCAAGATCGAAGCTTGACAATGCAACCGCGAGCTATATTGGATCGCAAGCTTCTCAAGAAAAGAAATAGAGCTGGAGTTGAGATTTTAGTCCATGCCAATAACAGATGCAACATGGGTAGACCTTTCAGTTGAGATTTCCTGATTTTAAATCTTGAGGTCAAGATTATTGTCAACAGGGGAGTATTGTTACGAATGTTTAGATAGTGATATTGTAATAAGTGCAGGGACTAATATTGTAATAGTTAGGAAGTTGGGGGGTTTGTTTGTAATTGGGGTAGTTTGGTTGTTAGTTAGTCGGTATGGATACTTATAACCGTATCAACGAATGTAATGGATACATACGCTTGATTTGTTAGGAACCCTTCTTCTCTCTGAATTCTTGTTCTCATCTTATCACATAACACGAATATATTTAGGTTTTAATAAGCGTGTTTGACATGTTGGAAACGAAACATGACTCAAGTTGACTCAGTTATAATTAGTAACAGAAACTATATATCCAAAACTGCAACCATCTAAAAATATTTTTTTTTTATTTTTTTTAATGATTGTATCAGATGAAGTATTATGGACTGTGGATAACAACAGTGAGTTTGTAAATTGAAGGACAATTATCTCCTGATGCAATATATGCAGATAAACCGCACTTCGCAAACAAAAAAAGCTGCGTCCAACTATGCTCGTCCTTCAAATCAAATTATGGCCATCTCTGCAAGGAAAAGCAGGCCGTTGGAAGAACTCGATTTGGGGGGCCGTACCCATTTTGAAATTTCTGACTTGGATGGATAGCTTATGTAGTTTCAGGTTTTAAGTATGTAATTTTACTAAAAAGCTTTATCAACTTGATTTTGAAGTTGAACTTAATATATGGGTGTGTTTACTTGTACTGTTATGTTAGTGTTTTTTCCTTTCCTTGTACGCTCGGGTTGCTTGCTTCCTGTGGGTTTTCTCTGTTAGTGTTCTTTATATATTTTGTCTTTAAAAAAAATGTTAACGCTGTAAAAAGCTGTTGAAATTGTGTGAACCTCGTAGACCAAGCTAAATTGACGAGTTTGATTCGGTAAGGTCAGGATTAACGTACATGATTTGGTTTACGGTTTGAAAATTCGGTTTCCCTATCCGGTTTACGGTGTAATTTTTGAACTTGTCCGGGCAAACCAAACCAACCGAGATTTTTTTTCTATCTACATACTTTCAATAAAATAAATTAGTAAAATAAAATTTCCAACATCCAAAAATTGTAAGGCATATAAGTATTTTTATTTATTATATATTACATTAACCAATTCTGTGCTCCTAAGGTTTTTTCTCACTTTTTTCGTAAACGTTATACTTAAAAGGTAAAGTATTTGGTCTCACTGAACTCTATGATACAATTTCGTGTAAATAAATGGCCTAGCCATAATCAATTATCGTTTACACAGTAGTAAGTTAGTCGATTTAGCTGGTTTGAATCCAATTTATTTGTTTCTTGGGTTGGTTTTGGTGGTTTACATGTTTAATGATTCGATCTGATTAACTTGAAAATGCAATTTAACTTTTATTAGATTTTATATATACTTTTCAGTTTTTAGTAAAATATGGTTATGTGTATATGTATTAGAGTCATTAATCATCTTTATCAGATTAAATTTATATGTAAGTTAATGAATATGTTAAAAGAGGTTCACAAACCCTAAACCCGAACCATCAAATAAGTAGCACTAGCTGTCTGATGAACCCACCCTATCAGACCGCTTTAATTTATCATTGTTCAAAATCATAAATAGCGGTTCAATCCAACACTAAACCTAATTTCCTAATTTCCCTTTTGTGACGACACTTAAAATGCCTCAATAGAAAAAAAAATAATAAATACATAAATAACCTAAAGTTTACCACTAATTATTTATAAGTTTTTTTTTTATTTTTTTATGAAAAGCATCTTGCAAATAGCCTTCTTTTGGTAAAAGTATCATCACTTAACCTTTTTTTTTAATTTATATATTTTTTTCCCAATAAAAAGAAGGCTCTCAAGACTCCCACATGACACGTTAGGTTGCGCCAAGTTGGAAATTTGTCCCGTCTGGTCCTGTCTTTTGTTAATAAAAACTGTATAATTTAATGTATATGTTTCTTTTAAAAACGATATAATTCATATAATAGGGGGGGGGGGGGTGTTAAATAATGAAAGAGATGTTCAATTTATAAAAATGTTTTATGAACAAACTTAATTCTTTTATAAAAAAATTATAAATCATTACTATTTAATAGGAGAGAGGAGGGGGGGGGGGGGGGGAAATTTTAAAAAAAAATTAAACAAATTGTGATATGTCTTCGGCGTGTCCAATGCAAAAAGATCAAGACCATGACACAAAAAGTCTTAAATTCAGGGAAAATTTTTAGCACAAGTGGAAAACAAACGATACATGATACGTGCGGTGCAAGTTGTAATTAATGCGAAAGTCAAACCACCTACTATAAAGTTTAAACAAATTTTATCGGTTACTCAAATTTGCTCGATCGACAACGCTAAACTGATCAAAAATAGAGTTTGTTCATCACAATCGTCAGTAAGCGATCTACTTTACTACTTTAATTGTTTACAGTTTAGAGAAGTTGGTCCTTAACTGAAAACATGATTATTATAAGCTTTGTAATCGATTAGGTTTTAATATCAACCTGATACTAAATTGAATCATTAAATATAAGATTTCATACTAGATCAATAAGAACTAAGCGTTATGTGTTATAATTTCGTCAATTTCTATAAATAATTTCGCAAATTTTATGCACCGTTTTTTGTGATTGCGAAATGGAAATCATGATTATAGGTGTAAAAAACATCATAAGATTTAATTTCGGGAAATTCAAGGATTACTTGTTGCGGTTAGGAATAATCTGTAACGTATTACTCTTTTACGAACCATATGAATCGATCAAAGAAGATAAAAAACAAAAATTGATTAGCAATGGAGTAAACTGCGGTTTCGTCCCTATGGTTTGTCAAAATATGCGGTTTTAGTTCAATAGTTTCGAATTAGAGATTTTCGTCCCTGTGGTTTCATTTAATTTCCAATTAAACCCAAACCCAATAACACGGTTAAGTATGGTCGTTAAATCCATCAGTATGTCCATCACGTGAGGGGAAGTTTTGTCTTTTTTTTCCCTAATACACCCCAACCCCTCAGGTGAGGAGGGCTTGCGAATTAGGGTTGGGTTTATTTGGGGAGAAAAATAACGAAAAAGAACAAAATTGTCCCTCACGTGAGGGGCACACTGATGGGTTCAATGACTAGACTTAACGGGTTAATGGAATCAGGTTTAGTTTCAAGTGAAATGAAACCTCTGGGACAAAAATCGCAAATTTAAAACTATTGGACTAAAACCATATTGAACAAACCACATGGGCAAAAACCGGAGTTCACTCTTAGCAATATTTTGATGGTTTTAATGAGGCCACATTTGAGATCTGGTCTTTATCTACAGAACTAGCTTCCTGTACGTAAAATATTGAATTTACATGTCAATTTTGGTTTTCGTCCCTATCAATCAGAATTGATACATTCATCACTTTTTTTTTGCTCGATAGACATGATGGTTTTCTGCTTTTATCATTTCAAATAAGGGTGTGAATGAGTCGGTGTGAATCGGTTTTAAAATGTTACCATGACCAAACACTCGGTTAACTTTGCAGGGCAATGATAAAGTTTTAGTTTTTGATATATCGGTTTTGGTAATGGTTTTACATGTTTGTTAAATTGATTGTGGGCCTTTTAACTGTGAGCTAGAATTTTTTTTTGGAAAACTAGTTCTAAATAATCATAACTATGTAATGTTGGTAAATAACAGTTTCAACTTAACATTTGGCTTGTGGCGGTTCCAAATAAAGGTAAATTTGTTTACAACGGTCCACGGCTAACTAAACTCTAACGTCGTTAGTTGCAAGTCGCAGGAAAAATTTCCAGAAAAAAAATCACATTTTTCGCTGGAAAACTCAATCTTTTCGACCGAAACCTCTTTGTAACCACATATCAGACCTTTATGAACATTTTTCTAGTGAATATCTTAGTTATTGAGGCCGACGGAACCCTAAAACCATCGTTAGAGTCAATTGGTGGTGCTCAAGTGGTGGTGAGTCAGTTGGTGATGGTGGTGTTCAAGTTGAGTTTTGCAACGAAAAATGTGAGTTTTCTGGCAAAAGAATTGTTTTTCCGGCGATTGCAACTAACGACATTAAGGTTTTGTTAGTCACGGACCGTTGTAAACAAATACATCTTTAAGTGGGACAACCACTAGCCAAGTGTGAAGTTGAGACAATTATTTTGCCAATATGGCATAGTTGAGATTATTTAAAACCAATATTCCTTGTTTTTTAAAACCCAAAATGTCTTTTTTTAAGTTTATGTTTTTCACTGATTCATATGTTGTTCTTCAATTTGGCTATACTTAAATTCACGTGTTAGCAATTCCAATTTCTTCATCATAATTAATATGTTGTGGATTCTAGTTTGCTTATGGTTTGTTGTAGTCCTGTTTGTCCATGTCAATATTGCTATTGCGGATCCATTTTGCTGTTGTTATCACATCGTTTGTTGGCCCAGACGGATCAAACAATCGAATCAAACGAACTTATCAAACAAACGAACACGGGATATTGAGGAGACAACTCTTGACTCTTTTCATATAATCAAACGAACTTAACAAACGAACTTCACGAACTTATCAAACGTACATGGAGATGAGACTCCTTGACTCTCTCTTAACTCTCTCTCAACTCTCTCTTTACTCTCACAATAAAACTAATAATCTAGACCCTATATATAGACCTACTTAATTTGCTCTCCAAGACATACCTTTCATAAACCTACTACAATTCAATTAAGTAAAATAAATATAACATAATAAACCCTTAACTTTATTAATATTCAAGATTAATCCTTTATTCACCCCCTTAATCTTGAATTGTTCATCTCTTTTGTACCACCAAGGTCTTGAATTCTCAATAGCACTCTCAACTCTTCAATTGTAATCATTGGTTCATCTTTACCCTTTCTTCTCAGTTGTTTGTAACAAACTTGTTTAACAAGTTCTTCACATTCATCATTCATACCATCCACATTGATCTCACATACCACTTCATTCACCACGTTCTTCTTTCTCACTTTTATTTTCTTTATTTGCTCATCATTGTTGGCCCAGACGGATCAAACAATCGAATCAAACGAACTTATGAAACAAACGAACACGGGATATTGAGGAGACAACGCTCGACTCTTTTCATATAATCAAACGAACTTAACAAACGAACTTCACGAACTTATCAAACGTACATGGAGATGAGACTCCTTGACTCTCTCTCAACTCTCTCTTTACTCTCACCCAACTCTCACAAATAAAACTAATAATCTAGACCCTATTTATAGACCTACTTAACTTGCTCTCCAAGACATACCTTTCCTAAACCTACTACAATTCAATTTAGTAAAATAAATATAACATAATAAACCCTTAACTTTATTAATATTCAAGATTAATCCTTCATTCACCCCCTTAATCTTGAATTATTCATCTTTTTGGTACCACCAAGGTCTTGAATTCCCAATAACGCTCTCAACTCTTCAATTTTAATCATTGGCTCATCTTTACCCTTTCTTATCAGTTGTTTGTAACAAACCTGTTTAACAGGTTCTTCACGCTCATCATTTAAACCTCCCACGTTGATTTCAGATACAACTTCATTCTCCACGGTTTTCTTTCTAACTTTTCTTTTCTTTCTTTGCTCATCAAAACTTGCAGATGGGCTATTCATTCCTTCTTTATCAGACCCTACTAGGCCTTCCATTCTAACAATTCTTCTCAACCTTTCATTCGGTTTTGACTTTTCATCAACAAATGCTCGATTGTTGACTTTCACACACACTTCTAAATCTACAGACCTGTTAGCTGCATCATTCCTTTCATTCAGTACAATGTCCTTCCTCTCATCATCATCAGTAGCAGATTTCTTGCTTCCTTTCTGCTCACTTATCTTATCAATTTTCGCATCTTCAAGGTTGTTTGAGTCATAAAAACATTCCTTAAGATTCTCCATCTTCTCTTCTTCTTCTGAAGAAATTCTTTCTTTTTCTTCATTCAACCTTTCTTTTCTTTCACTTCTCAAAACAGCTTGCAAAGCTTCTTCTATCTCTGCAGCTTTCGGAGCTTCTTTCTTGCGTGCTTGTTGTTGTTGAACAATAGCATCCAACCTTTCCTTCTCAACGATCTTATCCAATCTTTCTTTCTCAGTTGCTTCTTGAGCTGCCTTTTCATCTTCTACTTTCCGTACATAATCAATTCCTAGAAATCGAATCTTCAAAGCACACCATACTTCCTTAGCATTCATAAGTATGCCAACTTGTACCAAGATATCTTCCGGTAGGGTTTGACATATGAACCCTAACGCTGTATACATCTTCCTTTCATCTACAGCTACGCCAACTGTAGGTTCAATAACATCCCAAAAACCATACTCTTTCAGAAATCCCTCCATCTTGGTTGACCATACTTTGTAGTTCGATTTCGTCAATACTGGAAGTCCTCCAATCATCATCATATCTTTCCTATCTTTACCTTCTTTTCCGGTTTGCTATTTCAGTTGGAACTGATTCCCGATCCCGAAACCAATCTCCAATAAATAAGCAAACACCACAAACTTTTCTTCTCTTAATACTCAAAACCACACATTACAATTACCACTTTGACTTTTCACAAATCCAAACTCAACCACCGCTTTCACAACCTCTCAACTGTGTGTACCAAGCTACCAATTAAATCCTATCAACCAACCTATTTGCTTAATCTCTAAAGCCTACACAACACATATATTGGCGGCTCCAAGGAAAAAAAAACAAAGTCAAAACAAGAGTTAAAAAAATAACGATCTACTTGTTTTCTTTTGTGGCAAGTAACGACAAGGATAACAAAACAAATTTGTAATTCTTTTGAACCACAAATTAATAGCCAGGGACACTATATATTGAAATTCGTGCAACACCTTTTTCTTCTTGCTTCTGTTACGAACAACCGAACAAACGTAAAAGAAAAACCTATTTGCCGAACAAACTAAAATAATAGGAAACCTTCCGTGAATATGAGTCGTAGCTCTGATACCAATTGTTGGCCCAAACGGATCAAACAATCGAATCAAACGAACTTATCAAACAAACGAACACGGGATATTGAGGAGACAACCCTCGACTCTTTTCATATAATCAAACGAGCTTAACAAACGAACTTCACGAACTTATCAAACATACATGGAGATGAGACTCCTTGACTCTCTCTCAACTCTCTCTTTACTCTCACCCAACTCTCACAAATAAAACTAATAATCTAGACCCTATTTATACACCTACTTAACTTGCTCTCCAAGACATACCTTTCCCAAACCTACTACAATTCAATGTAGTAAAATAAATATAACATAATAAACCCTTAACTTTATTAATATTCAAGATTAATCCTTCATTGGTTTGCTTCAGTTACGGTGGTCAGTTTTTGTGTGATTAACCACAACTAAACCAAACCATTTGCCTTTTCAATTATCTGTTATATATGTTAGCTCGGTTTTTCTAAATTTCTGACCAAAACACATGAACGAAAACCGTAATTTTCTAAATTTAATTACAAAGTAATTAAAAGAGCCAATGAAACAATGAAGAGACTCAATGTGTGTTCAACATAGATCACTTAATATTGCATTCTATATACATATACATATGTGTACCTGCGGCAACATTATGCATATAACCGTTTTTTTTGTTATAGTTTTATAGCAATGGATGCTGAGAACGCGCACCAGACAGGACATGAATTGGTAACGGAAGTGGAAGATCTTGTTCTGTTACCAGGGCCTGAGGTGACACTTTTTGGAGCGGCCACGTATGGTGCAGGCCGTCCACTTGCAAACGTAGTTACACTAACTGCTAGTGAAAATTACTACAAAGTTGTAGTCGAGTTGCCTCCAGTTCAGTTTTCCGAAGGTGATTCCATAAAATTTTTTTCTAAATTAAACATAAAAGATTCACAGGCTGCAGGCATCATAGATTTCTCACATGATGAAGTGACAATTTTTTATCTATTTGTCCAAAATTTTTTGATATTAACATGTTTTTTTTTCAAAAGTGGAATCATCTTGATAACTTTTTTTATGAATGTATCAGATGTAGTAGACTGCACTATGAACTACAACGGTGATGTTACAATAATAGGGCATATACCTCCTTCTGCGATATTTGAAGACAGACCGATAACCAGATACAGAAGAAACCCGGGTCCAGCTTTGCCCGACACAACCATGGGCCATTTTCTTTGTGTTCCCTAGCCCGGTGGACTGGAGTACCGCTTCCTTGACCCTCCCTTCAAATGATAATATAGTAATATCAGTGAGGAAAAGAAGGCCACCAACTGTACCTGCAGCCACTAGTCCGACAACCTTGGTGGTGGATGGCGTTACCTGGTATGAAATGGACATGGAGGATTGAGGGCTCGTGTAGTTTCATGGCCGCGATATCCATCTAGACATATATTATGCTTTAAGTTATCGGGTAGAACCCTTAATTTGAGTCGAATATCATGGTAGTCTTTGAATTATCAGGTTTTAAGTATGTTATTTAACTTAAAAGTTGTGATCATCTATACATCTAAATAAAACGAATAATCATTGAATATTTCGTGAACCATGGACTGGAAGTTCGTTTATTTAAAAAAATGAACGAAAATGAACACATGTCTCGTTCGTTCATTTATGTTCGCAAACGTTCATTTACGTTAGTTCATTTGAAATAGTTAATGTTGGTTCGTTTACATTCGTTCATGTTCGTTAGTTTACGCATTCATTTATTTTATTTATTTTTTGTTTTGACTTGTTACAATTTATTTTGATAACTTTTTTAGGTCCATCACATTGTTCTTCACATTACTTTTAACTAGTTTAGCTAATTATTTTGTTCAATGTATGCTCAGTTATGTTCATTCATTTACGTTCGTGAACCATTCGTTTATGCTATCAATGAACATAAGTAAACAACCACGTATATGCTCATTTTCTTATAGAACGAACGCAGACAAGAAAACCCCGTTCGTTTAACCGTTTATGTTCGATCGTCTGTTCTAGTAAATTTAAAAGGAACGAAAATGAATATACTTTGCTCGTGTTCTTTCGCTTCGTTTACAACACTATCAAGATTTCTTTATGATGTTGCATGTGAAAGAATAGGTAGTTCAAAATTGTACTAAACTTAACAAAATTGCATATGGGGAAACTAAAATCGTTCTCTTTTTTATTACATGTAGAAAACGTTTTGCTAATATTAATAATAAATAATATAACATTTGTCACTCTAGTCTCCTTGTATAGATTAAGAGACTTGTTTGTTTTTATTCGACTCAAAAACAGATTGCAGTTTTATTTACAAAATCCTCATCACTTAGCTAATAATACTATGAAGATTTTTATATACGTTTTCATATAAATTTTTATAATCGACTCGCATATTAATATATATTATTATGGAATTTTTAATAATATTTAGGATGAGACTCGCATTATACTTTTAATTTATTAAAATAAAATATTTAATAAACAATCAAAGTAATTTACTAAATCAGGAATTAGGCTACAAAATTTTAAAAAATAGATCAAATTAACTATTACTAAATTTATATGTATTTAAAAAAGTGAATAATATCAAATTTTTAAAAAATTGTAAGGATTAACGTGAAAGTGACAAATGCCAAAATACGTAGATTTTTATTAAAGAGATGTTTCCTTGTGACGAAGAGCGAGTGAAACTGTTAGTTTACAAGTACGATTTCATATAAACGTAATATGTATAATTTATTTTTATTTTTTTGTTTATGTAACCATATCTACAATTGTATAGTTATACAATATGTTGTGAATATTATGTTATGTTGTGTTGTGTTGTGTTATGTTATGTTATGTTAGAGACAACTACATCGAGCTTTTTGGTCACAAGCCTCCTTGTTGTGAAGGTGGAGTTTGTCTACAAAGTCTACATAAGTAAATTAAAAACAAATTGTTGATGTTGTCATTTCTCTGTCTCTCGCACACACACACAACTTTAATATTTTAAAATAGGTTTGTGTATGTTGTTGTGGAAAAATGTGGGTTTTTTTTTTAAAAAAAAAGTTTGGAATCTGAGGTTGAGCTGATGAGACGATTTGTAAAGGTTTGTTGTTGTGGATTCTCTTATGTTATGTCATATCATATTAACACACTACATTATACATTATGATATGATATGTTACATTATGTTATGTTACGGAGCGATATATGATATGATATGATTTGTTATGTTATGTTACGTTATGTTATGTTATGTTATGTGTGATACGATACAATACGATATGATACGATACGTATGATGTAATTACATATGATATGGTATGATACGATACGATACGATACGATATGATGTAATTACGCATGTGAAGAAACACTAAGTGAACCCTGGACAGATTATATATAATCTGGACAGATTATAGATAATCTGGGGGTTAAGTAATGTTTCCCACGGATGAGATCTAACTGAGAAGGCTGTTCTTCAGGAAACCTGCAAAACAAACACCGTAAGCTCGTCACTGAGAAGGGGGGGGGTTCCTCCTTGTGACCACCCTCCGGCGTGAGAATCAGACTAGATTGCTCTGAATATAAGTGTATATTAAGAGATTGCTAGATAACTGGATAGCAGATGATCTTACCATTCCAAGATGTTGGAGTATTTATAGCCGAAGGTAGGTTAGAAGGTATAGCCGGCTGAATAGTATTCCTGTTCTACCAACAGTGGACTATGCACAGGCCATACTGGTTGGTGGATAGGTTACGGCCAACAGTAACTATGTCGGCTGCACTATTCCTCCAACTGTAGATTATGCACGTCCTACCTACTGTGGATTATACGCAGGCCATGCTGGTTGGTGAATAGGTTACGGCCAACAGTAACACTATTTCACCAACTGTAGGCTGCGCATGCCCTGCAGTAAGGGTTGGTGAGTAGGCAGCGGCTAATAGTGACAAACAGTACTAGAGGGTGCTCCTCCTCGTACTGTTGTCGGTGAGCTGTCACCCTGTGATTGGCTCATGGGCTGTTCTGGTCAGATTGTCTGTCCTATCCATACCTTGGTAGGTATAGTACAGAAGATCTTTCAGAATCATACGGACTGGCTCATTTTGGCGGGATTGTTCCCGTCTTGCTCATTCCTTCGTGTGACTACTGAAGTATCTATTGTCTTGTGCGTGTAGCCCTGCTGTCTGCGGGTAGCCTTCCCTGATGGCTTGTATCCGCAACTGCGGGAACAGGCGGGGTACTTCACCATTGGGAGGCTTTCCCTGCGTGTACAGCTTGCGTACTGCGCGTAAGGTTCTCTGAGCATGGTGGGTCCTGCGGAAGCAGATGGCCTTTGCGCAGACGTCCTTGTTCAAGGTGAGTCTTGCGGGACCAACTGGGCTCTGCTGGGACCTACCTCTTCAAGTCCCCCCAGTCCAATGTTCTTCTCATGAATGTTTAATAAAGTGAGGTGAACTTTTGGACTTTGAGCAAGGGGTTTTGAAAAGGCTTTTTAGTTTTAAGGTTCTCCGTGGGGATTCTTCCCGCGGGTTTCCTAGTGTCACTTGCAAAAATTCCCGATTTTTTTGCTTGATCTTTGGGTATGATGCGGGTAGGTATGTAACCTTCTCGCAAGGCAGGAGCGTTGAGTCTCACTTGTATATAGTCTCCATGAGGTTCTGGTGGTTTTCAACATAGTGATCAATTATGCTAAGACCACCAATTCCATTACGGAGTTTCAAACAATATAATTCTCGACGTTCCCGTTATGCGGGGATGTTATTCCTCTATCCGCAAGCATTGCCTAGAAGATCCTTCTTGGTTTCAATTCTCTGCGGGTGCTAGGTATGTGAAGGGTTTTGCCTTAACACTGTACCCGCACCTGTCTTATAGTTACTTGGTTGCCAAGGTATTCTTGGCTTCAATTCCCTGCGGGTGCTAGGTATGTGAAGGGTTTTGCCTTAACACTGTACCCGCACCTGTCTTATAGTTACTTGGTTGCCAAGGTATTCTTGGCTTCAATTCCCTGCGGGTGCTAGGTATGTGAAGGGTTTTGCCTTAACACTGTACCCGCATCTGGCTTATGGTTACTTGTTTGCTAAGGTAAGGGGTGTTTTCCCGCTTACTTTTGAATCTTTTTTGAATTTTGAATTTCAAAATTCGAAGAGTTGGTAGAAAGATAGGAACAGTCCAAACGTCTGAAACGTCGTGCGACGGTTTCTTCTGACTGTGTCAGGACGTGCAGGAAGTTATGGTGACGTGACATTATATGGTCATTCCAGTCTCTTTTTCAGGCGCGTGGGCGCGATTTTTCGGGCGCGTGGCCGCGAAATTACTGGCACACGTCCTGTCAACAGCTGTTGCCAGCCTGCTTTATGCCACGTGTCATAGTTTCATTGCACCTTCGATTTCTCTCTCCTCCGCATTAAATTCATCGCATTAATTGCGATTAGTATATAAAGGGGGAGAGGGCTGTTTGCAATCCACACTTTCACCCTTCTCTTCTTCTTCTTTAGCGATTTCCGGCAAATACTCCCCTTTTCAGGCTAGCATTTTCCCGAAATCGCTTTCTTTTTTCTGCACAGTGTCTTCTCGTGATCTTGAGTCTTCGGCCGATGACAAGAGTACTGCTGGTGAGTGCCAGTGTGCTCTGCCCGGCGATCAGTACCGGTATGTTGTTAGGAAGTTCATGCTCGATCCTCTCGAGCCTGAGTTTCCTGAACCCCATCAGACCGTGTACGATGCCCCCAGTGGCAAGATCGGGGTATATGCTGCATTCTTTGTTTATGGGAACCTTAGGTTCCCATTGACAAAGTTTGTTTACCGTGTCCTCGAAAGGCACGGTGTTCATCTGACCGAGCTGCACCCAACGGCGATCGCGAAGATTCGCCACTTCGAGTGGGTGTGCCGGATATTGGGTGTTGAGCCCTACGTGGACCGCCTGATGACCTTCTATACTTGGAGGTGCATCCAGGGGTGGTACACCCTGACAACCCGAATCAAGGGTTTGAAGATTTGCGCGACAGAGCGCAGTCTCCGATCGTGGAAGCGGGAGTTCTTCTACATTTCTGCTCGCGCCGTCCCCATTGCCATGAAGTTTAAAAATGGCCAAGCCATTCCGAGCCACCACGCCACAAATTACCAGGAGGCGGAATGGTTTGCAAATATATCCCGGGTCCAATCTCCGGTTTTCCGGTTTCCGGAGTCCGGGATGGTGATGTTGGGGATGAGCCGAGTGTGGAAAGAGGCTGACGCACAAAAGGTTCCAATCGTCCTCGAATACGGTTCGAACTCTATCCCTTACGGTATGCTCCGTTTCTCTTTGCTTATACGAGTTTATCTTCTAACTGTTTATTTTCTTTCAGAGGGGAACAACTTGGAGTCGCTCCTGTACCCGCGGGAAGCTGACGGTCCCGCGCGGATGGGTACTCGTGCTCTAGACGAGAACGAGTTGCCCATCCTGGAACAAATGGCGGATCGGTTTGTGGAGGTCTATCCGCCGGGCCAAGAGATCCTGAGCCACCGGCGGCCTGGTAAGGCGATATTCTATCCTCAACCCCTCAATGCTGTACCCGCTGCTGGAATTCCTTACATCCTGTCTTCTTCTGAGGAATCCGCAGATGGTCCTCCGCTAGTGCGGAAGAAGAAGGCTGCCGGCGGGAAAGGGAAGGAGAAGGTGGCCTCCACAGCTGATCCGGTGCTTCTATCTGACACCGAGTCAGATAATGAAGAGGTGGCGGGGAACCCCGGTGGTGAGAAGACCACTGCTCCGGAGGCTACGACTGTTACCTCCGGAGAACCGACGACGACGGTGACCGGCATCAAGAGACCGGCTCCATCGGGTTCATCCCCGCCCGTCCGTACGTTCAGGCTCAAGAAAACCCGTAAGTATAAACATTCTTCTTTTTGTAGATTTATCATACTTCATAAATTTATTAACACTTGTCTTCTTTCTGCAGGCGTGGATGTTGACGCATTCCAGGGTGGAGCGCAGGGGAGTACCTCTCCGCCAATGACGGTAGGCTCGGTCAGCCTACCTGAGGCGTCGACCCAGGCACCTTCGCCTGCTTCCGCTGGTCCAGTTGCTCAATCCTTTGAGCCAACTGTTCCAGCCGAGATGACGTCACCGCCGGCGGTGAGTGCAATTTTTACAGCATCGTTCACCGAGCCGGCGGTTACAGTTGCTGCTGACTCCTCGGCGGCGTCCGCGGCGGACACCATGCCTCCGCCATCGACTGCGGCGGAAACCATGCCGCCTCCGCCATCGGCCTCGACGGCTGGACCTTCAGGTACGCGCGGGGCTTCTCGCCGATCTTTGTTACCTTCCCATCTGCCTGACCTTTTGGATGGATTTCCCTTAGGTTCAGGTGATGGGTTCGGTGGCTATCGGCCTGTGATCGACCCTACAGGTGCGTAGGGTTCTTTTGTCCTTTATGCAATTTTTATCATCTTTTCCTAACTGCTTTGTTTCTTTTGCAGTGTCGGATTCCAATGAAGTGTATGTTCCAAGATGGAACATTCGCCGAGGAACAACCCTTCGCACACCTGTGGAGTGCGTGGACTGGGCTCGCCACGCTGCTCCCCATGGTGCGTTGGGGGAAGCCATGGTTAGCTACCAGGAGGGTAGGCTAACCAACGAGCTTCGGGTTCTCCTGGCCCGGATGCAGCCACGCGTCGAGCTACTTTGTCTTGAAAACGACAAGTTGAAAGCAGCTCGCGTTAAAGAAGTATCTCAGGCGCGTGCTCTCCGGGAGGAGAACCAAAAACTAACCGCAGCATCTGCGGAGAAGGAGAAGGCCTTCAAGGCCCTCGAGGTTGAGGTTCAAGCGCGACTCGAGGCCCGCTCCAAGGCTGCCCAAGCTGTTAACGAACAGCTTCGGCTAGCTAAGGAGACTGCGAGGAACGCGACCGAGAGGGCCACCAAGGCTGAAGCTGTTGCTGAGCCTCTCCGCCTGGAGAATGAAGAACTTAAAGCTAAGTTAGAGGCTTTTCAACAGGCTCATGATGCCTTGGCTATGGAGGATGCGAAGAAGCTTCAAGAGATCCTGGAACAGAGGGGTGTGCTTGCGCACACCGAGCGGAAGCTTAAGGGCGTTGAAGAGGCCGCTGCAAAGGATGTGCTTCTCGCCAATCTTAATAAGAACGAAGCTGAACGCGCCTGCACCCAAGCTCTGGTTGTCAAGGAATGGCTTCTTCGAGAAGCGTTGCCTCAGGTATTTTAGCTTTATGTCGTCACGCTTTCCTTTGTAGGATAGAAGTTCTTATGCTTGTACATTTTTTGTAGGTTGTGCATCGGGTCTTTTCAGAGACATCTTACGACGATGCTATGAGCGCAGCCCTCAACGCTTCTCATGAGGATGGGGAACGGACCGGCTTCCTGCTTGGTCTAGGGTTTGCTGAGAAAGGCGTCCCGCCTTCCAACTTCCCTTTGTATAATGCGGATACCGAAACTATTTATGACCAAGCAGTGAACCAGTATGCTGCCTTCCCGCATCCGGTGGTGGAGAAGGTTAATGAAATTGCTGCTGCTGATGATGGGCTTGCTGTCCTTAGAGCTTTCCTTGAACCGTCACACTCTGCCGATGGTGCGGGTCCAAGTGGGAGTGGTCCTGAAGCATGATCCAAAAGATCCCTTTCCACCACTAGCGTAGATATTTGCTCTTGTACTTCTTTTGTATGCGGGTATATACCCAGCAATGTTTGTAATATTCAAGTTGATGAAATAAAGAATGTGTTTGTCCTTTGTTTATTTTACGCATGTTTACACTTAGCAATTTCTTTAGTACTTAGATAAGTTAACTTTTTGACGTGGTAAATTATAAGTTTATTTTTGCTTCCTCTTTCATGATTGTGCGGGTAGGACCGTCACTTGCACTTAGTAGGATGGCTAAACTTACATTTATCCTGCGTGGAAGTTTTCCTCATATTTTCCTTGAAATTTTCTAAGTGTTCAGAATAAGTTAACCTTTGAACGTGGTAGATGATAGGTTGAAGTTTTGCTTCCTTGCTTGTGATTGTGCGGGTAAGACCGTCACTTGCACTTACAAGGATGGCTAAACTTTACTTACCACTGACATGCGTGTAGGTTTTCCTTAGAACTTTTTAACATTTTTAGCGTTGTGTTTATGCGGGTTTTGCCGCCTTCCACACGCAACTACTTACTTCTTCACGCATTGGTGCGGTGAATACTGGCACATGGGAAGTTCATAAGTTAAAGGTAAGACTATCAACACATTGTGTAAGGAGAATCATTTCCATTAGAAGTGGCTCTAGGCCTTTTCTTTACAAGTTTGGAATTGATCTACATATAACATTTGCGTAATTGAGCTCCATTCCATGTTCTTGGGATAGGAGTGCCATCGAGCCTTTCAAGCCGGTATGCGCCTTTTCCCAGGACTTCTTTGATAATGTATGGCCCCTCCCAGACCGGGGCCAGCTTTCCTGGGCGCTCTTGGTTTGAAGCCTCGTTGTTACGCAGTATGTAGTCTCCTTCATTGAAGTTGCAGAGTTTTACCCGCGTGTTGTAGTACCTTTGCATTTGTCGTTTGTAATTTTCTTCATGCACTGCGGCTAAGTCTCTGCGTTCCTCGGTTAGCATAAGGTCTAACCGTCTTTCCGCATCATTGTCTTCTGGCTGGATCAAGACCCTTGGTGAGGGTAAACCAATTTCGACTGGGACCATGGCTTCAGTGCCATAAGTGAGACTGAACGGGGTTTCCCCCGTACTGGCCTTTTTCAGCGTTCTGTTTGCCCAAAGGACGTGCGGGAGCTCGTCCACCCAGCCGGATCTGTGTTTCAAGAGTCTTTTCTTTATGCCATCGACGATGCTCTTGTTTGCTCTTTCCACCTCACCATTACCTTGCGGGTGTGCCACTGAGATAAAGGTGTGGGTGATTTGAAGTTCTTTCAGCCACTGCTGTAGCTTCTTGTCAGCAAAGTTGGTGCCGTTATCGCTCACCAGATTCTGTGGAAGTCCAAAACGACAAATAATAAATTCCCAAATAAATTTTTTGATATGTTTTGCGGTTGTTTGGGCTAAAGGTTTTGCTTCTATCCACTTGGTGAAGTAATCGATGGCTACCACTAGGAACTGAACATTTCCTGCTGCTGTGGGAAATGGGCCTGTCACATCGATGGCCCACTTCTGAAATGGCCACGAAGAAGTGACTGGAACAAGTTCGTTCTTCGGGCGATGCGTGTTGGGTGCGTAAAGCTGGCAAGACCTGCATTTTCTAGTGTATGCCAGTGCATCCATATGCATCCCCGCCCAAAAGTATCCCGCATTGTTCAGCTTTGCCACAACAGCGCGGGGACCTGCGTGAACTCCACAGATGCCCTCGTGTACTTCCCTTAAGAGGTAGTCAGCATCTTGGTTGTCCACGCATCTTAAAAGTGGGCCAAGAAAGTTACGTCTGTAAAGGTTGTCATTGATGAGTTGATAATTTAGTGCTTTACAGCGTAGTTTTCTTGCCTGTGTTTTTGATTCTGGTAGTGTTCCTGCTGCAAGGTAATTTATTATTGGTGTCATCCACGTTTCTGTACCGGTTTGGATGACACCAATTTCCTTGTGCGGGACTGATGGTGCTTCGAGGAGTTCAATGCGGATGTCCTTTCCCAAGTGGGTGAAGGCTAGTGATGCAAGCTTGCTTAACGCATCCGCAGATTTGTTTTCGCTGCGCTTAACGTGTATGACTTTACAATCATTAAAATCACGCATAAGGGTTTTTGCCTGGGCGAGGTACAGGGCCATTGTGTCGTTCACAGCCGTGTACGTCCCATTTATTTGGTTGGCCACCAGCATGGAATCCACGTGGGCTTCCAAGTTTTTCACTCCCATTTTACGCGCAATTCTCAATCCGGCCAAGAATGCTTCGTATTCGGCTTCGTTATTCGTACTTGGGAAATCCAACCGAATAGCGTAAGTATATTCTTGGCCCGCTGGGTTGGTTAATTTTAACCCTGCGCCTGAACCCTCGTAGTTGGCTGCTCCATCAGTATAGAGTCGCCAGATATCGTTGATGTCCTGTGCTGGGGAGGGTTGAGCCTCCTCCTGGCACTCTTTCTCCCGCGTAGCGGGGACTTCTGCAATAAAATCGGCCAGGACCTGGCCTTTTATGGCTGGTCTTGGCTTGTACTTAATTGCATATTCTCCCAATTCAATTGCCCATTTGGCTAGACGTCCCGATAATTCGGGTTTGCCTAGAACGTTTGAGAGTTTGAAGTTGGTGAGAATGGTGATTGGGTGGCCCTGGAAATATCGTCTTAACCTGCGTGAAGCGTGTATAAGTGCTAAGACTAATTTTTCGAGGGTAGAGTACCGGGTTTCTACGTCTGTTAGTACACGGCTAACATAATAGATTGGCATCTGGATGCCTTTTCGTTCTGTTAGCAGTACTGCCCCGGTTGCTCTATCTGTTGCGGAAAGGTATAGGATTAACTCCTCTCCCGCTTGTGGTGCTGTAAGTGTTGGGAGTTCGATCAGGCGTGACCGAATCTCCTGAAAAGCTGCTTCCGCTTCTGGTGTCCAGCGGAAGTGCGTTTTCTTTAAGCAGTTTCTTAATGTTGACACGAAAGGAAACGACTTATCTGCATGGTTTGCCAAAAAGCGATTAAGTGCGACTAGTCTTCCGTTCAGTGTCTGAGCCTGTTTGATGGTGGTAGGTGATTCCATTTTAACAATGGCTTCGACCTTTTCAGGGTTCGTTCTGAAGCCATCTTTAGTAACAATGACTCCCAAGAACTTCCCTTCTTCCATCCCAAATGAACACTTGCTCGGGTTGAGCTTCATGTTTATCTTTCTGAGCGTGTTGAAAGTTTCTTCAATGTCTTTCAACATCGCTTCTGGCTCGGGGCTTTTGATGACCAAATCATCCATATAGACTTCCAAGTTTCTCCCGATTTGGGCATGAAACTCTTTGTCCATCAGGCGTTGGTACGTGGACCCTGCATTCTTAAGTCCGAAGGGCATCATTTTATAACAAAATGTACCATCGGGCGTCCGAAACGCGGTTTTGTCCTGGTCATCTACGGCCATGTGGATTTGATGGTACCCCTTATACGCATCCAAGAAGCATTTAAGGCGAAATGGTGCCAACGAATCCACCTTAAGATCAATTTCTGGTAACGGATAACAATCTTTGGGGCATGTTTTGTTCAAATCTTTGAAATCTATGCACATGCGCCATTGTTTGTCATTCTTCGGTACCATTACGGGATTTGCAACCCATGTTTGATATCTACTAACGCGTATGATGCCTGCGTCAAGGAGTTCCTTGACTTGGGTTCTACACGCGTTAGTTTGTTCAGGCCCCATTACTCTGCGCTTTTGTACGACTGGCGTAACAGCCAGATCGCACTTGAGCTTATGCTCCGCCTTACTTCGGGGTACACCAGTCATGTCAGCTGGTGTCCACGCAAAGATGTCAGCGTTTTTCTGCAGTAGGCGTTTGAGTAAGGTGCGGGTGGGATCAACGATTGTTGGTCCAATGGTAACGGCCTGGTCGGGGTATTTGCCATTGAAGGCCCATTTTTCCGGTTCGGTGATGGTTGGTTTGGCCATTTTTGGTTTGGGTTTAGATGAGACAGATGCGATGCATACCTGGGGAATGCCAGTGATCATCGCTACACCCTCAGCTGTTGGCCATCCCATCATGCCGTGGACTGAAGATACCACGGCGTTGAATCTTGCCATCCCGTCTCTTCCGAATAGGATGTCGTACGTGTGGTGTGGCTTTCTCATCACGACAAAATCCACGTCCTCTGTGCGTGAATGATTCCCATCAGTAAGAGTAACGGGGAAAGATAGGATACCCAGGGGGGTTTCTGTGCTGCCATCAAACCCTTCCATTGAAGCGTAGACCGTTTCCAAGCGTTCTTTGTCTTCATCATCCAGCTTGTCAAAGAACTGCCTGTACATCACCGTCGACGAAGCGCCGTTGTCAACAAGAGTGCGGGAAGTGATGTAATGCCCCATCTGGCTTTTGATGACGATGGGGCCTTCTTTGCTGGGGCCTCCTGGCACTCGCGGGAAGCGCACCTCAGCTTCCTTCCACGCGCATGGTTCTGTCATTCGTCTTTTTCTTCCTCCGACCTTGCCATGAACCATGTTGATGCTGATATCGACGGGCTTTCGTCCGTTACCTCTGTACCGGTTGTCACTCCTTCCTCCCTTCCTGATTGATGCCACGAGATGTGCAAGTCTTCCATCCTTGACAAATGCTTCAACAATGTCTTTCAAGGATGTGCACTCTTCAGTACCATGACCCTTTGTCCCGTGGAAATCACAGGACTTGCTTTGATCCGCATTAGGTTTCTGCCGGATCAATGGGGCTTTTGGCCATGGCAATTTTTCCGTGGCAAATATCTCCGTGACGCTCTTGGTGAGTGGCGTCCACCGGTTTTTTCGGTTTGAAGGGTGTGTGTTGTCCCTTCCGCCAACAAGAGGGCGAGAGCTGGATGAGGTGTCAAAGTTTACCCTTGACTGCCAAATACCTAGCCGCCTCTTTTTGTTCTGCCGGGCGGTCCTAACGTTGTTCTCCCTTGTCCTCTGCGTGTAGAGGTGTGTACTCTGGGGAAGATCCCTTCCCAGTTGCTTTTCCGTCTCGGCAAAGCGCTTTGCCGCCGTCATGATGGCATCCCAAGTTGATGGCATGCCATCCTTACCCGTCAATGTGCGGATAAGTTCTGGGTATTCGGCGCCTTGGATGAAGGCGGCGCGAACCAGATCCTCACTTATGTTGCCGAGACTTAGCTTTTTGGAGTTGAAGCGGGTGATGAAGTCTAGTAAAGATTCATCCTCCTCTCTCACGCAGTTGAGGATCGTCCACTGCTCTTCAGTGTACTTCCTCTGTTGGCTAAAGTGCTGGCTGAACTTGTTCTGAAAGTCCGCCCAGTCATATATGTGGTGGATCGGTAAACGATCGAACCATGCCCTTGCCGCTCCGACCAGAGTCATCTGGAACATGTAGCACCACGTGGGTTCCGTCCAGTTGCTGACGGTAGCCCCCGCAATGAACCTGTTCAAATGGTCGTCTGGGTCGGATAGACCATCATAAGTGCCAATGTTGGACATCTGTTTGGCACTTCTCGGGGCGATTGCTTCCGCAATGTCCCTTGCGAATTTAGACTTTCCTGCATTTGTAGCAGTTGGTCTAAAGGTTTTGGAGAAGTCACGCGGGTTTCTCTCCGCGATTGGTTTAAAAACTTCCCCAAAATTCCTTTTTGGTTGGACGTCCGTTTCCTTACGCTTCCCTTTCGCCTTATGGCGAGGGTTCGCGTCGGTATCGGACTCTAACTCGTCTGAGTACTCGCAGTCACTGCTCATATTGAGGTGTTGGCGAGTACTGCCGAATTCGTCAGCCTGTTGAGCTGAACGCAAGCGTTCATCCAATTCGGCTTGGAATTCTCTTTGCCGTGCTTCGGCCCATGCCTTCACTTGATCTAGTGTTTGGCGAGGGGCCCTTGTTCGTTTTTCCAACTGGGTGTCGGTGGACCCCAGTGGAATATTTACTGCACTTGCTCCGGCTTTGGTAGTCGGAGTAGTGTTCGTAAGGATTGTATAACCGCCGGTGTTCCCCCCAGTTGCTGGGGTTGTTACCGGGGTTTCTTGGTCGGTTACTGGCCTTTGGACCGGAGTAACGTTAACCATTTCTTCAGAAATTGTGAAAAAACTAAAATAGTTCTAGCTTTTATGCACGGATGGCGCCAATGAAGAAACACTAAGTGAACCCTGGACAGATTATAGATAATCTGGACAGATTATAGATAATCTGGGGGTTAAGTAATGTTTCCCACGGATGAGATCTAACTGAGAAGGCTGTTCTTCAGGAAACCTGCAAAACAAACACCGTAAGCTCGTCACTGAGAAGGGGGGGTTCCTCCTTGTGACCACCCTCCGGCGTGAGAATCAGACTAGATTGCTCTGAATATAAGTGTATATTAAGAGATTGCTAGATAACTGGATAGCAGATGATCTTACCATTCCAAGATGTTGGAGTATTTATAGCCGAAGGTAGGTTAGAAGGTATAGCCGGCTGAATAGTATTCCTGTTCTACCAACAGTGGACTATGCACAGGCCATACTGGTTGGTGGATAGGTTACGGCCAACAGTAACTATGTCGGCTGCACTATTCCTCCAACTGTAGATTATGCACGTCCTACCTACTGTGGATTATACGCAGGCCATGCTGGTTGGTGAATAGGTTACGGCCAACAGTAACACTATTTCACCAACTGTAGGCTGCGCATGCCCTGCAGTAAGGGTTGGTGAGTAGGCAGCGGCTAATAGTGACAAACAGTACTAGAGGGTGCTCCTCCTCGTACTGTTGTCGGTGAGCTGTCACCCTGTGATTGGCTCATGGGCTGTTCTGGTCAGATTGTCTGTCCTATCCATACCTTGGTAGGTATAGTACAGAAGATCTTTCAGAATCATACGGACTGGCTCATTTTGGCGGGATTGTTCCCGTCTTGCTCATTCCTTCGTGTGACTACTGAAGTATCTATTGTCTTGTGCGTGTAGCCCTGCTGTCTGCGGGTAGCCTTCCCTGATGGCTTGTATCCGCAACTGCGGGAACAGGCGGGGTACTTCACCATTGGGAGGCTTTCCCTGCGTGTACAGCTTGCGTACTGCGCGTAAGGTTCTCTGAGCATGGTGGGTCCTGCGGAAGCAGATGGCCTTTGCGCAGACGTCCCTGTTCAAGGTGAGTCTTGCGGGACCAACTGGGCTCTGCTGGGACCTACCTCTTCATATAATGTAATTACGATACGTATAATGTAATTACATATGGTATGATATGATACGATACGATATGATATGCTACAATATGATACGATACTATATGATACGATATGATGTAATTACATTAATGCTCTCATTTGCCTAGCACATGCCAAAACTTAACAAAGAGACTGGATGGACGTTAGTTATAACTTGAAAACAAATAAGGTGCACAAACTGAAAGTTTAAGGTGCACAAACTGAAAGTCAAAACTATAAAGAACTTATTCCATTGGAAAAAAAGAATACACAATGAATACATACTTTTATGTTTTAAGCTTAAATAAGAATAAAGGAAAACAAAAATAAGCATCCGACACTAGTAATAATAATAAAAAGATAACTAGCATTGTTAGTCTATGCCGACCCGTTTAATTAAGAGGAAACGAAAATACAAAAATATAGGAAAAATTCCAATATTGTCCTTAGCTAATTAATGTGTATGGTAAATATTCTAGGCTTAATGAATTTTAATAATTCCAGCTAATGGCTATTGGCTGATAAGAATCTTAACTGAGTTTCCCCATCGATGGTCCTAAATTTAAAATCTACTAGTAATGGTCATCCGTTAAAAATACTTAACAGCGTTAAGTTTTTCTGAATTTCAAACTAATTTATTAAGACTTTTGATCGGACTATATATATAAACTTAAATAAGAACTTTTTATAAAAAATATAAGAAACATATTTAACAACTAGTTATAATAAATAAAAGGCCCAATTTCCGAGAATTTTTTTAGCACAAGTGAAAAATAAACGGTGCATCTAGTGCAGGTTGTATTGTGAAACGGTGCATCTTGTGCACGTTGTAATGTGGCACGGTGCATCTGGTGTAGGTTGTATTGTAAAACTTAAATCGGTTGCTATATAAATCAAACAAATTTCATCGGTTACTCAAATCGATCACTTCTTCGATCGACAACACTAAAACGATTGGAAGCATAGTTTTTTCATCATAGTCATTGGTAAGCTATATACTTTACTACTTTAATTTATTACAAAGGTGTTCCTCAATTGGAACATGGTTATTATTTGATTTGTAATCGGTTAGGTTCTAATATCACACAAATAAATATAAGATTTCGTATGAGATCTATCAAAATTAAGTGTTCTACATTATAATTTCTTCAATCCATAAATCATTTCGTGTATTTTATGCAATTTTTATTTAAATTTCAAAAAGGATCGTGATTATAGATGTATAAACAATATCGTTGGGGATTTTTTGCATTAGATGAATCAATTGTCATGAAAATGTGAAGTGAGTAATGATTACGAATTTTTTTATGGTTTTGATTAGGCCACATATTTGAGATCTTTTACCCATAGGACTTGTTATAAACCAGATATAGAATACCCCACATAGTTGTATTTGACGATTACTTTATGTTTTACATGTATATATATATGTTTATGTATAATGGGAATACTTGATAATCAATAATATTATACACAAATTCTCTCTGGATACTCTGATTCATTTTACGTTATCAGCACGAATTGCTCTATACACGAATTCATTCGTCCGATGAATACGACTTCAACTTTTAGTCTTGAAGAAAATCCAAAAACTTATTACACACTAATAACACTGCGTAATCAACCCTGTCTCTTCTTCTCTTTCTCGTTCGGTAGTCGGTACTATCATACCACACCGAACACCGCCACATCGGGAACTGAGACCAAACGACGTGTTATAGCATTTATGCGTTTATTCAACGGAAACAGTCTCCACGGAACGTTTGGACTATTTCCGGATTCACGGCTTAAACAGGGGATCTCCATATTATACAGCCACAACAATCAGGCCAGATTACGGTTATGATGCATTGACGGTTTTGGATTTTGGATCGATGAAAACCGGACCGGGAAGGAAAGACGGTTTACCAACGTAAAACAGGGAGCGACGGTTACGTACAAAAGAAAAATAAATAAATAAATAAATAATTAATCTTTGAACAAAATCCGGACTACGATCATAATTTCTATTTAATTTAAACCATTTGTTATAAATTAAAATCACGGTGGGATAAGTCTGTCACTTTTGTTTTAAATTAATTAAGGCCCCATTGATCAATCTATTGAAAATTCCAATGTTACATGGATATTTTTCGAATAACCACCAGTGAAAGAAAAGTTTAAAACTTACTATTCTATTTTCGAATAATCGAAGGACCCCCAACATATATGACTTATTTTTGAATCACATAATTATTTCAAACCTAAGAGATTATCGTTTCGAAAATCATCCGTTGATCCTACTCACAAAACTCATAACACTCGTGGTGGCAATCAAGATTTAAATAATCAGAGCAAACGATCATCGAATACCGTTTACGATCGATCGAAATCCACAGATAAGTTTACAACTCTGTTATTTTTATTTTCTGTATTTAACAAATCATCTTTCCGGTGAAACTAAAATCAACCACGAAACTGCCATCTACAAATTAGATAACCGCCGCCCCAAGAAGAAAATGTTTTCGGGTAGTTTAATTTTGACCAAATCTCTTATTGTTTAAGATTAATTTAATCAATATCTTTAAATGTAAATAAGAAGATTTCATCGGAAGTTGACTTGGCAAATTTGATTGTTTTTAAATTAAATTAAAATTTTTATCTGCTCCACGTGAAATATTTAAAACGAACTTAAAAAGCAAGATGCATCTTACTTGATATGACACTTGTGTTACTCCTAGATATTTGTTATTTACATGTGTATGCACTTGTAAGATATGATAGTAGTACTAGACTAAGAGTATCACCATATTTACCTAGAAGTTAGTGGTAAATGCCCCATTATATAAAGCATTATAGTTTAACATTGCTATTTAACTAAGCAGTCATTAGATTTTACGTTATCAGCACGAATTGCTCTCTACAAAATTTCATCTGATTGTTCATCATATCCGGGTACACATAGGTGCTGTTTGTTTTTGAAGACAAAAATTGTCTATAATCTGATTTCATCTGATTTAATGTCTGCAGCTGAAGATGTGGTCTGAAGGTCTGCAATCTGAAAATATAAGACTGTTTGTTTTATAAACTGGATATTGTTTGCATAAGCTGAAAATTAGTTACATGTCATATATATCACAGTAGATAGAAATCATTTAACGTTTGTAGACTCCTAAAATAATTGTTAGTGGTTTATGAACTATGGAAGTGAGTGGTGGTAGATGATTGTGGTAAGTGGTGAACGGTGGGTGGTGGTGATGGACGGTTGTGGTGATGGGTGGTGGGCCGTGATGGTGGCCGACAATGGGTGGTGGTGGTGATGAACGGTGGGTGGTGGACTATGGTGGTGGTGGATGGTTATGGCTGGTGGATGGTGGTGGCGGCGGACGGTGGGTGGTGGCGGTGGCGGGTGGTGGTGGATGGTGGTGGCGGGTGGTGGTGGCGACGGACGGTGGGTGGTGGATGGTGGTGGTAGTGGACGGTGGTTGTGGCAGACGGGGGTGGTGGTGGCGACGGACGGTGGGTGGTGGTGGATGGTGGTGGTGACAGACGGTGGTGGTGGTGGGTGGTTGACGGTGGTGGTGGCGGACGGTTGGTGGTGGTGGTTGTGGGTGGTGGTGGCGGCAGACGGTAGTGGTGGGTGGTGGTGGCGGCGGCGGACGGTGGTGGTGGCGACGGAGGGTGGTGGTGGGTGGTGGTGGCGGCGAACGGTGGTGGTGGGTGGTGGTGGCGGCGGACGGTGGATGGTGGCGGATGGTGGGTGGTGGTGGTGTTGGAAATTGGGTGTTGGTACTTGGTATGATTTTAAAAAGTGTGAAGATGGTGAAAAAAGCTTATTTTTGAAGACCATAAAAGCAATTTTCAGATCTTTTTTTTTTCTAAAAATCAAACAGTCTTCAAGAGCTTATGTCTACGCGTCCGCAGACATAGGCTCCTTGCAGACCTTATAAGCAAAAACAAACACAACCATAGTCATCTTCACGATTTGTTGCATATGTTATCATGTTATTAATGTTTACAATAGCATAGATATATATTTCTGTGTAAAGATGAATTTGTATGTATAAGTATATATGTTATTAAAATCAAACCCATCAATTATAATTGTATAAGAGAAAGAATAAAAAAAAATGCATCCCTGTTTTTTCGTAAAGAAATCTAAATCAACAATAACAGATTTATGGTGGCCTCTCTAAACTTTTTAAGAATTGGACACGGCGATCAAAGTCCAATAAAAATCAACAAAACTTAAATAAAAAAAAATTAAATCAATAGTATGGCAGAGACCACTGTTTCAAATTACAAGCCTTTGGAGTCCTAATTCTCAGTCAACATCGAAGAAAGATTGATTCTATAAAAGATACCCTCAAAGGGGTATTATTATATTGATATTAAATTTAATTGAAACCATAAAAAAAACCAATCCGATCAAACGATGGGACGAAATAGTTTTGGGGTGAACAAATATATTAAAACAAAACAACATCGGTTTTTCTTAAATCTTCAAATAGAAGAAATACAAAATTGTTTTAAATTTGAAATATATAAATTGTTCACTGAATGGATGGTTACATACAATTCAATATAATAATCAGGTAAACATAGCCATTAATTCCAAACAAAGTTTATGCATGAAATTTTATGATGGCATTACTAGTGAGGAATCCCAAATCTACATCCCACATAGACCGTGAAAAGCTGGCTTGCGGATGCGATTATGAAAGGATAAGATTTAAATAGTTATTAAACAAATGGTGTTTATGCTTGTAGACATTATAAGTTTATCATATTAAGAATCAAGGTTTGCAATTTTATGCTCATGTTGTTATGGTATTATTAAACTAATTGCTAGTTTGATTGACAATTGTGATGATAAAAGATTAGTTGAAATAAATTATATGCATATGGCTTGATAGAAAATAATGTTCTTTAGAATTGTATTACTGCCTATATTTTCTTATGTACCACTCGTTTCGTCCATATTTAGATATTTATGTGTTTAGTTTTGTTTATATATTTTTTCCATATGACAAACGTAGCCAGAATATTATATTAGAACACTAGTGATTTGTCATCTAGAATATACTGCACAAAATAAATCACATAAAATCAAATAAGCTCAATAGCCAAAAGTTATCTCTAGTGAAACTCATATCATATGTTTTTGTGAGATTTTCTTGGCACATCAATATTAACGTATGTCAATGCACTAATCACATAATATCCAACTGCTGATCAAAAATACTTCCAATTATAACTAATCTCCAGAAGAAAATCATTTAAATATGATAATATTCTCAGTCTTAGTGGAAGATAAGAATGAATAACTAATCTCCAGAAGAGAATCATTTAAATATGATAATATTCTCAGTCTTAGTGGAAGATAAGAATGAAAAGCCTGGTAACATATAAAATAATATGAAATGCGTCACAAATATCAAATTCTAGATCCTAAAAAAGGTCAATATGAATCTGAAGTCAAATATATGTCATACATTAGTAAAGAGTAACTAAAGAGTTACTAGATGCATTCATACAACACATGTAAAGTGAGAAAGTCACACATATCAGTATCAAATTTACATGCTCGCTTTGAAGTAATCCAAATAAGATTACCATACAAATAAAACGTGGAAGACAAATTGGTTCCAAAGATATAAACCCACGAAAATCAAGTGAGCATAGTAATGCAGTTGGTATAACCTCAGAAGAGGTTACATTCAAAACCACATATAAGGTTATTGATATTATGCCCTAGAAGAGGTAAATGTCCTAGAAGAGACTATAGAACGTTCCAGAAGAAACACCGGTATTGAATGAATATGAGATCTCATTACATTTTAGTACAAAAGTACACTATGGAACCGAAATGAAACGCGCGCTAATGAAATACTTGCATATGCTATAGAATCAGATGTGATCGATGAGAAAGATTACGAATCTAAAACTCTGTAAGAGTATATACAGAGAGATGACTGCCAAAATGGCAAAATGCCTTTAAGGCTAAACAAGAACTGTATGACAAGCATAACGTTTTCGGACCTGTAGTTCGAACGCCCATAGACGTCAAACCAGTAGGTTATAAATGGGTGTCTTTATATATAAAAAGAAACGAAAAGAATAAGATTTTGTAATGCAGGTGTGACTTATAACACAATGGTTGTTTTTCTCAAATCCCAGTAGTTGATTATGAGGAAACGTATTCCCCTGAAGTGGATGCGATAACCATTAGATGTTTTAACCGGCCTCGCAATCTTAGAACGACTTCAGATAAAAGTTATGAATGTTATCAGCGTATTGTTGTACGAAACAATTGAACATTACATTTACATGAATATCCCTGAATGGATAAAAATGCATGAAGCAATAAAATGACTTTAATATTCTATATATCAAATATTTCTCTTAAAAGTTCTTGTAATCGCAGTTTACAGTGATGATGTCCTACATCATCGAGAGACTCTGTCAAACTATTTAAGAGAAAATTTTGATACAGAATAACTTGACGCAACTAAATTAATTCTCGACCAGCAGTTCGAGTATATGTGTAATTGCATATTTTTTCATTAATCGAATTACATCTAGAAGATGTTAACATATTTTATACGAGTAAACTTGATTTACTAGGCACACTTATTATTGGTTGATCGCAAGATATACATATGGATCCTTACCGTCCTCAAGAAGAGGGCGAAGACGTACTTGGCCCAGAAGTACCATGGTTAAACGCGATCAATGCCCTAATGTATTTATAGATATCACGAGATTGAATATTGCATTATTAGTATATGTGCTAGTGAAATTTAATAATATTCAAACATGTTGCACTCTTTTTCCCTTCACTAAGTTTTGCAATCATATAGGTCCTGAAGTACCGATTTAACATCATCTTGAAGCATGTTGTTTATTATTTAAAATACGTGATGCAAGTATTTTTCCCTTAGCTATGGTTTTGTCCCACTGGGTTTTCCTAGCAAGGTTTTTAATGATGCAACGTCATTAAGCGTATTAAATGATATGTTAATATTTTTAAGGACTCAAAACATGGATTTGTTCCATAAAGAAAAAAAGCATAGTCCCGTGTTATGTTTATGCAGGATATCCATCAAACTTGCACTGAGATCAGCTATAATTCCAATACGCTTTCACTTATAAAGGTCAATGATCCTGTTAGTGCATGTAGTGTTTTCAACAGATCCAACATTTACAAGAATCATACAGTAAAGACTAAATCATGACGAACCCAAAGAAGAAGACAATATAACTTGCATTGTTCTGACTAGAGATGACTACATCAAAATCAAGTCAAGCTGCAACGGTAGAAGATTGGCTTCTAAAGACTTAGATATTATGTTCAATTCAAGGGGAGAAATACACAAACGTTGTACTCTTTTTCCTTAACTAAGTTTTGTCCCACTGGGTTTTCTTAGTAAGGTTTTAACGAGGCAACATAACTAATCCTGCAGTATTAGTTAATACCGGTCCAGAAGAACCAAGCCAACATTATCCAGTAGTATAATGTTAATAATGCATATTAATATATATCTGAGGGGGAGTGTTATAAACCAGATATACAATACCCCACATAATTGTATTTGACGATTACTTTATGTTTTACATGTATATATATATGTTTATGTATAATGGGAATACTTGATAATCAATAATATTATACACAAATTCTCTCTGGATACTCTGATTCATTTTAGGGCTAACTTTTTTTATGTAAAATATAAAATTTAAGAGAAAATTATGGTTTCGTCCTTATTGGCAAGAATGACACTCTCATGGTTAAATATTAACATTGGGTGTTTTTAGTTTTTGTTATTTCATCTTGGAGTGCACATTTCTTTTAAAATTGTAACCATTTTTGTTAACCATACAATGATAACATATCGATTTGGGTTAAGTCGGTTTCGGTTCAACATGGGTATGGGTCTGTTAACTATGAACTGCATTTGATATTTTTTTAAACCCAAAAATCGGTTTTGTGAGTTCGCAGTTTTTGTATTTTATCGATTCATACGTTGTTATTCCAATATTATACTTAAGTTTTCATGTTTACTATTCCAAAAATCAGTGTTCCACTTAAAAAGGGGTTTGCAGCGCAGTTTGTTGTCCGTTTACCTACCTCTCTATTGTAATTTATTTTTTTTATCGAAAATGAAATTGTTTTAAATTTTGGATTAATATCTTCTTGATTTCATTTTGCTTATGGTTTGCTACCGCTTATCCACTCTAATGTAGCGGTCCATCTTAATATGACGCTAAACACACTTAGAGTTTTTAAATTAACCTGATCCCTTTGTAATTTAAACTCAATAATAACAAACTAATAGAGTAAGAGAGCCCGATGGTGATAGTCCAATTCCCATTTTGTATTGCCTACAATATCCTTTTTTTAATCCCGTATTTGTTTAATGATTAGTTCAATACCAATATGTTATCCTTTTTTATTTTTGTTTAGCCGAGGTATTTAAATTCTCGGAGACGGCGCTGTTGTAACGAACAGACTCAATGTGTGTTCCACATTGATCACATATAGATCCCTTTTATGTAGGTATTCATAGCTGTGTACATGCCAACATAATCATCTAACATTCTAACCAATTTATTTCTTATATGTTTATAGCAATGGATGCCAAGAGAGTGCACAAGATAGGACAGGAATTGGGATCGGAAGTGGAATATCTTGTTCGGTTACCAAAACCTTATGTAACACTTTTTGGAGTAGCGGCAAATGGAGGAGGTCGTCCACTTGCAAACGTACTTAAACTAACTGCTAGTAAACATTACTACGAAGTTGTAGCCGAGTTGCCTCAAGTTCGGTTTTCTGAAGGTATGTCCCATTTTTGTCAAAATTATATAAAAAGGTTCACACGCATCATATATAGATTTCTAACAGGATCGATCTGTACGTGATAACATTTTATTAATTTACTGTTGGTCCTAATCCAACATAATCATCTAACCAGTTTATGTCTTATAATTTTATAGCAATGACTGCTGAGATCACGCGGGAGATACAAGGATTGGAATTGGGAATGGGATTGGAATTTTTTCTACACTATTTTGTTTCGTTAGAAAGACCTGATGTGACACTGTATGGAGCGGCAGCAAATGCACCTGGCCGTCTTGCAAACGTAGCTGAGCTAGAGGCTGCTAATAACCGTCACTATTGGGTTCTGATTGAGTTGCCACAAGTTCGGTTTTCTGAAAGTAAGTCTCATTTAATTGTATAAATATATATGATAAAGAAAAGGTTTTTAGTTAAGCATCAGGATCACTAATATGATTAACCCGAAACACGGTTTATCCAAGTAACTCGATAATAAAATTTATTTTTCATAATAAAAGATTAGTCGTTTTATGGATTTAAAAAGTTATATTAAGAAAATTGGATTTGGAGATTTTGTGCAGTCAAGAAGCCACCAAAATATTAAAACAAATTTAGAGGTTACACCAGCTTACAAGTATCAGTTTGGTTTCGATTATCTAATTTCGATAAAAGACTTGTCCTGAAAACAATAAAATGACATAATGTCTCATAATCTACTCAAAAGAATCATTTGGATGGCTCGTCGAACGTATTTGAGTAGATTACAAGGGCTCTCTGTCATTTTACAACTCTAGACGTTACAAGACCGTTGATGATAGGGTCAAAATTTTTACTATAATCGACATGAAAGGAAGTGAATTGTTACGTACACAGGTGATCTTTAAAGTTGGTTTGATATTTTGCTGAGTTTAGCACAATTTTTTGAATACTTTATGCTTATACAATTCACATGCATTCTCTCATCAAAAAAATAAAAAAACACATCTATGACTTCTCACATGTTAGATTTACCAATTTGACCCATTAGAAATAAAACATAACCCAAATCAGCTAACTAATAAATAACGCGTCAAAGTTGTTACATCCAAAAATGCAACCATCTTAATGATTTTTTTTATGATTGCATCAGACGAAGTCGAGTGGACAGTAAGTTTCAACGGTGAGGTGACAATAGAAGGGCAGGTAACTCAAGCGACAATCTTTGATGATAAACGGCTAATTGGTAGCCGAAGGAACCGAATACAGTTATGCCCGACTGAACCATGGGCCATTTCCTTCAACTTAGCAGCCCAGTGGACTATTCGACCACTCAAGTCTCCTTCACTACAGACAACTATATGGAAATCTTAGTGAGGAAAACGGGCCCGGAGGTTGAAACCTCAGCAGATGGTTTACCGCCTTTAGTTGATATTGGTCCGGGCTTGGGTTCGGGTCCAGATGATGATATCACGCTTGTCGCAGACATCGGTGGTAGTAGTGAATAATATTATAACTTTATAAGTTATGTAGGGCGTTATTAGAACCTTTTTCGGATTTGTTTTTTGTTTGAGTTGTAGTCTTTAAATTAAAGAAAGTGAATTAGTTCCTATCAAGTAATTGTTCATGTGCTCCTTTTTTTTCCGAACTGTAAACATTTATAAACAAGTCAACTAAAAACAACCGACAAACCACACCCCTCTCCACAAGCCGGAGAATAGCCCCACCACAAACACTTACATCAAAAGTTTACACCACTTAGACCGATCTATAGTCTTGCATTTGGACCTATTTTTGAACCATAAAAAACTAAGAGATCTCTTTACCTTTAAAGAGTCTTTCGTATCTAGCTTTCCAAATTTCCCAACAAGAGTATAATCACGATCCCATGAAAAGCAATCTTCTCACAATTCCCCATACCCGAGCTAGAATAAAGCTCCAGCAAATATTTGACCGTGTAGGCGAAAACTGAAAGGACTTTACTCCACAAGCTCACGAAATCCCACACTTTCGAAGCCACCACACCCGAGAAAACATGCTCGACCGTCTCGACTTTCGAGTCGCAAAGCCTTCAAAGCTAAAAAAAAACCTGAATTTATTCAATGTTTCTTCGCAAAGGTTATCCATCTCCGCCCTCCAAACATAAATATTACACCTTTTCTGGACCAGTTGCACCACTTCACAACCGAATCATGTGCTCCGTTTTACATCGGTGTAAATTAAAGTTTGAATAATAATTAAAGAAAATATACTAAAGTTACACAAAAGGGACTTTGGTTTAATGGTATTCAAAAGTTAGATAACGTTTTGTTATTGTAAATGGTGAGGGTTCAAATTCCGTATGTGAAAAAAATTTATGGTTCGTTCAAAAAGCCAGAAAAAAAACAAAAAAAGGTATACTAAAAGTGTATGTTTGGTTGAAAGGAATGAAATGAAGGGGGAATGGAATGGGAGAAGGAATAGAATGGACAAGGGAATGAAATAAATCATTACCATTCCTTTGTCTTGTTTGGTTAATTACTTTATGTTGTTTGGTATCCGAAATTTTTTTTAGGAATGATATAGAAATAATAAAAATATTCCTATCCAAAATATATATTTTTTTACAAAAAAAAAAAAAACTGAAATGGCGACGGTGGTTGTCACACCCTCAAATTTCAACTAACGGGATTTTACCGCGAGGCGCCTGACATACCAGGATCTAGCCACTTGTTATACTAAACATCATTTAATATGAAAGATACCATTTATTATCACTCATTAATATGAGAAAATCCAGTTACCGTGTAATTGCTTTTACGGAAGCGTAAATGTAAACAATTTAAAAACAAAGTAGTTACATGCTCAAACATGTACAACCCATCCAAGTGTAAAACAATGTAAGGTAAATATCCATGTTATAATGAAACTCCAAACAAATGCATGCATGTGCTCCTTAGCGTACCTAGTAACCTGGCAAGTATAAATACTCAAGGGTCAACACAAGGTTGGTGAGTTCATAAGTTATAGTAAAAATTAATGTAAGTAGATTTAGCACATTTCAAATATACCAGGGTAGCTAACCCATTCACAAGCTACTAGACGTTTGAACCGAAGCTGACTGTATGTATGCCTTCTTACCAGGTCTATCACCAACACTGGCGTATAAAAGTTAGGTAAATATAACACTCGTTTTACGACATCACAGTCGTGCTAGCTCGACTAGCCTGAGTGGGGTTTGTCAAACCCAGTGGTACTACTCAATATAACCCCGCGATCCCATCCTATCGGTTCAAGGTAACGTATGGACTTTAAGTGATATACTTGTGATATATAAGAAATTACTAAAAATCTAAAATGAGCCTATGTGTTTTCCTCCAGACAACCATTATGTAAGTAAGTTCGTGTTTTCTCCCCGAAAACAAGTATAGGAAAAGGTTTTGTGTTTTCTCCCCGAAAACAAGTATAGGAAAACGTTTTGTGTTTTCTCCCCAAAAGAAAGTATGAAAAGTATGAACTCACCTGTTGATGCGTGTAATAGACTTTCCTCAAAAACAAAAGAATGCACTTGACTTGCTAAATGTTACCTAGTACAAGTGTTTAAGTTATGAGAGTTCGATCATGCAACTAGACAACTCAAGTGTATAACAACACATAGTCCTATGGTTCATGTAATGACTCACAATGCAACAAGTTTGATCCGACGACCCGTTGGTGATTATATTACTTTCATGAGTGTAAAGATGTTCTAACACAATTCATATGTCCAGTATTAGCCAAATAATCATGCATCTCATCATATAACACATGAACAGATTCTGGATTTATAAGAAAGATTTTAGCATGCAAAGGTGTATTTTATTAGATAGGCAAATAATAGAAATAAATTATAAAATATTTACCACATTGGAATAAATGTCTTATATTTTTAAATATATTTTTTTATAGTTTTTCAATGCACACAAAAATCACAAAAATTCATCCAAACCATAAAGGCACGTGCAGCTTTTTCAGTGCGCAACACTGAGTTTTTATTTGGTTAGAAATCAATACTTAACCTAGTTAATCAAGGACAACTGGGTTAGAATCCTAACTAAAAGTTTGAAGTTTAAAAAGTAAAACCAACCCATTTGACTTTTCCATAAAAGAGTTATGATATCGAGAATACAAACCAGAATTTGACTCCTTACGTCAGCCTTGACACATAATTTTGTAAAATCATAAATACTATTCAAAACTCGTCCAAAAATTACAAACTATATCTTTCTAGAAACTAGACTCAAAGTAGAACATCATGGAATCAAGAATCGATTAAAACTCATCATTTAAAATCAAGTTACAGACTAGTCAATAAACAATAACGAATCTGTCAGCAAACTGTTGTCATCAAAACTCAATCTCTAACATGTTTATGACATCCCTAGGGTTCTAATTCATCAATTAACATCATAATCATCAATAATACAAACATTGAACATATAGGGTTTCATTATAACTCATTAAAGCATGAAATTAATGCATAAAAACTTACCAACTAGTGTTAGGAATGCTGAGAATCACTCAACGACACTACTAATTGCAAGACCCAAGGTTGAATTAAAGATGGTGGAGATGGTTTGTGAGCTGCAATCGATGAGAGGGAGCAGGGAGGAAGAGTTCGATGGTTTGGGGTGGGTATTAGGGTTTTATTTATTTTAATATTTTATTAAATTATATTTACAAGAATGGTCCTTCTAGAATCAGTTTTGGCTTTAACGAACTTTATAACACCAAAACCGGATTATAACGAATCATTACAAATAAAATTCTAACCAAAGTTCATAAAACTAAAGCCTCGTTGTTTTATCATAAATATTACCTTTTAAAAGGTGAAAACATACAAATTACGCGCAATCGATCGCAATTTCATGAAACAAGCTATGAACTAAACACATAATCATTTAGCATGTAATTTCACATAGATAATATTATGAACATATGCTCGAGATATTATTTTAATATTTTCACCAACGTTTGGGGTCAGACCCGCATGATTCAGTAATTCCCTAATTACCGTACGTGAATGTTTGTTCAATAACCGACACACTTAATTAACCCTAATTAATGAAATGCATGAATGAGTGTCTGAGATAACGGAGCTTGTATTAACAGTGTTAACTAGAAATTACCGGGTGTCACAGTGGTGGTAGCTCTGGAGATGAAAATGGTGACGGCGGGTGGCGACGGTGGTGGTGGTGGCGGTCAGGCGGGGGGGGGGGGGGGGTGGGGTGGTCAAGCGATTGTAGCATTAACACTGATGGTGGTGGTAGGGTGGTGGTGGCCAGGCAGCGATAGTGGTGGTGGCGGTTATGGTCGGGTGGCGACAGTGACAATGGTTGTCGTGGTTATGGCGATGATGGTGGTGGTGGTAGCTTTGGTGGTAAGGTGGTGATGGCGACGGTGGCGGTCAGGTTGTGGTGGCAGCGACGATGGTGGCGGAGATGGTAGTGGCGGTGGAGGTGGTGGTGGTGGTGGCGGTGGTTGTTGTTAGATGATGGTGTTGTTGAGAAAGTAGGATGAATGAGGAATGAAATGAAAAAAATGAAGGGGGTGAGAAGGAATGGTTTTGATGGAATGGGATTCCATGTATAATAGATTATTCCATTCCATTGTACAACCAAACACATCTTATTCCATTCCCACGTAAAGAATCATTCCATTCCGTCTATCATTACTGCATAACAAACGCTACCAAATAGAATCAATAAAACTTTGTATACCTTTAAGGTCCGTTTGGTTCGTGGAATGTTTTGAAAGGAATTGGAATTGGAATGGGAATGAAATCTATTAAAATGTTATGTGATGTTTGGTTAGTAAAATTAATAAAGGAATTGGAATCTTTAAAAAACTTAATGACTAAACTACCCTTGTAATAAAATATCGTTCTTCGTCATTCCCAACCCTAAAATTCCTGTGTGCTCCACTGGAGGTTTTCAAGTATTCAAGAGAAATAAATGAAATTGGGGGCACACAAAAAGTCAATATCGGCGTGTTCGTTTCACAGAATTCGTGGAATTCAAATGAATTGGAATTAAAATCTCATGACATGACGTGTTCGTTTCGCTGTAATTGGAATCTTAATTCCATTTTGGTGTATTCGGTTCAAATAATTGGAATTGGAATTTAATTCCTTATAATACAGTGATTTCAAATCCTTCCAAAATATGAAGGAATTCAAGAAAATTCATTGGAATCTTATCTCGAGTTTTTTTTTACGAGGACAATGAATAAAACATTTTAGTTTTTTTACTTTTTTTGTTTTAATTTATATTTTGAGTTATGAATTTTTTATTATTATTTTTGAATATTTTTTGAGGGGTTTTTGATCTTAATAGAAAACCCATAAAAAATCAAAAAAAATAATTAAAAATTTATAACGCAAAATATAAATAAAAAACAAAAAATCTAAAAAACTAAAATGTTTTCGCCGTTATCATTGTAAAAAAAAATAAAAAAAAAACTTTCTTGATTCGTAGTAACTTGTCAAACGAACACATTAAGAATGTATTTGGATTTCAATTCCCCACAATTCCAATTTCTATTGGAATGTTCAAATTCAAAATCCAATTCCTTCAAATTCCAAATCCTTTCAAATTCCAATTCCATTTCATTCCTTGAAACGAACGTGACCTAATTCTTCTTCATCTTATCTTCATCGCCTTCAATTTCTTTAGATTCTTCTTCTTCAGATGATTCACATCTTTTGATATTAGTTCTTCCGACTCCATCCGGAGATGGAGCTCTGCCGTCTTCTCCGGTAGGGTGCGGTGTTACGAGGTTGGTTTATGATATGGTTGCCATCGGAGAAAACACTGATACGTTTTTGGTTGGAGTTTTAATTGATTTTGGGGTTTTAATCGATTTTGCAGTCTAGAACTTGTAATTTTTAAGTTGGAATGATGAATTTTGATGAAGAATAAAACACTACAATCTATGATTTGATGAAGTAGCAGCATAAAGAGATAAACATAGTTGGGTAGTTTGGTAATTTTATAACATTCCATTGGAAAGTTGGAGATTCCATCCATTTGTTTTGTTTTTTTATGAAAATGAGCATACTTGGGCGTTAAAAAGCCATCTTTTCTTTTGCTAAAAGTATCATCAATGGCCTTTTTTTTAATTTATATATATATATATATATATTTCAATAAAAAGAAGTCTCTCAAGACTCTCACATGACATGTTAGGTTGTGTCACAGTGTAAATTCGTTATTAATAAAAACAGTATAATTTAATGTATATGTTTCTTTTAAAAACGATATAATTCATATAATAGGGGGGGGTGTAAATAATGAAAGAGATGTTCAATTTATAAAAATGTTTTATGAACAAACTTAATTTCTTTTTATATAATTCTTTTATAAAAAAATTATAAATCATTACTATTTAATAGGAGAGAGGGGGCAGGAAGCAAAATAATTATTAAAAAAAAAGATAAACAAATTGTGATATGTCTTTGCATGTCCAATGCAAAAAGATCAAGACCATGACACAAAAAGTCTTAAATTCGGGGAAAAATTTTAGCACAAGTGGAAAACAAACGATACATGATACGTGCGGTGCAAGTTGTAATTAATGCGAAAGTCAAACCACCTGCTACAAAGTTTAAACAATTTTTATCGGCTACTCAAATTTGCTCCATCGACAACACTAAACCGATCAGAAATAGAGTTTGTTCATCACAATCGTCAGTAAGTGATCTACTTTACTACTTTAATTGTTTACAGTTTAGAGAATTTGTTCCTTAACTGGAAACATGATTATTATAAGCTTTGTAATCAGTTAGGTTTCAATATCAACCTGATACTAAATTGAATCAATAAATATAAGATTTCATACAAGATCAATAAGAATTAAGCGTTATGTGTTATAATTTCATCAAGTTCTGTAAATAATTTCGCAAATTATATGCACCGGTTTTGTGATTACAAAAAAGAAATCATGATTATAGGTGTAAAACACATAATAAGATTTAATTTCGGGAAATTCATGGATTACTTGCTACGGTTAGGAATAATCTGTAACGTATTACTCTTTTACAAACCATATGAATCATCAAAGAAGATGAAAAGCAAGAATTGATTAGCAATGGAGTAAACTGCAGTTTTCGTCCCTATGGTTTGTCCAAATATACGATTTTAGTTCAATAGTTTCAAACTAAAGATTTCCATCCCTGTGGTTTCATTTAATTTCCAATTAAACCCAATAACACTGCTAAATATGGTCGTTAAATCCATCAGTATGTCCATCACGTGAGGGGAAGTTTTGTCTTTTTTTCCCAAATACACCTCAACCCCTCACGTAAGGAGGGCTTGCGAATTAGGGTTGGGTTTATTTTGGGAGAAAAATAACGAAAAAGAACAAAATTGTCACTCATGTGAGGGGCACACTGATGGATTTATTGTTCCAAAACGTGTTGTTCCGGACACGCAAACCGGCCCACGTCAGACCGTCCCAGGCCATCACGTGATAGGTAAATCAGCCTCACTCAGCAACAAGGTGATTGGCGCTTAGGATCGGTTTCGAACCCACGACCTCTAGGTTATTGTTCCAAGTCTTACGTCCCCTTAACCAACTGAGCTACACGGCGGGGACCACTGATGGATTTAACGGCCAGACTTAACGGGTTATTGGATTCAGGTTTAGTTGCAAGTGAAATGAAACCTTTGGGACAAAAATCGCAAATTTGAAACTATTGGACTAAAACCGTAGCTTTGAACAAACCACAGGGGCTAAAAAATTGGAGTTCACTCTTAGCAATATTTTGATGGTTTTAATGAGGCCACATTTGAGATATGGTGTTTACCTATAGAACTAGCTTCCTATATGTAAAATATTAAATTTACTTGTCAATTTTGGTTTTCGTCCATATCGATCAGAATTGATACATTAATCACTTTTTTTTTTGCTTCACAGATATGATGGTTTTCTGTTTTTATCATTTCAAATAAGGGTGTGCATGAGTCGGTGTGAATCGGTGTTAAACTGTTACCATGACCAAACATTTAGTTAACTTTACTAAATTGATTGTGAACCTTTTAACTGTGAACTAGAATTTTTTTTGGAAAATTAGTTTTAAATAATCAGAACTATGCCATGCATGTTGGTAAATAACAGTTCCAACTTAACATTTGGCTTATGGCGGTCTCAACTAAAGGTAAATTTGTTTACAACGGTTCGCGGCTAACTAAACTTTAACGTCGTTAGTTGCAAGTCGCCGGAAAAATTCCTAGAAAAAAATCACATTTTTCATTGGAAAACTCAATCTTTTCGACCAAAACCTCTTTGTAACCACAAATCAGACTTTATGAACATTTTCTAGTGAATACCTTAGTTATTGAGGTCGTCAGAACCTTAAAACCATCGTTAGAGTCAATTGGTGGTGCTCAAGTGGTGGTGAGTCAATTGGTGATGGCTTTCATGTTGAGTTTTCCAACGAAAAATGTGAGTTTTCCGGAAAAAAAATTGTTTTTCCGGCGATTACAACTAACGGCGTTAAGGTTTTGCTAGTCACAGACTATTGTAAACAAATACATCTTTAAGTAGGACAGCCACTAGCCAAGTGTGAAGTTGAAACTATTATTTACTAATAGAGCATAGTTGGGATTATTTAAAACCAATATTCCTTGTTTTTTTAAAACCAAAAATGTCTTTTTTTAAGTTTATGTTTTTCACTGATTCATATGTTGTTCTTCAGTTTTGCTATACTTAAATTCATGTGTTAGCAATTCCAATTTCTTCGTCATAATTAATATGTTGTGGATTCTAGTTTGCTTATTGTTTCTTGTAGTCCTATTTTAATGATGTCGTCCATGTCAAAATTGTTGTTGCGGATCCATTTTGCTGTTGTTATCACATCGATTTGGTTCAGTTACGGTGGTCAGTTTTTGTGTGATTAACCACAACTAAACCAAACCATTTGCCTTTTCAATTATCTGTTATATATGTTAGCTCGGTTTTTCAAAATTTCTGACCAAACAACATGAACGAAAACCGTAATTTTCTAAATTTATTTACAAAGTAATTAAAAGAGCCAATGAAACAATGAAGAGACTCAATGTGTGTTCCACATAGATCACTTAATAATGCAATCTATATACATATACATATGTGTACCTGCGGCAACATTATGCATATAACCGTTTTATTTCTTATAGTTTTATTGCAATGGATGCTGAGAACGCGCGCCAGACAGGACATGAATTTGGAATGGAAGTGGAAGATTTTGTTCTGTTACCAGCGCCTGAGGTGACACTTCTTGGAGCGGCAGCATATGGTGGAAGCCGTCCACTTGCAAACGTCGTTACACTAACTGCTAGTAATAATTACTACAAAGTTGTAGTCGAGTTGCCTCCAGTTCAGTTTTCCAAAGGTGATTCCATTAGTTTTTTTTTTGTCTAAATCAAACAAAAAATGTTCACAGGCTGCAGGCATCATAGATTCCTCACATGAAGTGACAATTTTCATTTATTTGTCCAAATTTTTTGATATTAATATGTTTTTTTTTTCAAAACTGGAATCATCTTAATAACTTTTTTTTATGATTGTATCAGATGTAGTAGACTGCACTATGAACTACAACGGTGATGTTACAATAATAGGACATATACCTCCTTCTGCAATACTTGAAGACAGACCGATAACCAGATACAGAAGAAACCAGGTCCAGCTTTGCCCGACAGAACCATGGGCCATTTTCTTTGGCTTTCCTAGCCCAGTGGACTGGAGTACCGCTTCCTTGACCCTCCCTTCAAATGATAATATAGTAATATCAGTGCGGAAATGAAGGCCGCCAACTGTTCCTGCAGCCACTAGTTCGACAACCTTGGTGGTGGATGGCGTTACCTGGTATGAAATGAACATGGAGGATTGAGGGCTCGTGTAGTTTCATGACCGCGATATCCATCTAGACATATATTATGCTTTAAGTTATCGGGTAGAACCCTTTTTGGTTTTTAATTTGAGTCGAATATCATGGTAGTCTTTGAATTATCAGGTTTAAAGTATGTTATTTAACTTAAAAGTTGTGATCATCTATACATCTAAATAAAACGAATAATCATTGAATATTTCGTGAACCATGGACTGGAAGTTCGTTTATTTAAAAAAACGAACGAACATAAGCACATGTCTCGTTCGTTCGTTTATGTTCGTAAATGTTCATTTAGGTTACTTCATTTGAAATAGTACTTAATGTTGGTTCTTTTGCATTAATTTATGTTCGTTAGTTTACGTTTGTTTAAGTTTGTTCATTTACATTAGTTAACGCATTCATTTATTTATTGTTTTGACTTGTTACAATTTATTATTATTATTTTTTTTGAACGACCAACTAAGTAACGCCGGGTACTCCGTACGCGGCCCCAGTGATAACTTTTTTAGGTCCATGACATTGTTTTTCACTTTACTTTTAACTAATTTAGCTAATTATTTTGTTCATGTATGTTCAGTTATGTTCATTCGTTTACGTTCGTGAACCGTTCGTTTATGCTATTAATGAACTTAAGTAAACAAATATTCATTTTCTTATAGAACGAATGTGGACAAGAAAACCCCATTCGTTTAACTGTTCATGTTTGACCATCTGTTTGGGTAAAGTTAAAAGGAACGAAAATGAATATATTCCGTTCATGTTCTTTCGCTTCGTTTACAAGCCTATCAAGATTTCTTTCTGATGTCAGTAGCGTAGCCAGAAATTTTTTACTACGGGTTCAGAAAATTAAATTTTGAGGGACGGATGATCGATGGTTTATCACTTAGATTTGGGTTTTCTGTGGGTTCGATGTTGATTTTTATTCGGGTTTAATGTTGAAATACATTAATATATAACACTAAAACAAAATTTTGTACGGGTTCGGCTGACCCGTTCCCCTAAAGCTGCATACGCCCCTGTCTGATATTGCATGTGAAAGAATAGGTGGTTCAAAATGTACTAAATAACAAAATTTTATATATGCGGCCAACTAAAATCGTTATCTTTTAATTGTTAGAAATTAAATAAATTACATGTAGTAAACAATTTGCTAATCTACCTATATTCTAATAAAGTAAAATAATTGTGACACGTGTCAGTTTATGGTTAATCCTCATAATTTTTTTCCATCCAAAACTAATATATGGCATATATCAATAATTATTCACTTTTCCTTTACACTCCATTTATATTATATCTAATTAAATTATTCACTTTTCTTTAAACTCTATTTGTATTATATATATACATTTTTATACAAATAAATATTTACATATTATACTAATGTACATTGTTATAATATATTTTACAACATACTTGGTGAAATTCAAATATCTACAACAAACCATGTTTATTAAATATTGAAAAGAATATAATTTTAAATGTTATCACTAACATATTATGCTATGTATATTGTTGAAGATTGTAATTTAAAAAAAACACTAATATGCTTAAAAGTTGAACCATTTTTCAAAAATAAATCCATTTATCTATTGTTTTTTTATACATTTTCATATAAATTTATAAATTAAAAATATATGATTTAAATCTATCTATTTAATTTTTCAGTTAATTTAGTAACTGTGTTAAATTATAAGTATAATATATACCAATCACTTTCAAATATAATAAAGTTTATCATATTTAGTTTCTTGTGTTTTTTTATCAATGATTGCTTCGAGTTTTTTTGTGAAACTTAAATTTGTTTGTTACGCGTTAAATGTTGATAAATAGATCGTTTGGTACAAATTAACAACATTTGGCTCAAATTTGTTACGTGTAAAAATGGGTAATCTGAATATTTTTAAAATTGTGTGAATGCAAATAGATTTGTCGTCAAACTTGTTACGGGTTCAAAGTTTTGACTTGAAAATGTAAAACAAATAAAAGTTAGAATTTTAAATGTGACTGAGTTTCGAATTTATTTTTAGTGACATTTTTGGAAATAGTCTAAAAATTCGGGATTTTGCACATTGAATATTTTTCACATGACTATCAATACTTCTAACTTTTATCAATATTTTTAGAAACATTTATGTCAGCATTGACTTTTTCTTGAATAGTGATCAAAATGTTGTATGTGAAGCATGTCATACAAAATAATGCTCAAGTAAAGCAATACATTCACAAAATTGAACGGGTTAACATGTTATTTTTTTTTTGTGTCAATTGGCAAAGTCGAGAAGTCTCTCAAAGTTATCAAAATATTTTTAATAGTATAGCTCAAAACGTTACTATATGAGAAGTATTTTCCAAAATTGGTTCATAACCAAATTTCTTTCAATTATACATACATGATACTGAGAATAAATTATCAATATACAGAGTGTTCTTGTGTATGTTTTTGCACGTGCATTATTTTTTTGACTATTATGTTATGATATGTTGTGTTGTGTTGTGCTATATTATGTTAGAGAAACTACGTCATGTTACAAAGCTTAAGCCATTTGGCAGGAGGTGGAGTTTGTCTACAAAGTCTGCATAACTAGAAACAGACCACTGATGTGGCCATTTCTCTCTTTCTCTCTCTCACACACATACACACACATATATATACAACTTTAATATTTTCAATGAGGTTTGTGTATCTTTGTTGTGGAAAAATGGGGGTTTGTTAAAAAAAATTGAAATTTGAGGTGAAGCTGATATGACGGTTTGTGAATGTTGTTTTTGTGGATGCTCGTATGTTATGTTATATCATATTACCACATTGCTTGATATGATATGATATGATATGATATGATATGATATGTTATGTTATGTTATGCGATGCGATGCGATGCGATGCGATGCGATGCGATGCGATGTTATGTTATGTTACGTTATGTTATGTTATGTTGGAGATTGTTCAGGCGAGAAATCATTTTAGTGCGAGAAATCAATGTGGACTAGTAGTTTAATTTGAAATTATAAATGTTTAAAAATAAATGAAAATGGTTTAATTGCAACCATAAATATCTTCTTTCTTCAATTTAATACAACTATTAAATCCATTAATTTCTTTTTTCAATTAACATAACTAATCAAACTAAAATAATTAAAAAATATATAAAGAATTCATCTATATTTGTAACTTGGTTTTCTTATATTTGTAACTTGGTTTTCTTCCCTCTTGATTTTTATTCTACATAAATACAATTTATTCTTACATTACAATTTCTTTCTCTCCAAAATAATTTCTTTTAACTCAATGTATTGATTCCCATCAACGTAATTTTCTTTAAAGTCATCAATACATAAATTTTCTCAATTATCATATGTACATAAATTAACAATAGTTACATTGTAATGAAAAATACAAAAACAAAAAAAAAAAACAAAACAAAACAAAACAAAACAATCCTACACATGTTTGTATTATAATATATAAAAATATATATATACAACCTACAGTCCTATACAAAAATATATAACCTATACTTGTTCTTAACATAAGAATGTATATTTTTGATAATATTTAATGTCAACATGTTGGATATATTTATTAGTTATGTGTAGGATATAATTTAAAATAGAATTATAATTATTTTATCTTTATATTTTAAAATATTTTAGTTTGGTTATTCTGTTAATTGGAGAGAGAAATTGGTAGTTTTAATATATAGTTGTATTAATTAAAGAGAAAAAATATTAACGGTTGTAATTAAATTTTTTTCATTTATTTTTAACATTTAAAAATTATAATTAAATTAGTAGTCTATATTGATTTCTCGCACTAAGATAACTTGTCGTGTGAACTTATGTCATGTCATGTTATGATACGATGTAACCACGTATGGTATGATATAATATGATACGATATGATGCGATACGATATGATATGATATAATTACATTAATGCTCTCATTTGTCTAGCACATGCTAAAACTTAACAAAGAAAGTGGATGTGATTAAAACAATTATGTAGCATATCCATAGCAAAATCCGTAGCTAATGTGATTAAAACAGTGACGTCTCTTTTTGTAGCTAAAATCGTTGCAAAATTCTAATTTCGTAGCAAATAAATTTGCTACGAGACTTGTACTTACGAACCAAATCCATAGCTAATTCGTGGCAAAATGGGTGTTTGCTACGAATTTGCTATGGATTTGGCCGTAGCAAATACCCATTTATGTAGTAGTGTATAAGTAAATTTTGTATTATACCTATAATAAATTTTATTATTTAAAGTGTGATATATTGTATTATATTATATCATATCATATTTATATATATATATATGGGAAAGTTAACATACAAATGAAATTAACGTGCTAAACATAATAATCAAGTAGAGTAATTATATATACAAGTAGAGTAATTATGTAATTACATCATAAAGTAATTATGTAATTACATAATTACTCTACTTGTATATATAATTACGAATCTTGATTCTCACGTTTAACACATTAATTTCATTTGTATTTGATCAAAACCCTATATATATATATATATATAGAAAATGGTTCAAATAAGAATAAGGAGTTTCCTAAGAATGATAAGAACCAACAAATTTTTTACACTAGGCATTACAAATGATGGTGAAAGAATAATTCTAGGAAACTATGTCGATTATAATGATGAAAGAGTAATTTTATGAAACTATGTCGGTTTTTAGTAAATTTAAATCTCAACCATTGATTAACATGATCAAATGGTTATGATTTATTCCTAGTCTTCCTAGGAAACTACTTCTTTTTAGTATAATCATTCCCTATATATATATATATATATATATATAAATGAAGACATAAAAATCCTACGTGTCGCGATGTGGTCGCTCCCCCTTTTTTTGGAGTCACCAGATTTGCTTAATTTTTAAATTGAGGTTTCTCATGCATTTGACCCGAATTCACGGGTATGGGTCTTACCAAACCCAGATGTTCCTTAAATGGGTTATAGCATCTCATTAAATTAAAAAATAATCTCACCAAATATTTGATAAAAAAATCCTATAAAGTAGGAATATGTTGAAAATAAATATATAATTTATTTAAAAAGATATACACTATTTATAATTAAAAAACCAATTTTATAGTAAAAAAAAAAATAAACGGGTCTTGGATCTCATCAAACTCATATAACTTTTAAACCGGGTTATAACATCTAATCTATTTGTAAAACAATTTAATATTAAACTATAAGTTAATTATTAACTTTCATACAATAAAAAAAATAAAAAATCAAAAAATAGATAAATATTAAAAACAAATAATATAAAACAACCCCCATAATACGGGGGTAAAAACTAGTATATATATATATATATATATATATATATATACAATTATTAGTAACTTGTTATGTTATGTTAATTAAATTATATGATATCATATTACAACACTACATTTATATTAATTTATGTATAAAATAGCATGTTTGTTTATGCTCGCAATAGCCAATCTTGAGCTCGTCTAGATTCGAGCTGTTATCAAACCAATCTTGAGTTACTTACGAACGGCTTGACTTATTTACACACTCCGGCTTCTAATTAAATTTATAAAGTATATTCTATTTTGTGAAAGTAAAAAAACAAGGCCTCAAATAGAGATAAACCTATACTATATCACTTTTTATTATTAGATATATTTTATACAGTTACTATTATTTAATTTAATCAATTCAAAAGTGGTTGCAACATAGTATTTGCTAAATATGAGAAACCTGGTTCCAAACTTTTAATGCAAAGTTGAAAAACTGAACCTAAAAATAAGGGAACCTTTATCACAAAAGCATATATTGACGGTGCATGGTGGAACTAATGCAATGCTCATCACCTGCTATAAATAACTTCAAACAACTCTCATTGCCAGGCCCGTCTCAACGTCCTCGGAGACCTAAAACTAACTAAAATGTTGAGGCTTTTTATTTTCTTATCTTTATGCGTATAGCGCTAGAGAGTATACACGAATTATAGAATATGGATGACATGTCGTGATAATGGATATGAAGCAATCATTCATAGCTTGTAGCTCATCATTGAGTTACTAATTCTAAAAGAACTCTACTTTCAAAATCTCATAATAAATAACTTTTATTTAAGATGGAGACCCTATAAATCTGGAGGCCTAAAGCCATTGCCTCATTTAGCTTACCCACGAGACGGCCCTGCTCATTGCTTACACAAATTCACTGCTTGCTTCATCTGCGACGCTAGATAAATCGGTTAACAGTCTGCTCATCACAATCATCGGTAATTTATCTGCTTTACTTAATCAATTATTGAATTCGGTTGTTAATATCAACTTAATTTCATGTGAGATCTATCAAGATTAAGTTTTATGCATTAATATAAATTTTCTGGAAATCAGATCACGAATTTTGTGCAAATTTGTTCCGGTTGGCAAAAAAAACAGGCCGTCCCTGAGAACTCGAGGGTCTGTGCGAGTTATAAAAATGGGCCTAAAAAAATTAAAATTATACATATAAAGAATCAGTAATACTTTGTAATTTATCTGCTTATAGATGTAAAAAAAAAAAAAACATGATGTTAGGGAAATTCGATGATTTATCGCTACAATTTGGAATAATCTGTAATGAATTGCTGTTTACTAACCGGATCTGGTGTTTATAATTATCTCTAGGACTATTTTCTCTATGCAATATATTAAGTTTGGTTATGAAGTAATTAAAATAGCCTATATGATATATGCCGCTAGCAGTAGATCTTTAATCTTGATCTTGTTATGATAGCTTCTTCCATGAAAGTTAAATAACAACTGATGACTTATTTGATGTTTATGCTGTAGTAATACACGTAAAAGGATATCATATTACCTTATTCTAAAGAACTTCAGATAGGAACGTGTGTCAAGATAATCACACTGTTAAATTTATAAACTTTCATGCTTGTATTTTATAAAAATTAATCGCTTGATACTATGCATTTGCGTGACGTATGCCCTTTAGTGATCGGCTATATATGTAATAATAATCTGTAAACACACGCGTGTGAGGATCTTGTATTACCTTATAATTTTAGAAAAAATTAATTCACTTTATAAAATTTCATGCTTTAATTTTTATAAAAAAAATAATAAAAAAATCTAGATACTATGCATCCGCGTGACGTATGCCCTTTAGTATTCGGTATGTAATAACTACATAACGTATATATAATATGAGATATGATGTGGATTTAACAGCAGGATCTGTGCGCTCATTGGGAATGGGATTTAAATTTTTACTTGATGCTTTTGTTGCATTGCCAAAACCTGATGTGACACTGTATGGAGCGGCAGCAAATGCACCAGGCCGTCTTGCAAACGTCGCAGAGCTAGAGGCTAATAAGCGTCACTACTGGGTTCTAGTCGAGTTGCCACAAGTTCGGTTTTCTGAATGTAAGTCTCATTTTTATCTTGTATAAATAAATATGATAAAGAAAAAAGCTTTTAAGCGTCATAATTACTATTATGATTAACCCGAAACATTGTTTATCTAAGTATTTTGATAATAACGTTTATTTTTCATAAAAAAGATTAGTCGTCTTATGGATTAGAAAGGAATAGTGTTCGTGTAGGTCACCCGAGTATTCAAAAAATCATATGAGAAAATTGGCTTTGGAGATTTTGTGCAGTCAAGAAGCCACCAAAATATTAAAAACAAATTTAGAGGTTACACCAGTTACAACTTATTACAAGTATCAGTTTGTAATAAAAATAAAAAAAACACTTGTGTGACTTCTCATGTGCTAGATTTACCAATTTGACCCGTTAGAAATAAAACATAACCCAAATCAAATAATAAGTAACGGGTCAAAGTTGTTACATCCAAAAATGCAACCATCTTAATGAACTATTTTTTTTATGATTGCATCAGACGAATTCGAGTGGACAGTAAGTTTCGACGGTGAGGTGACAATAGAAGGACAGGTAACTCCTGCGACAATATTTGATGATAAACTGCTAATTGGTAGCCAAAGGAACCGAATACAGTTATGCCCAACCGAATACAATATTTGATGATAAACTTTTTTTTATGATTGTATCAGATGTAGTAGACTGCACTATGAACTACAAGGGTGATGTCACGATTATAGGACATATACCTCCTTCTGCAACATTTGCAGACAGACCGATAACCAGATACAGAAGAAACCGGGTCCAGCTTTGCCCGACAGAACCATGGGCCATTTTCTTTGGCTTCCCTAGCCCGGTGGACTGGAGTACCGCTTCCTTGACCCTCCCTTCAAATGATAATATAGTAATATCAGTGCGGAAAAGAAGGCCGCCAACTGTTCCTGCAGCCACTAGTTCGACAACCTTGGTGGTGGATGGCGTTACCTGGTATGAAATGGACATGGAGGATTGAGGGCTCGCATAGTTTCATGGCCGCGATATCCATCTAGACATATATTATGCTTTAAGTTATCGGGTAGTTAACTTGAGTCGAATATCATTGAATTATCAGGTTTTAAGTATGTTATCTAACTTAAAAGTTGTGATCATCTATATATCTAAATGATATGATATGATATGATATGATATGATTACATTAATGCTCTCATTTGTCTAGCACGTGTTAAAACTTAGCAAAGAAAGTGGATGGACATTATTCTAAGGAACAAAAAACGATAAGTTTTCAAATAGAGGATGGCTTGAGTAGTTTCATGGTATTGATGAAGTGTGTAATGATGAATAATATTATAAGGGGGTAGCGGCGCAGCTTGTTGGATTGGTCTTCAACTCCTAGGTCTCAAAGCTTCGTTTTTAGTAGGATTGGTTTTGCTATTCAAAAAGGGGGTGGCGGCGCAGCTTGTTGCCCGTTTGCCTGCACTTTATTGTAAACGTTTTCTAGAAATGGAAGTATGTATATAGTTTTACATGATTTGACTATCCTAATATATCAATTTTATTAAAAAAATATTATAAGTTATCTAGGCACTACAATGTTGTAAGTTATCAGCAATTAGAAGTTTAAAACCCTTTTCGTTTTTTTTTGTTTGATCATTGTTTCAGTCTTTGAATTATCTCGTTTTAAGTATGTTATTGTACTAAAGAGGTTGTGATCATTGGATTTCTACATGAGCTTATGTATGTATATGTAAACAGTACCCCTTATTTTGGGCTCAGTCTTGAATAGCAAGCAGATGAAAGCCTAAACCGTAAACGGTACTTTGTTTTTTTGATAGAGAATGTGTGGCTTACTAGAAGGCTAACAATTTTTAACACAACACGAATATAATCAGGTTTTGGGCCGTCACTTCTAACCCTTTTGATAACCAAGTTATGCTTGATACATTTAATTTAAAAGGTCAACCCGTTTAACCCACTTATTACAATACATTAGCCAAATTACCGTTTTAACTATTTGATTGCTATCGCTAACCGATTAACCCTTTGAAACGTTTATATAAAGTGGTTAAACTTGTTGGGTTCGGGATACACAATTTTAAGTCCACAGGTTAAGGTTAATGTTTTTGGCATAAATAAATATTTTGATTATGTTCGAGTTTAACAATCCAACCTTCCACCTAAAACACATACCAACCTTCTATCGGATTTGGTAGAGCATATCTGGAATGCTAATGTACACTATGATGAGTACTTTAATTTTATTGTTGTATTTTTATTTTAATTATGTAATGCATAAATCTTATATTATATTAATACTAATAATTTATTTATGTTTTTTTACTAGATGAATATTATTTAAAAGTAGTTATCGTTTAAATTATTAATTTAGACAATAAAAAGTGAAATGTATTAAAGTTGATATAATTACTTTTTAGATTCACTGAGATTTATTTAGGAACACCTAAATAATTTAAAAAACTCTCAATTATTTTTTTACTTTTTTATATGTTAATATTATTTGAGAGTAGTGCAGTTATTATTTTATATGTAAATTTATTATTACAATTATGAAAATTCGTTTTTATACATATCTATACTGAATTTTAATATATGTTAAATATATAGTAAATGATAAAACTACTCTCAACTAGTATTATATATAGAAAATAAATAAGTAAAATTATTGGTTATTAAGAGTTTTTAAAGTTCTTTAATAGACCAGCACATAAAATATATTTTTTTTCATACTGTATGGTTTCGCTATGGCAGAGCGCAGGTGAAACCTTAGTTTATATGCACGATTTCATATAAATGGAATATGTTATATCAAATTTTTATTATGCATATAATAAATTTTATTATGTAAATTTTATAATATGTTATGATATACTGTATTATATATATCATATTATATAAGATAATTATTAATAACTTGTTATGTTATGCTATGTTATGATTATTTGTAACTTATTATGGCATATAATATTATTATATCATATTAATATAATTGTATGATATTATTACAACACTACATTAATTTATGCATAAATTACATGTTTGTTTATGCTCGCAACAGCCAATCTTAAGCTCCTCTCGATCCGAGCTGTTATCACACTAATCTCGAGTTATTTACTCGACTTATTTACACTCCAGCTTTTATATAAATTATAAAGTATATTCTATTTTGTGAAGAAAAAAAACAATACCTCAAATAGAAATAAACCTATACTATATCACTTGTTATTATTAGATATATTTTATAAAGTTGGTATTATTTTTTTTAATCAATTCAAAAGTAGTTGCAACATAGTATTTGCTAAATATGGGAAACCTGGTTCCAAACTTTTAATGCAAAGTTGAAAAACTGAACCTAAAAATAAGGGAACCTTTTTCACAAAAGCATATATTGACGGTGCATGGTGGAACTAATGCAATGCTCATCACCTGCTATAAATAACTTCAAACAACTCTCATTGCTTACACAAATTCACTGCTTGCTTCATCTGCGACACTAAATCAATCGGTTAACAGAGTCTGCTCATCACAATCATCGGTAATTTATCTTCTTTACTTAATCGATTATAGAATTCTGTCGTTCATATCAACTTAATTTCATGTGAGATCCGTCAAAATTAAGTTTTATGCATTAACATAAATTTTCTGGAAATCAGATCGCGAATTTTGTGCAAATTTGTTCCAGTTGGCCTAAATAAAAAGGCCGTCGAAGAAAACTCGAGGGCCTGTGTGAGTTATAAAAATGGACCTAAAAAATTATAATTGTACATATAATAAATCAGTAATACTTTGTAATTTGTATGCTTATATATGTAAAAATTCATCACCCGATATAATTTAGGAAATTCGATGATTTATCGCTACAATTTGGAATAATCTGTAATGAATTGCTGTTTACTAACCGGATCTGGTGTTTATCTATAGGACTATTTTCTCTATGCAATATATTAAATTTAGTTATGAAGTAATTAAATTATTAAAATAGGCTATGTTAGGAAGGTATAAGTGATATTACTAATTTGTGAACAAGAGATTCAATGTGTGCTCCACACAGATCACATATAAAATATAATCAAAACATGTGTGTGTGTGTGTGTATGCCTTATTAGGATTAACTCTCATATATATATTTATGATATATATGCTGCAAGCAGTAGATCTTAAATCTTGATCTTGTTATGATAACTTCTTCCATGAAAGTTATATAGCAACAGATGACTTATTTGCTGTTTATGTTGTAGTAATATGCTTAAAAGGATAAAAGAACTTCAGATAGGAGCGCGTGTCAAGATAATCACACAGTTAAGTTTATAAAATTTCATGCTTCTGTTTTATAAAAATCGCTTGATACAATGCATTTGCGTGACGTATGCCCTATAGTGATCGGCTATATATGTAATAATAATCTGTAAGCACACGCGTGTGAGGATCGGATCTTGTATTACCTATTAATTTTAGAAAAATTTAATTCACTTTATAAAATTTCATGCTTTAATTTTTATAAAAAAAATCTAGATACTATGCATCCGTGTGACGTATGCCCTTTAGTATTCGGGTATGTAATAACTACATAACGTATATATAATATGAAGTATCATGTGGATTTAACAGCAGGATCTGTGTATCCTATTAGTATCTGCCAACATAACCATATATATAACCAATTTATTTCTTATCATTTGATAGCAATGGCTGCTGAGATCGTGCGCACATTGGGAATGGGATTTGAATTTTTACTTGATGCAATTGTTTCATTACCAAAACCTGATGTGACACTGTATGGAGCGGCAGCAAATGCACCTGGCCGTCTTGCAAACGTAGCTGAGCTAGAGGCTAGTAACCATCACTATTGGGTTCTAGTCGAGTTGCCACAAGTTCGGTTTTCTGAAAGTAAGTCTCATTTAATTGTATATATATATGATAAAGAAAAGGTTTTTAGTTAAGCATCAGGATCACTAATATGATTAACCCGAAACACGGTTTATCCAAGTAATTTGATAATAAAATTTATTTTTCATAATAAAAGATTAGTCGTTTTATGGATTAAAAAGTTATATGAAGAAAATTGTCTCTGGAGATTTTGTGCAGTCAAGAAGTCACCAAAATATTAAAACAAATTTAGAGGTTACACCAGTTTACAAGTATCAGTTTGGTTTCGTTTATCTAATTTCGATAAAAGACTTGTCAAGGAAACAGTAAAATGGCATGATGCCTCATAATCTACTCAAAAGAATCATTTTATAAATGGTTTGTCGAAAGTATTTGAGTAGATTACAAGGGCATCTCTGTCATTTTACAACTCTAGACGTTACAAGACCTTTAATGATAGGGTCATATTTTTACTATAATCGACATGAACGGACTTAAATTGTTACGCTAGTGTTCTTTAAAGTTGCTTAGATATTTTGTTGATTTTAGCACAAATTTTTTGAATACCTTATGCTTATACAATTCACCTACATTCTCTAATCAAGAAATAAAAAAATAAACTCTGTGTGCCTTCTCACATGTTAGATTTACCAATTTGACCCGTTAGAAATAAAACATAACCCAAATAGACTAACTAATAAGTAACGGGTCAAAGTTGTTATATCCAAAAATGCAACCATCTTAATGAACTTTTTTTTATGATTGCATCAGACGAAGTCGAGTGGACAGTAAATTTCAACGGTGAGGTGACAATAGTAGGGCAGGTAACTCCTGCGACAATCTTTGATGATAAACGGCTAATTGGTAGCCGAAGGAACCGAATACAGTTATGCCCGACCAAACCATGGGCCATCTCCTTCAACTTACCGGGCCCAGTGGACTATTAGACCACTCAAGTCTCCTTCACTGCAGACAACTATATGGAAATTTTGGTGAGGAAAACTGACCCGGAGGCTGAAACCTCAGCCGATGGTTTACCACCTTTGGCTGATATTGGTCCGGGCTTGGGTTCGGGTCCAGGTGACGATATCACACTTGTCGCGGACATCGGTGGCAGTAGTGAATAATATTATAACTTTATAAGTTATGTAGGGCGTTATTAGAACCTTTTTCGGATTTGTTTTTTGTTTGAGTTGTAGTCTTTAAATTAAAGAAAGTGAATTAGTTCCTATCAAGTAATTGTTCATGTGCTCCTTTTTTTTTCGAACTATGAACTTTTATAAACAAGTCAACCAAAACAACTGACAAAACACGCTCCTCTCCACAAGCCGGAGAATAGCCCCACCACAAACACTTACATTAAAAGTTTACACCACTTTGACCGATCTATAGTCTTGCATATTGAACTATTTTTGAACCATAAAAAACTAAGAGATCTTATATCTTCAATTACATATTCTACCTAGATCTCTTTACCTTTAAAGAGTCTTTTGTATCTAGCTTTCCAAATTCTCCAACAAGAGTATAATCACGATCCCATGAAAAGCAATCTTCTCACAATCCCTCAAACCCGAGCTAGAACAAAGCTCCAACATATATTTAACGAGAAGGCGAAAATCGGAGGGACTTTACTCCATGAGCTCACGAAATCCCACACTTCGGAAGCCACCGAACACTCCAAGAAAACATGCTCGACCGTCTCAACTTCCAAGTCGCAAAGCCCACAAAGCTGAAAAAGAACCTGAATTAATGTTTCTTCTTCCCCAAAGCCATTCGGGTAGGAGGTTTATTCTCTCCACCCTCCAAACATGAATATTACACCTTTTCGGGACCCAGTTGCACCACTTCACAGCCGAATCATGTGCTACGTTTTACATCGGTGTAAATTAAAGTTTGCATAATAATTAAAGCAAATATAGTAAAGTTATTCAAAAGAGACTTTGGTTTAATGGTGTCTAAAAGTTAGATAAAGTTTTGTCTTTATATATGGTGAGGATTCAAATTCGGTAGGTAGAAAAAAAATCATGGTTAGTTCAAAAACAAACAAAGTTATGGTCAATAAAACTTTGTATACCTTTATTTTTAAATCAAGAACCAACATGACTTTTTCTGAAGTCGTGTTAGATTTGTGGAATTTTTTTAAATGGAATTGAATTGAACTTTGAATTAGAAATGGAATGAAATATGTAAAAAATATATAATATGTTAGATGGATAAGCTTAATATAATTAAAATTCTCCTCTTTTTTCGTTAACTCACTGGCCCGTCTCTATCCCCACCCCACTTAACCCTACCCTTACCCCCTATAGGGACGGATCTATTGCGTCCTTAAGGGGTCGGCCGCCAACCTTAAGTTTAATTTTTTTAATGTTATATATATGTTAAATCCTGAGCGCCCCCTCCCTCCCCAACCCCCAAATTTTTTCAATCGCGCCTCTTAAACTTTTTAAGCCGGTGCCGTAGAAACCAACCCCTAAAAAACCAAATATAACTTTATAAAATTAAAATTAATATAATTGTGTATATAATTCAATAATTTTGGTAACTCATTAGTTCATGTCCAAGTGCCAAAGCCATTAGCACATTACCAATGAGTCCATGTTTAAACAAGCCCAAGTATCCAACCCATGTAGATAATTTAATTAAACTTAGTTATAAAAAATAAAATAAAAAAAAACGAGTGCCAATCATCACCAGCGAACCAGACTAGGCATTCAGGTAACCAACGACGCATTACCCGTTTATTAAAGCTAGCGCTTGTGTTACTCGTTGCAACCTCAAAGATTGAGAGATGTTTTTCGGGATTAGAGTTAGTGAAATCCGATTTGCGTTACGGGATGGGTGATGAGAACTTAAGCGATAGTTTGATTGGTTAAGGAACGTCTCGGTATATGATTTTATGACAAAATTTCAAAAAAAATGAAGACACGAAGATAATGATTTTATATAATATGATATTTGACTATTTGTTGATTATCATAAGTTGAATTATCTTTTTGTAATTATATTTGAAATGGTTTTGTTGACTACCTTATATATTGATATTTTGAAGTACTTTTGTTAACCATCGTTAGTTTTATTATAAGTTTGTATACGACCAACCCAAAGTGGACCGAAATATTTATATAAAGCGGTAACTCCTACAAATCTCTGTCCCCATAAAATATTACGGGTCTATCATTTCTCCCTCCCCTCCACACACACAATTCTTACAAGCAAAGAAAGTAAAAAAGAAAATTAAGCAAAAAAAAATTGTGTGTGATGGTACTTGGGAGTTGGGAGGGGTGTAGAGTACCATGTCACCCCCATCTCACCTCTTCCTAAACCAAAATAATTCTTTAAAGTGAAAAAATTTTGGGAAGAGGGTACCCATTACCAGAAAAATAAAAATAAAATAAATAATTGAATTATTATTAAATTATCATTATTATTTTACATTTAAGCGTTTTCTCTTGTGAGGGGATGTGGGTGGGCGCAAGAGTAAATTTACGCTATTAGTTGTGCATTTACCATTGACATTAGGGACAAAATTATTTTTGGTTTTAAGCTAAATCCATTTAATATTTTGCTTAAGTTCAAACCCGAATTAAACTTTTGCCATATAGATTGTTTAGTTACAATCCTTAGTCCAAACCTCTTACTAAAATAAACACAAGAAGATCATTCGTTCAAACCTTTCAATTTAAACTGAAGAGGTTATAGGAGCCAAGGTTGCAAAAGTCGCCAGGCGGACCTTAGGCGGTCGACTGGGGAGTTGGGTGTACTCGGCCTTAGTCGGTGAGTACTCGGCCTTAGTCGGAGAGTACTCGGCCTTAGTCGGAGAGTACTCGGGGATGGCTCACCGAGAACTCGGCCTAGGCAGGGATTACTCGTTGAGTACTCGGCGCCTAGTCGCGATTTTTACAGCCATTATTAGGAGCTAAACCACAAATAGGGATGTGAACGCAAGATAGTCACTCGTATTCATAAAAAGCTCAAAACAAGCTCAAGCCGTAAATAAAGCTCCTTCAGTTATTAAAAATGGATAGCGACGCAGCTTATTGCCAGTTAGCCTATTATTTGAATATAATTGCAGCTTTCAAATAAATTTAATACTGGCCTCATAATATGTAGTCATCAAGCCGCCCAAGCTCGAACCATGTATATTTTTAACTTATAGTTTTCACAAAATATCTAAAACTAAGTAAAAACATATATCAATTAATTAATTATTAATCAATAGATAATATACAAGTCGAGTCCAAGCTCAACCCATAGAAAAAGAGTCTGAAACAAAACGAACTCAAGCTTAAGCTCTTGTAACTCGAAACAAGTCGAGCTCGGGTCTATTTAAAATAAAACAAAATCCCACTAAAACCCCCCAACATTAATTAATTCAGTCTCCGAGAACCAGTGAACTTCCGATTACCGAACCTAGGGTAAGCTTCCGATTATTAATCGTACTGTTTTATACGTTACGAGTCCATGTGTTGTATAATTGCAGGTGGATTCTCTACAGATCTCAACCTATTGCATAATTATATATGGTTTAAATAAATGTTAATATGCGTTATGTCTTATTTATTTGCTAGATTTATATTTATTAGGTTACTGTTACTGATTTTTTATCAGTTTCAGTTTCAGTATTTGTGCTTGTTTATTAGTGTTAGGGTTTCCGGACACCACTCCGGTAGTTAAATCGGCTTCTCGGCTAGATCGGCTAAACAGCTGCCAGGTGTAGACGAGTTGAGCCGAGTTCGGGCTCGGGCTTGACTTGTTTAGTAGTTATTAATTAATTTACTTATTATATGTATACTTGTTTTTTTGTTGATATATTTATTATTATAGATTTTATGTACAATAATATAATGTATATTATATACTTATTTTTCACATATTTAATATATAAATAATAGGCTCGTTTAGGCTCGCGAGTAGGCTTGTATAGTATACGAACTGAACGTTCGGCAAACTGTTTGTGAACCGTTCAACGGGAAGTTCGTTAATTTAATAAACGAACAAACATGAACAAAAAGTTTGTGTTCGTTTAATTAAATGAACGAACGTGAACACATGTTTCGTTCGTTTATTTATGTTCGTGAACGTTTGTATATGTTTCTTTGTGTTCATTTAAGTATGTTCAATTATGTTTGTTTATCTTTGTTCAATTATGTTAATTTATGCTCGTGAGATGTTCGTTTAGATTTTAAATAAATGAACATAAACGAACACAAACCTGTTATTTTTAAACAAACGAACACGAACACCAAATATTTGTGTTTAAGTGTTCATGTTCGTTTAAAGTTAAATGAACGAACACGAGCATACCCTTGTTCGTGTTCGTTCGGTTCGTTACAGGCCTACTCGCGAGCCAGCACAGGCTTGTTTACTGACTCATAAGTTAGATACAAAACTAACTAGATGTTTGTTATTTCTTCAAAGTTTGTAATTAATGTATAGGTGAAAATAAGGCTGCTGAAAGCAGTGATTTTGATTTGTAAAGTTTGTGAACTATACCTTCTTAGGCTTTCCAGTATGTTCTGAATTTGGTAAAAGGCGTGTTTCTTTGATGATTGTTGTAAAGAAGATACCAGAGATGTTTGAGAGAAGTAAAAGCATGTTCTATGTTATTCTCCAGTGATATGGATTGATCTTGTGACCTTGTTTTTAAAAAGCATAAGGCGCAGCTGCACTGAGGCGACATAGTCCCAAGCTGAGGCAAAAAAGCGTTAGGCTTTTTGTACGCGAGGCGCGCAATATTACATTTCATCATCATCATCATCATCGTACTCAGTATACCACCAATAGCAAAGCTATGGTAGGGTCTGAGGAGGGTAAGATGTAGGCAGCCTTACCTCTACCATATAGGGATAGAGAGGCTGCTTCCGGTGAGACCCCCGGCTCGATAGTAGTTTTGCATCAAGCCTTGGACATAAGGCACATAGCACTCAATCATCGGGACACCAGCTGATCGGTGCATGTACCCTTATCTTTCAGCTATCAACGCCACTACATGATGCCTGATTAACCGTCCGTCACTTTTAACGTTATTTTCACGAGATTAGTAAAATAACGTCAAAATTAGTGCAATTTCACTTTTGCCCACCCGAGGGTTCACACATATATACATCATATGTGCGCACCGCAAGCAATATTACATTTGAGTTTATATATTTTTTATAGGTTTATAGCCAATTTTACTCAATATTTAGACATAAATGAGCTTTATATATGATTTAATATATAAACTGCATACATGTACAACTTAAAAAGCTTGTTATACAACGTCTGAATGCATAAAAAGTTGTAAGTGTACAAAAGGCATGCACTTTAGGACTTTTTTCCGGTGCGCCTCAGCGCTTTTTTTGCGCTTTTTGTACAAACTGCACCTTAAGTTGTCCGAAGCCCCACACGTTTGCGCCTCAAACAAGCTTTTTTAAACCAAGCTTGTGACGCTTTACAGTAAAAAGTGAATGTACAGAAATAATCGGATAGTTGGATCAAAAAAGTTGATAACGGGTTGTGAGGATTGAGAACTTAGGACACATGAATGATATTAGTGAGACAAGAATGGTGGTTATGATACAGAATGACTTATTATCATTTGAATCATTTTACTTGACATTTTGTTTCTAAACAACCATGATAAGATTATCATGTGTGCTAATTGCTATTAGCCTATTACGTTGGACTATGAGATTGTTGTCAGAGCTGATATTTTCTCAATAGGAATTATGAAATAGAAATAAAATCCAGTGAAGGTTTGTTTAAGCCGTATATACCATGGATTATTGGTAGTTATAAGTTTTGTTATATTTTGTTATACATGTTAATTTTCTGTCCTGTTTTTTATTCTTCTGGACGTCACACGCCATATTAAATCAAATCAACAATGTCACACAAAAATTATGCGGTACTTTGTTAATTTTAGGTGCATGCAAACAAACACGCATTCTGTACCAAACAAATGCTTCATCGAACTATTAATGCAGCCCTAACGATATCCTTTTGTTATTTTCTCAGGAAATATGACTGTGGCCGATGGAACAAAGTCAATGGAGTCAAAGCCACCAATTGTTTTGAGTGGTACAGCTTTGGATGCGAAACACGCACCACCACTTGGCCTAGTTGACATAGGTGAAAGTAAACAAGCTTACATTTTTCGGGTTTCCCTACCTGGTGTCTGTAAACCTCAGTGTAAGTACTCATTTGCCATTTTATTTCTACAAAATTATTAATATGACAATCAACTGTGAAACCTTCAAATTAACAAAATACTACCAATGACTTGATTTGTTTGTTATAGTTTATCTTTTTACTTTTTTGGGTTGTCAATACGAGATTCTATGCTTAAACCTTGATAAAGTCCTATTCAAGAACAATTATAGGTGGCATTTTAGTAATGGACATTTTACTCTGTCAAAACAGTTATCCGATACATATCGAGCAGTCAAATCATGTTTAACTTGAAAGTTAATGCTTTAAATGGCTTATAAATCAAGGTTAATCAAACGAAAATTGATTTATATTGATCTGGTTTTGTTGCAGCCCAAAACCAAAAATGTATTACTTACATGATGCAAAATTAAGGAAATAAATGACTAACTTGAGTAGTCTTTTTTAATTTTTTATGTTTTATAAAAGAGGAATAGTTTGAAAAAGATCAAGTCAAGCTTAGTAAAAAAAGATTGCATGTTTAAAACCTTCACAACATTTATAAAACTGGTTCTTTATAATTTTTGGTCCTTCACAACGTTTGTTAGCCGTAAAGTCGTAATTAAGCTAACTTTGATACACATAATTATAGTTTTGTAATCTTCACACGCCTGTGTCTATTCGTCATTAAAATCTTGACATTTACTTGTAAATAGGTTGACTAGGGTTGTGTCTATCTCAAACGGGTCAAATTAAAAAAAATGTTAGCTAATGGTTTATGGGTCAAGATGGGTCGTGCTGGGCCGAACGGGTTGAAAGTTGCCCAATGTCTTTTTGTAAGGCATACAAGTATACAAACTCTTAAATTGCTTTGATTCAAAGATTTAGATAACTATCGCAATAACTTCGGTTTGCAATCATAACTTTATTAATTATTGAGGGTCAAGTGGTCAACCGAGACCGACCCGGTTTTTTCGACTCATACTAAAACCCGTTCCTCAATCTGCTTGACCTGTAAACTAACCCATTTCTCTTGTAGCAATAACCTTTATACATCCAAAATTTTGAATCGACTTGAGTCTTGTTATAGGTATTTTACTATTTTAAATTCCAAAAAGTACATACTAATTCTTATAAGTTATAATATATATATCATGACAGGCAATCTAAAGGTTGATGTGAGCGTTGACGGGCGGGTCGAAATCACCGGTAATATCCAAGACAGTGAATTTATGACTAATCACAACAAATGCAAGCCCAAAGTCCAACAACTAGCCCCATCAGGAAAGTTCAGTGTCTCCTTCAACTTACCGGGCCGAGTCGATCCAAGGTTGGTCTCACCCACTTTCCGGAAGACCGGCATACTGGAAGTCGTGGTGATGAAGCACACCATACCGGTCAAACAATCCAGTGCCCCGGGTACCCCTGCTCTTGCTTCTTAGTTTGTTGTTACTGATTGATTAGGGGTTGGTTTTGAGTCAACTCGGTGCCAAAACCCCCGTTCTAGTTCTAGATGTTGTATTTTTATGTTATCAATTCTTATTAATTTGCCTATTCTGTACTAGTTTTACTTGGGTTTGCTTTTTGTAGGGTCTAACTTTTGATGTTATGTTTTATGGTTATGGTAATGGTAATGGTAATGGTAATGGTAATGGTAATGGTAATGGTAATGGTAATGGTAATGGTGAATGCGTAGTTTTTAGTACGGGTTGAATGAACTGAGTAATTGACAAGGGGTCTAAACGAGCCAAGCTAGAGCTCGTCCAACCTTGATCTCAGCTCTGTTAGTTTAACAAAGCTCGAGCTTAGCTCGTTTGAGCTATGTATCCAAAGCTTGGGCTCGGCTCGTAAGAAAGTTTCAAGCATAGGCTTGGCTTGTTTGATATTGATATGTATTTAATGTTTTTTAATTATTTTGTTGATATAAATATTTTTTTTATTTACACTTAGTTTTATATATAAAAAAATAACATAATATAGATTATTTAACACAGTTCGAGTTTGGCTTGTTTTGAGCTCTATATCCAAACTCCAAAGTTTAAACTTAGGTGTTGAGAATTTCTTCAATCTCAAGTTCGGCTCGTTTATTATTTATTTAGTTGATTTGTATATAGATAAATAGTTTTATTTTTGTATATACAACGCAGTGTATCTTATTTAGTTTTTGTGTGGGGCTCGAGCTCATTCATTAAACAAGTTTACTTTTAGGCCCGAGCTACTTTCTGTTTCGTGTGAGCCGGCCTCAAGTAGCTCATAAGCAGCATATTTCATTTACACGTTTGTTACGTTTGTATATGGACTCACTTGTGATAAAAACTCAACGCGTTGGAGTAATGGTGAATTTTGTCATTCCATAAGTAAAGTACAACAATAAACCAAGAAGCAGAAAATGGAAATATTAGAAATACATGTGACAGTGAATGGTCCTGTTGAAATCACTTTAGGACCATTGAGTAAAGATTTAGGGACATTTTACTTTTGTTTTGTAGGGTAAGAAGCCATCATATAAAGGCCACACATCCCTTGGGGCTTCCCTGTTTTTCTCTTCATCCTTATGTACCCTTTCTCTCCCCATTTCGGTCCCCACGAGTTCCTCACTATCACATAGTCTAGACCCTTCGTTGTTCCATACCCGACAGCCGCTACTCCATGATCCAACTCAGTCCCACAATGCCCGTCGAACACACCCTAATCAACATCACATTTTCAAAGTTAGAAAATCTTTAACTCGATGGTGACATCACACAAGTTGGCTAAACGGGCCAAATCGGGTTGAAATGAGCTGGCTTTACCCATAAAAATTTCTTTTTAGCTAAGATTTTATATTTTGTGTTTTTAGATAAAACATAGCCCGAATCAACCAGTTCATAAAACGGATTGTTGTAGACTTACCCCACTGTAGAACTGGAAGTCACGGCCCGAGGCTTCAATGGCAACACTAATGGGCTGGTTTGCAAGCGCCTTCAAGAAACTATCTTCATTGTTTCGTGGTACATCATGATACCCGCTTATTGTCACCTTTTCAGATACGTCCTATAACAATACAAAATATTTTAGAATCATCGAGTCTCGACACGTTTTAGATTTGTATACAATATTTAAGATTAAAAGGTTCACCTTCTTCTCATCACAAGTGCCTTCACTCATGATATAAGGATACTCTTCTTCTTTATGAAGTCCACCACTTTTCATAATGTATGCAAATGCATAATCCATGAGACCGCCATTGCACCCGTTGTTGAAGGTCGTGTCACAGTCGATTAGTTCTTGTTCGGATAACACTGTTAGGTTTCCGGTTACAATCTGGTTTATACCTTCCACTGAAGCCACCGTTGAGAATGCCCAACAACTACCTGTAAACAGTATTATAGCCCGATTGTTTACGTGAGAGAACGAATAAAAAAGTCATTTTTAGTAAACGTATATCGACTCGGAAAATTGTCTTGTAATAATCAAGTTATATAAAGGAAATGAATTTAAAAATACCACTTCTAATGTAAAAACTAACATTTACTTATTACTTATACTTACCGCATTGACCTTGGTCTTTGACTGGAGCAACCGCGCCTTTCTTTCTCCAATCAACTGATTTCGGCAAATCCACGAAATCTCTATAACTAAATTCTTCAACGGGCACGTCTTTCCTCTCTGCGAGCTCGCTTTTCAACCCCAAAAACTTGTCCTTGAACTCTTCATGGGTCATGTCAGCAAACTCGTTAAGCCCGAGCCAATAGTTGCTAACTTTCTTGTTAGTATCATCAATATGCTTCAAATTGTCCATAAAGATCTCAAACCTATGTAACTTTTCATCTAAACTTTCATAGATTTTGCTATGTTTAGCGATCCACGATTCGAAAAGGTGAACAACCTTATGAATGGACGATAAATCCTCCGGGGCGTACCCGAGGATTGAAAACTCGTGGGCTAAAGCCGAACATGCCAAAACCGACACGAATGCAAAGAAAAGTGATGTGTTTTTGATGAATGCCATTGTTGTGTTGTGGATTGTATGAATGGAGTGTGGTTTATATAGAGTTTTGTTTGGTTCAAAGGCATGTTGTGTGTTGCTTTCAAGTTAAGATGTTTGAAATTTTATATATGTTTCCTTAAAGCTTGGTTCTTTTTGGCAATCTTTTGATCCAAGCATGTCTCCTTGACAACACTTAGAAGCATCAGTCAATAATCTAGTTCTCAAAAAGATTTCTCTCCCTAACTCGGTCGAATTTTATTTTATAAGGCGGCATTTTATTAAGAAACAGTCCTACGCTATAACATTAAAAACAATATATTAAATATAAATTACATATATATTAAATGATTCTTAAAACACTCGATCTTAGATATGTTGAATTTCTTATTCATACTACTGATGTACGCATCCCGTGTCAATGGATTCTACCCGTTAACGATATCATAACAACTGACTTGTTGGCGCCAACTAGTGGTGCACAAATTGGGTTTTTCAAATATCCGGTTTCGGGTATGGAACCGAGTAGTGGAATAATCGGGTCGGGTTCGGGTCATATATTGCCTATAAGAACCATACCCTATGTGTCACGTTCGGGTCGAGTATAGAACCGGGTATTTGAATACCCTATTTCCGGGTATTGAAAAAAACCCTATTTTTGGATTTTTTTTTTTCGGGTTTAGATTGGATTTTTTAAGGGGTTGCACTTTTTAGGAGTATTTTTCGGGTATTTTTAAGGTATATTTCCGGTAATTTCAGGTATAAATCAGGCATTTGAAAAATCCGGATTCGGGTATTGGAAAAACCGGTTCCGAGTATGGAACCGGTTCTGGTTTTCGGGTATTACCGGGCAGTGGCGAAGCTTGGACTGAAAATTTCACAAACAAGGGGGGGTGGGCTCAAATTTTCGGCCGAAAAATGCTAAACTTACACTACGTATAAAAATTTTCGGCCGAAAACGGGTAAATTTACACTGCTCTGCAAAAAAAACATGGGGGCCGGGGCCACCCCGGGCCTCAATGAAGCTTCGCCAGTGTTACCGGGCACAAATCGGGTCCGGTTCGGGTACGAGTTTTCGTACTGAAATGCATACCTTATCCGTACCCTATGGGTAAGGTCGGATACGAGTATTAAAAACCCGGGTATAAAAACCGGTTCCGGGTTTTTTTGGGGTCCGGATTCGGTTTTTTTTTTCACCTCTAAGCCGCCAACCGGGAAATATTTGGGTCCATTTGACCCAAAGGACTGAAAGGAGGTTACAATCACACATGAGCCCACGTCCACTTTATGTTTATTTTCTTTGTATCTTAATTTTTATTTATTTCACTTTTTCAGTTAGTTTTTTTACCACCACCCTAATTAGTAATTAGTAATTACAAGCAAGGTGGGATTGTTTCTTCTCAATATTCTCTCTTTTATGTATTTTGTATCGAGGATATATGAAAGATCAGTTTTTGGATGAATATTATGAATGAAATTTTAATGGTTGGTTTATCTCATATGTTTGTGAGTTAAATTGAATTTTCATGCTAGTTCAAACTCGACACGTTTAAATGGTATTCTTGGAGCCTAAATTAGAATTGAGTGGTGATTTCTGTATCTCTATCTCAGTCTAAGCGACAAGTTGTACAAGTAGTGATTTCTCTATCTCGCTTGACCCGTTGATCTATCCGTTTTATATTCAAATCGAATTTCAAATCCGAAACAATCAATTTGACTCCTACATAAAAAAAGTGTTGGTAATGGTTTACGATCTGACTTATTCAAATGTAGCCTCTTATAGAATCTTGAGATTACCGAACAGTCTCTTTGAGCATGATGGTTAAATTGAAAAAAAATGTAACAAAAATAAAAGTGTGAGATATGTAGTTTAATGATAAAAGATTATTTTTATCCTCCAATGATCATATCGCAACAGGTATTATCCTCCAAAAGTCATATTCAACGATAACCAAACACAAATTTCTAAAGACATATCACGACCCGTAGTCTCTCCTTCCAACGGGTACGAGATACCCACAATAGTGGTGATGGCGTAACCATTCGGTTTCACATACCCGCAACGGATAGCCGAACGCGTCGTTAAATAAAATTGGTTGTTAAAAAAATATAAAACAATATATTTTGTAGTAGATATAGTGCTACGGAGAGATCCATAGTAATTGTGGTCACTATCTTTTACTTGAGTAAGCAAGCAAACAGAAGTAGCTAGCTAGACCAGCCTTATGTCACCCCTATATATATATCCAATTAATTAATTTTTTTATCTTAAATAATATTAATTGTAATAAAAAATTACAAAATTACATAGAACACATTTTTGCTAAATAGGTCTTATCGTATCTAAACAGGTGCTCATTATGACGGCCTTATTTAGGAAAAGGAGGGGGGGTCAGGTTGTGTCACACGATAGAAAGTGTGAAAGAGAACGCTGCAGAGGTTGGTGGAGAGGAGAGACATTGTTTGTGGGTGGTCGTTAACATTGTTGTCGGTGACCAGGGGTTTTGGGGGTAGGCGATGGTTTGCTGAGATGACACTTGGGTTGTTCACGGCAAGCGCCCCCACTTCCCTAAGGGTTTAAATATATTTTATCAAGACATTTAGGTGCTGTTTGTTTTTGCAGACATAAACTGTCTGCAAGCTGATTTCATCTGTTTTCATGTCTGCAACTGAAGATGTGGTCTGAAGATCTGCAAGCTGAAAATATAAGACTGTTTGTTTTTATAAGCTGATACTGTCTGCATAACTGTCAAACTTATCTCACAAGATAGAAGTCATTTATTCAAGTTACATAGAAAATATAATAATAAAATTGTGGCGGCGGACGGTGGGTAGTGGCGATGGATGGTGGTAATGGACGGTTTTGGTGGGTGGTGGACGGTGGTAGTTGACGGTGATGGCGTCCGACAGTGGGTGGTGGTGGTGATGAACGGTTGTGGTGGGTGGTGGACGGTGGTGATTGGTGGTGGCTGTGATGGATGGTGGTGGTGGTGGTGGTGGCGGACGATGGGTAGTGGTGGTGGATGCTGGTAGTGGCGGCGGACGGTGGGTAGTGGCGGTGGATGGTGGTGGACGGTGGCAGTGGGGGATGGTGGTGGTGGCGTACGGTGGGTGGTGGTGGCGGACGGTGGTGGGAGGAGTGGATGAGAGGGTGGCTTCAAAGGGATAAGAGTATGATTTTTTGCGAAGATGTTTTAAGCAAGATTTCTTTGCTTTTCTTTTAAGATGAAAGAAGATAACTTAAGATCTGTTTTAAGAAAAAAAACAAACAGTCTTCAAGGGTAATGTCTGCGCGCGTGCAGACATTAGCTCCCTTGAAGATGTTTGAAGAAAAAACAAACACCCCTTAGTTGTCGTTATTAATTTCATTTAAGCCTATAAGACTAATCCATACCCTATTAAAAAAACCCTTTACTTTAATGTTATTAATGTCATGCCTCTTAACACGTTTTATCATCAATTATGTTGTTAGAAAGATTACATATCATATACACATGTTTATATGATATTATGGTTAAACGAATTGAAATAGTAAGTTTTTTATTTTCTTGAAGAGCAGGTTTCATTTCAACAAAAACACCATACAACAAAGATCATTCAAACAAAAACGAAATAGTTGCCGCATAATATTTTATTGTAAGAAGTAATATAATAAAATAAGTATATAAACGTCAATTAGTTGGTGGTCAAATGGTAACGAAGAGACTTGATATTTCATGTAACCCAATTTCGATTCATACCCTCATCAATTACTTTCGGCGGCATCAGGTGATGATGGAAAAGTAGAGTAGATGACGACGTTCACTAGCTAGATCCTTGAACTGGACGGGTTTCACCTCAACATATTGTCATGTCTTCTGACGAGTATTCCCGAGCTTTTGCCTTACGTGAGGGTTTTCCTCGGATCAAAATACGAGTGTCTACTGGTGTTATGAATTTATTCAATACCTCATTTGAATGATTCGTTGATATTTAAAAAAATAATTATATTAACATAATGTTATTGCAAAATAGTATTAATAATTAAAAAAAGAGGTTGGAGGGCAGTAGTGACAGGTTAAGTAAAAAGTCTAGAAACCTAGTTTCTTCAACTCTACTTCTGATCCCCTGACAATTTTCTCTCACACGCACGCATAAACTCCGTACCCCTCATCTTTTACGTTATTCCATTTTTTACCCTCACCCTTTAAATGCTCCATCCATTATATGAGCATAAAATTAAGACTTAGATTCATACGTTAGTTGAACAAAATAAATAATAAATATTTAAATACTTAATAAATTATTAATCTAATTTTAAATTGATTAAGATTGTATATGGGCATTAGAATATTAGAGGCAGACCTAAACTCATTTGGGATGAACGTATTAGACATGATTTGTTAGCTTTATACAGTTATGAAAACATTGTCAAAGATAGGATTTCGTGGAGACGTGTAATTACGGTTAAAGATCTATAAGTGATGGTTCCGACTTTGCTTCCTGTGTCCGTATGGTGTTTATGATAGGGTAATAATTATTATTTTTGCCCTTGGCACTCTATGTTAGTGGTAGTTTTCTACTTCCGTAGTTTTGAATCGATAATTAGCATACCATAAATATTTGTTATTGGTGTTATGCTTTACATCCGGGTTTTGTCTAGAGCCGAGGGTCTTACTGAAAAAAAACTCTTTATCCTTTGAGATAAAGGTATGATTTGCCTATATCCTATCATTCCTAGGCCATACCAAATATAGTTTTGCTATTTGTGAGAGTCTACGGGGCATGGATGATGACGATGATGATTACTATTTTTGTCGGTTTGAAAACGTTTTCTAAATATAAATTATAGTTTATTTTATACAATATTTGAAGCTATATTATTTTGAAAATAAAGGTTAAAATCTAAAGAATGGATGAGCAAGAGAAATATGTATTAATATAAGCGTAAAGTTAAAATACAAAGGATAATAAAAATGAGAAATGTTAGAAGTAATATAGCTCATTGATCTTAGATTCGAATGATTGAGATTAATTTAATAAATAAAATTTGATGGAAATGGCATGAAGGTAATAACTCACACTTGTTGATTTTCTTTCTCCACATGCAAGGCACATGTCAATTCCCCCCATAATTTTAAAATGTCCATAACTTTTTCGTACGACACTATTTTTTAAAAAAATCACCATAATAATAAGCGTTTTTTTTTGTCTTTAATATGAGTATCATATTGTTATATAAAAATAAAATAAATTAATGGGTTTTTTTAATTGAGATTTTTGTTGTTCATTGTGTCTTTTAGTTGAGTTTTTATATGAATTATATTATAGATTTTGATCATTATATTTTTCAGTTGGTACTCATATTAAAGACAAAAATTAAAACAAAGATTACGTCATTGTGTCGTTTTGTTTGTCATTAACTTTTAGTAATTGTGTAATACGTTCATTGTCTTTTATTCGAATTGACATATGAAAAATTCATTTAATTTGTGAAAAATAGTATTGCGTTCATTGTATATTACGTTCAAGTCATTGTGTAATATGTTGTTTCCATTGTGTTTTACGTTTCAAGTCATTGTGTTATATATATTCACCATTGTGTTTTTCGTTTCAAGTTAGTGTGTAACATGTATTAATCATTGTGTTTTATGTATTAGATAAATTGTTGTTATTTTATCATTATTTTTACATATTATTATTACACAACGGTGTTATTAATATTTAAAAAAACATAATGATGAGTTGAAAGACTCAATGACGAAAAAAGACACAATGATAAGTGAAAAGACACAATGGTGTGCGAAAAAACACATTGACATCCTTTTTGTTTTAAATTTTATATAACAAAAATTATACTCATATTAAAGATAATAAAACACTTGTTATTATGATGAATTTTTTAAAAAAAATATATCATACAACAAATTATAAACGTTCTAAAATGATAGGAGTATTAACATGTGACTTGAATATGGAGGGAGAAAATGTGTACAATTAACTCTATACCCTTTTTATTTTGGTCCCCACTTGATACATGTCAATTATTTATGGCTTCTCACACTTCTTATTTTTGCTACCCTTTGTAGAATAATTTGACCCGTTAATATAATTACTTTGAAATAATAAATATTTATATAACTTAAATTGTTATATATTGTTATATAATTCGTATGTTAGTTCTTAATCCTCTAGATTATTTATACTCGCAATAATGATAAAAGTCACATCAAAACTTATATATTCTCTTCTCTCTCTTTTTTTTTTCTTTTGTCCTTGTTGTTTTGTTTCCTGTATATTTACTTTTTTAACTTATGATAGCATATCCGATCGACTTTGTATAGCGGATGTATAACAGCTAAATACTTAAATATATAATAGATGTGACTAGATGTATAACAGTTAAATATAAACTAGTTTAAATCAAAATTATTAGCAATGAGATACATAAATAATAACATAAAATAAACTATTTTATGTTCATCGTTCTTGGGTTCCATCATTTAGTTCGGACTAAAATACAACAATAAATTAAATAAAAAAACATATAAAAAAAATTAAGCTTCAAAGTACAAAGTCCAATTGGCAACTTTATTTTAATTTCTGTTTTAATAAAGCTTCAAAGATCAAGGGCTAAAAGTGAAAATACATTTAAATTATAATATGCTAATTTATTTTAATTTCTGTTTTAATTAGCCATCTCCTTCATTCTGTTTTTCCGATTTGGGTTTCCGGCCGTCGGAATCCGACGCTGGCCAATGTTAATATTATCCAACGGCTCTATTCTTCATACCAACGGCTCTTCACGCATTCCCAATACCCCTTTACGCCTCTGCCCTCCCGCTAGCGGCCTTGTGCCTGCTTTGAAAGCCGGTGCTCGCGCCCCTCTCGCGCCTCGGTGGTGTGGTGCTCGCGCCCCGGGGCGCGAGCGGATGGGCTCACGCGCCCCCTCTCGCGCTCCACACCCCTCAACCTTATCGGCACACGTGTAAGGTACAACTACTATATGCTCTGACAGGTTTAACTGTACAACCTTTTTATGCATATGCTTTGTCGTTTTCTTTCGGTTGACTTTTATGACTCTTCAATCAAAATTGATTTGACTTTCTGCTGGTTTAGTTTTGTCATAATAATTTGATGATTTAAAAATTTTTAAAAAAATATTAATGAAATAATATAATAATAGAGTTTTATTAATTCTTTTAACTTGTATTAATTTGTATGTGAATTAAATTCTTGATTTTGGTTTATTTTTTATACGAATCTGCAAACATGTTTAGCTAAACGAGTTGTTTTTGAATTGATGTTACTAGTTCTTTGAGTGTCCTTTTAATTTTATAACTTTTAGAAAATAACTTATACCGACTGAAATATTTTATGTCGATTTTGCAGGATGAATGGGTGATTTGTAGAATATTTCATAAACTAGGGCTAAAGAAATCAAATGGTGGACAAAACTACCCTCACTTTGAGCACCACCAATCAACACTTGAACCATCACCCTCAACTCCCAAACCTGTTGAAATTACCAAAAGGCCCTTTCACGACGACACAACCGCCATCTTGCACCACCATAATCCACCGGTGCCACCCTTCCAAAACCAATATTTATTTGATGACAACCATCAAGAAATCCATGATCAAGACATCAAGTCACTTCTAAACCTACATACATTTCCAACCCTAAATCATACCCCTAACCAAACCATGGTTAAGCCTCTATTCCCAAATCAATCCCTTGCCCCTTGTACCCATGTTGCCAAAATGTGCAAAACCGAGGCTCATTTTAGCACTCAAGAACTCCCTGGTGCTAACCTACACCGGTGGGACACAGATTACATCCCCCCGACTCCATTGTTTTTATTTGAGCAACCAGCGCTCGGGGGAATGACTCACTTTTTCAATGGTGGCAGTGCAAGATTAGATGCAGGGAGTACGAGTGATCATAGCAATGTGGTGGGCACATTAGACAAGGTTGTGTTTAATAATTCGATGCTACCATCTATATGATATGATCACGGTACTTTTATATATATAAATAAATGTTATAAAACCTATGATAAAAGTTATATAATTTGGGCTTGGGTTGAGTTTCCTAGACATGAATAAAAATGATAACCTTTATTCTCAAATAAACCCCCTACCCATATTGCTAAAATGTGCAAAATCGAGGCTTATTTTAGCACTCGAGAATTCCATTATGCTAGCTTGCACTAGTGTGAGACAAATTATATCTCCCATACTCCGTTCCCATTTAAGCAAACGGAGTTTGGAGGAATGGGTCATTTTTTTCAATGGTGGAAGTGTAAGATTAGAATCGGGATGCACAAGTGATTGTAGGCTCGTCACAATGCGAAGGGGGCGTTGGACAAAGTCGGGTTAAATAATTTGTTTTTACTAACTATAAGATATGACCATAGGGGACAATGGTACTTTAAATAGGTAAACAAGTTCTCCAAAAGCTATGATAAAAGTTATATAACTTGTGTTTGGATTGAGTTTCTTGATTTGGATAAAAATTGGATAGGGGAAATGTGAATATAAATGTGTCCAATCCAAAAGGGCTAAAAGTGGTAAAAAGTTAAACGATGTCGTTTGTATGCAAGATTACATTTATGAGTTGAGTGGATGGGTTGGATTTGATTAAAGATTGGAAGCTTTTGACGTCAACTCACCATCAATAGTGACGTATGTCAATCTCAACTTGGGTTTTCACCATCATACAATATGAATACTGCAAGCATAATCCATTATTTTATGTAACTAAATCAGAAACTTATTAGGGGAAAAAAAAGCAAAACTTATTTTCAACCAATTTGTTGGGCATTTTGTTAATAACACAAAAATATTTTTCTTAATAAAAACATATTTTAAATGTGAATACACAATGTTTTGTAGAAAAAATTCTGAACATTTTTAATTAAATTTTGCGTGTCATTGGTTAAACCCTATTTTACCTAAATGACATGTGATAATGTATACATTTTTAACAAAATTTAGAACTACCCTCAAAACTAGACTTCCTGAGTCAGGATAACCGTCCATCTCGATTTTGAAGCTCTAGGCTTCACTTACACAGGTAGTAGCGAAGCTTGGACTAAAACATCGGGGCGGCCGCGGGAATGTATACAAAATTTCACAAAGGGGGGCGGGCTCAATTTTCGATCGAAAACGGCTAAATTTACGCTGCGTATAAAAAAATTCGCCCGAAAACGGCTAAATTTTACACTACCTATACAAACTTTCTGTAACACCCCGACCAAAGGCGGATTATACATCGGGGCGCCACATATTGTTTCATTACTCGTGACACTATTTGGGTGTCAATATTTAATAAATACATTCATTCGCGCACGCGCAGAGTAAACACAGATAACATAAATCAACATAATTCAATATATTATAAGGCAAAATATTCGAACAACAATAACTTGTCTTGATACATTTTAATCTAGGTCCAAAAGTAAAAACGTCCTACGTGTCCACAAGCTCCAAATGTAGCTACAGCAAACCTGAACATGTGTTAAAATAAACGTCAAACACTTGCGTGTTGGTGAGAAATCAAGTTTAATACAATACATAGGTAACAATAAATCTGCGCGCAACACGTGTATGTCTGGTGTTTAACAAGGGTGCAATCAGATTGTGATCAAGCCTAAATAGATCATAGCTCATAGTTCATAGTTCAATCCGTGCTCCCAATTGAGCACAAAAACGAGAAAACATCTGTGCAAGTGTAAACAAAGAAAACCGTAAACGATAGGTCTCCCGTGTTCATCTAATGGATCCATGAAAACTTCGGAATAGGCCGAACAAAGCGGTTAATGATACACACATACAAATAAACAGCCAAGTAAACGTCCTCAACACATGGGATACTGCGCGACTAAAGTTCATAAACAAGTTTAAGACTCTAAGTTTGTACGAACACATGAACATCCCAAAACATTAAAAATAAAAAGGGATTAGGTACGAGATTACTCACTTGATAAACGGTGCGGTGTAAGATAAGCAAGAACCAACTTTAAACAAGCACAAGTTAACCTATAATTAAAGATTATTGTTTTAACGATTGGTTTTAAGTCTTGATTATAAGTTAGCATAATTAATAAGTAACTTAAACAAATTATTATATATAATATATATATTACCGGAAAAGCAGGACAGAACAGGGAGGAAGACGGAGGCAGAGAGGGGGGCGGCAGAGAGAGCAAGGAGAACAGGAGAGATTAAGTGTTTTGTGTGTGTAGTGTTAGGAAAAATAATACTATTATTTATAGAGAAACCCTAGGGACACAATCCCTAGAAAAAGGGGAAAAGATCTCAAAAAGCAAAAGATTCCAAAAGCAAAAGATATCAAAAGATATGGCAGCACGGAAAAAGAGAAAAAGCTGACAGGTTAACAGTAAAAAGGCATGGGCGGTTCAGATAAAGGTACTGGTCAGGCATGGAAAAAGCAGATCTCAAAAGATAATGTCAGTCACTTTTTCTGCCAACCAATGGGGTTGGTGCGCATGCTGCGCCAAAAGTGGCTTTTCAGACATAAAGCAGATTAGGTCAACAGCACAAAAGATAAGACAACACAAAAGCAACGGCTAGATTAAACAGAAGAAAACTCAAAGGGTTTAGCGCGAGAAGGCTCGAGCGCGAAGGCAGACACAGAAGGTCAAGAGAGCGCGAGCGCGAAGGCAGACGGAACCAACCTTAACGCGTCGCGGAAAGAACTACATTTCTAAGCGCGCCGCGGGAAGAATCACATTTCTTAGCGCGCCGCGGGAGGAACTAAAATTCCTAGCGCGCCGCGGGAAGAACTATAATTCTTCGCGCGTCGAGGGATGAACTACGATTCTTAGCGCGCTGCGAGAAGAACTACAAATCCTTAGCGCGTCGCGGGAAGAACTACCGTTCTTAGCGCGCTGCGAGAAGAATTACAATTCTTAGCGCGATGCGAGAAGAGTTCGTCTCGCGTATCGCTGTAACAGGTGGTCTTCACGCAGGATTCCTTGTAAGGGGTCTGGCGCGTGGAGCTGCGCAGACAACCTTAGGCGGGAAGGAACAAAGGACAAGCAAAGAGTTAGAAGAAAGAGGGAAACAAGGCGTAAGGGCGGGACGGCGACAAGAGGGAAAAGAAGGCGGAAAGAGAAAAGAAGAGGGACGGGACGGCGGAAAGGAAAAGAGAGGAAGAGGCGGGAAGGAAAACATTATTATTAAAAATAAAGTATAAGTATAAATAAATATTAAATCATAAAAGAAAGAGATCGGGTCAGAGAAACGGGTACCTGGGTCGGGTCGGATCGGGGCAGATGTCACACTTTCGGCCGAAAATGGATAAATTTACACCATGTATAAAAAAAATTCTGACGAAAACGGGTAAATTTACACTGCAACATAAGTGGGCCGGGGCCAACCCAGACCCTAAGAAACCTTCGCCATTGTACACAGGAACACCATCAATTGGGAAACCCGGTGTTATGAAAAAACCGCCTGAGTCAGTTTTCAAACCTAATACCCCTAAGTATAGGTGATCAAATCGAGTTGGTCAAAGGAACCGGAACCGGTTCAGAACCGGTTCCATTTGTCAACATCACTGTTTAAACCGGTTCCATGGTCGAACCGGTTAGGGAACCGAACCGGTTCCCCAACCCTCGGATCCGGAACCGGTTCTGACCGGTTCCTAAACCGGTTCTTACACTGTAACCGGTTGGAACCGGTTACAGTGTAAAATATTATTTTTTTTTTCGTTTTTCGTTTCCGCTGCTTGTGTAGGTGATGATTTGTGTTCTTCTGATTTCTGAAGAGGCTCATGCTACTTTTGTTGTTCACCCACAAAGCAATGGTAAACAACATATTGAACTTAATGCTATGAGTGTCAGCGTGTTTGAATTGATTAGTCTGTATCGTGTATCGTGTAATGGTGAACTTAAATCTGTATCGTGTTACATTTGTTGAGTTTGCTATGTATTATAGTCTTTTGGCTTACGCAAGTCAAATGCTGAATTATAATCAAGAGCGGTGTTATACGATTCGTATTTGTATAACATGTTAAATAAAAAAAACAATTAACATAAAATTCATTTTATTTACTTTAAGAAGTTCAAAAAAAAAGGTTACATGTTTTAAAATATTCAAAAACAAACTAACAAAACATTAAACTTATAAATATAAAGTTGTGACATATTATTTCTAGAAAAGTCTTCTTGTTCATCGTAATTATTGAGTGGCGACTTATTCATCAGAATTACTTGTAGAAACGCCTTCTTGTTCGTCGTGCACTCGAACATCAAGTGGTGTTTCGTCTTCCAGAGTGGTTACGTGTTGAACACGATCGATTGAGTCCAAGTGATCCTTCAAGCAAATGCACATCTCCACCGACTCCGAATTCAGTCTTGTTCTTCTCACCGATATTACCCTGCCACTAAGAGAAAAAGCAGATTCCGAAGATACCGTAGAAGCTTGGGCGGTTAGTAAATCACGGGCCATGGTGGCAAGAATCGGAAACTCGGTTTCCTTTACCTTCTACCAAGCCAAAACATCAAAAGTGCCATATTCCTCTTCGGATAAACCGGTAGAGAAATCATATGCACTATACCTACCTAGTTCGCTTGAAGGGGTGTTACCCCTTTGTTTTTTAGCCGTTACGTTGCGAACGGTGTTCATAAGGCTAATCATGGGGTCTCGTACTCTAGTAGCACTTGAACTTGATGAAGACCCCCCCGGCGTAGGCATGTGTATGTTTGACCCATATTTATTTATATAAAAGTCATACATAAATTTAAAATTCAAGTTAAAATCATTTTGTGCCTCTGTTGAAAAGTTTGGGTCAACTTCATGCATATCTAAGGCTGAAAAAATTTCGTCTATCACACATTCAACCCCCGTAACATTTAACATTGGGTTTAAAGCGGCAGCGCAAGTAAAAACCGGTGGCAATTCAAGAAAGTATTTTTTTAATTTAAACTTCATTGGTAATATGATGTTTGAAAACATTGGACTTTTATTTTCAAATTCTTTAAGATTGTTAACGATTAAAAATAACTCCGAAAGAACCAAGGGACTTGTCGGATAATACGTTCCCGATAGTTTCGTAGTTGATGTTTTAAAAACTTCAAGAAAAGTCGATAAGTCATTGATAATTTCCCATTTCTCATTTGAAAAGGGGATTGTCAAATCATTCTCGGCAAGACTAGAATGAAACATTTGTAAAGTTTCTCTTTGTTTCAAAGCACTTTGAAACATTATGCAAGTGGAATTCCATCGATGAGGTACATCCCAATTAGCTCCCAAAGCTTTTCTTCCCGTATCTTTACAAAATTTTCTATAATCCATTTGTCTTTTTTTACTTTTCTTAAAAACTTCATGTAGCATTACTCTAAAATCGTTTATAACCGATGTAACCTCATCCGAAGCAAGTCCGTCGTGCACGATTAAATTAATGATATGTGCAACACACCTTGAGTGAAAAAATACACCATTGCAAATCGGCGTATATTTTAATTTTAATTTATCAACCGCCGATGTATTATTCGACGCGTTATCAAATGCAATTGAAAATATTTTATTTTCTAGTTTATAAGTTTTTATAACATAATCTAAAATTTCAAACAAATTATCTCTCGTATGTGGATACTCAAAGAGTTCGAAAGCAATGGTGCGTTTCATCATTTCCCACGATGACGGGTCTACCCAATGAGCGGTGACACAAAGATAAGATTCGGGTAGACCATGTGGAGCCGACCAAACATCACTAGTTAAGTTTATTCCCGTATTTATATTTTCAAAATATGCAATTAGTACCTCTTTGGCCTTCTTCCACAATTTTAAACAATAACGTTTAAGAGTATGACGACTTACGTGAGTGTATTGTGGTTGAAGCGTATCTCGAATCATGGCGGTTAAGCGAGGGTTGTCGAAGTGGCTAAACGGCAAAGCTTCTTGAATCACAAACTTCGCTATACGATCTTGAACTCGATCAATTTGGTATGTAAATATTCCGCCTTCACTATCCATTTGCGTTTGTTGCGACTCGACGTTCTGTTTCAACGCCCTGCAATACGGTCTTTCGATGTGTTTCTTCAAATTTGAATTCGAAAGTGGGTTTAAATAAATCCCACAAAACTTGCACCGAGCCTTCAATGAATGGTCACTCAATTCAACCAAATCCCAATTGCACCAAATCTCTTGATTACGATTATGAGGTACAATACGAACGAAACTTGGTCCGGCGGTGGAACCTTGACCAACCGATGATTGTGAGGCAGCCATAACAACAAATATGAATATAGAAGAAGAGAAAACAAGAGATTAGAGAACTCGGAACGTTGTAATAGCGTTTTTTTGTATTTTTTTGCGTTCGGGTTTGCGTTTTGAGTGTTGTGATGAACCCATTACACCAAATACCTATTTATACTAGTAGTGGGGTGTTTGGGGAGCCAAAAAACGGCCATTTTTGACCCCAACGGTCAAAAAACGGCCATAAAACCGTTTCCCAACGGCTAGAACTACTCCAACGGCTAGAACCGGTTCCGAACCGGTTCCAGAACCGGTTCCGGTTCGGTTCCGGTTCCTACCCGGTCCACCTCCAAAAATGTCAAACCGGTCCCGGATCGTCGGGTTGAAATGGAACCGAACCGGTTCCTACGAAAAACGGGTAGGAACCGGTTCGGTTCCGGTTCGGTTCCACCGAACCGGTTCCAGGAACCGGTTTTGTTGTCCACCTCTACTGCCCTAAGATCACAAATCTTAACTATCAACCCATGCCATTATATCAAGTGATCAATGGCTAATACAAACATAAAATAGCTATAAATCTTGTATTTGATTATAGGATGGATACTCGTTACTTATTATCCACAGGGGTCGCCTCTTGTTGGGCTATTTTAACAAAGTATTACTTTAGTTTGGATCGAAACGATTTAAAGACAATCACAATGGTTTATGTAAAAATGTATCAAAACTGATTCACGCTATAACCTTTTATGATGACCAATGAAGGGGACAACGGTGATACAGAGGTCAGGGTGCTGGTTGTGAGGTGGCGACGGTAATGCCGGCAACCACGTCGACAACTGTATGTTTTGGCCCATAGCCATGATATAATAGAGTACAACCAAATCAACACTGTTTTCTAATCTGAATCAACTCTAATGAACACACAATTTTCCACCCTCGCTTGCTCATGCCATATTGCCAATTAGCGGGGTTTGCGATCGGTTTGGGTCAGTTTTAAGCTAACAACCAAAATTTCAGATTTTGATAACAGTTCGGTTTCGTTATTGGGTTGGGCTGGGTTCGGTTTAATTTTCATTTTTCAGTTTCACCATTAAGACTTAAAAAAAAAATTGGGGACATGTCATCGAATACTTGAAAGAAAAGACTTCACTTCTCGGTTTAGAAAATTCAAGAATCGCACAAAAACACATAATTGGATCGTTTCAAGTGCTCAACTCACCCGTTTTCCCCCTTTACCCAGTAATCAAAAGAACAATAGAAAAAGATATAAGGTTTAGGACCTGGCTGCATTGGTCAATATTTTATGACAATCAAGTATATAATAAAAACAGAAATAAATAGCCTAAAGCAGCCAAACTACGTTTCCAAATGGCAAATACGGCTAACCATTAGAATTATTGCGGTCCATCCTTCTGCCACACACATTTCTACAATTTCCAAGCAAAAGCAAGCTGCAACATAAGAACAGTTATTAGCCAACTAAGTAATGTAAAGATTATAAATTCTAGAAAACGAATACAAAATGACAAGTCATAAAGGCCGTAATGTGAAGCTAATGATGCAAGTTTTCACATAGATGTACAAATTATACTAACTGATAGTTAATCTTGACATATATACAATATCACAAACACAGTCAACTCGATAGATGGGTTATAATACTCAAAAACTAGTTCACTACAATACCCTAAATTATTATTACCAGAACGCAAAAAGTATGCAACTCAAACAAGAATATTATAAACTTATTTCAGAAGATATAACCATGAATTGAACCATAAAACAACTAACTGTGTAAATAAAAACAAAAAAGTAATATTTTGTATTGATGATTATACAAGTCTTGTTCCATTTGTTGTTTCATTATACCTTTTGACAAAAACCGGCATAGATTGCTTAACAAATTTAAATCATCATCATCATCATCGTACTCAGTATATCCCACCAATAGCAAAGCTATGGTAGGGTCTGAGGAGGGTAAGATGTAGGCAGCCTTACCTCTACCCCATAGGGATAGAGAGGCTGCTTCCGGTGAGACCCCCGGCTCGATAGTAGTTTTGCATCAAGCCTTGGACATAAGGCACATAGCACTCAATCATCGGGACACCGGCTGATCGGTGCATGTACCCTTATCTTTCAGCTATCAACGCCACTACATGATGCCTGATTAACCGTCCGTCACTTTTAACGTTATTTTCACGCGGTTATTAAAATAACGTCAAAATTAGTGCAATTTCACTTTTTGCCCACCCGAGGGTTCACACATATATACATCATATGTGCGCACCGCAAGCACGGCTATTCCATACAGAAAAATTGCTTAACAAATTTAAATCATATAGGAAAATTCCAATCCCAAAACATTCAAATTTGCCAATTATGCTTCATGCTAAAACCGAAAAAATGTGTCAGTTTGAAGAGCAATCTATTCAATAATCATTAGCACATATGATTCGAATGTACATATCGTCACCTAAGATTAGCATCTTATTTCCTAAAGTAGCATTATAGCCATGTACTTTGTACTATGAAAGATACACATGCCAGTTGTCACATGTTAACGTATACGAATGCGTTCATTACAAAATGAGTTTTAAGTAAAAAAAACCTTGAGAACCGCATAAACACTTTGTGTCTTTCTAACTCCATTATATATGTCAGGCAATACATACATATGAGGTTATCTACTTAAAACTAATGTGGTATTGAGATTGCCCGATTATATACTTATATGATATCCTTGAATTGATGAAAATTGAAAATGCATCATCTAATCATACTTCGTCAATGTGCTTTGTATGTGAAATTTTTGTAGCTTTTTAGATATAAAAAGTAGCCTCTCATCAATTTATAGAAGGTACTATTCAATCTGTTATTGAGTTCAATCAAATGCCTCAAAAAATCCAAAACCAATATACAAACTAAATTGCAAAAACAATATTTAAGTTTTAAAAATCTATTATTTACGTATCTATTCAAACATCACTACAGTCATAAGAGTAATTGTAGAACACAGTCCCACACAGATCCATTATGAAAAAACTGATGGTTCCACCTTTCTATTACAACACTCATCTGCTCTTAAATATTCATTCATCGCTTATATCCACGCAATCTGATTTAAACATTCTCAACAATCACATAATCACAATTTGAACATGTGTAGTCCATAACTATATTGGTTATAAACAAACAAACAAACAAGCAAGCCCTAAAACATTTATATCCATCTGCTTTTTGCAATTCAGTTCATATCTCACCAGTACAAAATTAAATTCAAACAAACATAAGATATTCAAATCAAATAATCACAATCAAATCATATAATCTTCAAATCAAATAGTCAAAACTTTGAACATATGCAATCCATACACAATTACTAACAAAAAAAACCCTAGGGAATTTTAACAGATTCAACAGAATATAATCATAAATCAACAATAACAACTAACCTATATAGATCTCTCAATTTACTTATTTAGGAACAGATTTATTGTTATAAACAAAATCTGAAGAATAATAGACGAGCGAAGCAACCATAGCTGCCAAAAGCACACCGAAGACACACACAGCAGCTCATCGTCTCTCATTATCACAATTTCAAATCAAATAGTAGGGGTGTAAACGAGCCAATCCGCTCGTGAGCTACTCTACATCAGCTCACAAAAAGCTCCGAAAGAGCGGAGCTAAAACGAGCTCGAGCCTAAAAATTAGCTTGTTTAACAAACGACCCCGAGCCTGAGCTTCACTTCCCGAGCTCAAGTCGTGGCTCAAGAACCTAATATTTATATAATTTTTATTTCAAAAATATAATGTGTATTTTTATATATAACTTGATTAATATTTATAATAAACGAGCCGAGCTCGAACTTAAAAAAATACTCATAATCCGAGATCGAGCATTAAAAATCAAGCCCGAAACAAGCCAGGCTTGAGCTCTCTGTAAGTTAAACGAGCCGAGCTCGAAACTAGTCGCACTCGGGCTCGGCTTGTATGCACCCCTATCAAATAGTCAAACCTTGAGCATACGCAATCCATATTAATCAATCCGTAATTCAAATACATAATCAATAACACAAATCATCGCAACTTAAACACTAAATTAACAAACTAACTAACTAACCCTAGGCCGTTATAACAGATCCAACAGAACAATGTACGCAACAATAACAACTAACCTATATAGAACTGTCTATTTAGACTCATATTTCTTCTTGTAAACAAATTTGGAGAAGAGTAGATGAGCAAAGCAACCATGGCTGCAGGATGCACCACGAAGACAGACACACCAACCAGTGTTTTCACCAGTGGCTCACCATCTCCCATTATCTCAAATCAAATAGCAAGAGCGTATATGAGCCAAGCCGCTCACGAACTACTCGAAATTGGCTCACAAAATGCTTGAAACAAGCCGAGCTTAAATGAGCTCAAGCTTCTCTTATCGAGCTCGGGCTTGCTAGCCTAATATCTACACAAATTTAATTTAGAATATTTAATGTAAATTTATATAATCATTATTATATATATAATTATGATGAAAAATAACTAAAAAATATATTTTATTATGTATAAAATTATAATTATATATACGAGAATGTATATATATATATATATAATAAACAAACAAGCTGAGCTCGAGCTTGAGAAACTACTCGTGAGTCATGATCTGAGCTCGAGCATTATAAATCAAGCTCGAGCTCTCTGTAAGTTAAACGAGCCAAGCTCGAGTCTAGTGACTAGTGGCACTCGGGCTCTCGGCAAACTTTGAGCATATGCAATCCATATGAATCAATCCCTAATTCAAATACATAATCAACACCACAAATCATCTCAATTAATAAACTAACTAACTAACCCTAGGCCGTTATAACAGATCCAACAAAATAGCAAACACAACAACAACAACAACAATAATAATAATAATAATAATAACAAACCTCTATATAGATCTGTCTATTTAGACTCCGATTTCTTGTTATAGACGAAATCTGGAGGAGAGTAGATGAGCGAAGCCACCATGGCTGCCGGAAGCACACCGAAGACTGACACAGCGGCCAGTTTCTTCACCAGAGGCTCACCGTCTCGTGTTATCACCGAGAATAAGCCCTTAGTGTACCCCATGATTTGGTTTGATTATGAGAAATGATTTGATCTGTAGTGGTGTAATTGCAAACCCTAATGTGAAGGTCTTTGTTTGATTTAGAAATGAGGAAAGATGGATTTGTTTTAATTAAAAAAAACCAGGGAATAAGCCGCGTGACATACGGGGTGGAATAACTTGTCACTAAATATATTGAAATATAAAAACCTTTTTTAGCCGTTATTTTATACCTAACAAATTTTATACTCTTCTAAAACAACCTGTTTTGAAATATTTTCAATATTTAGTTGTCTTTTTTAAAAAAAAATTAAATTACTTTTTTGGACAAAGATAATTATTAGAGCGTAGAGAGTGGAGTCTGGATTAGAGGTGGGTAAAAGAACCGGTTAATCGAATTGACCTGAAATTAAATCGAAACTGAACCGGTTTGTAATTGATTATGTTGAAACCAATTTGGAACTTATTGAAACGTAAGTTCAGAACCGGTTTGTAATTCTCTCTACCGAACCAAAAAATAGCCAAAACCGAACCAAACCAATCAAACCCGAACATAAACCGATCGTAACCTGGTCAAGAAACTGGTTTTAACCTAAACCGGTCATAGATTGGTTTTGAATTTTGTTGACCAAACCGAACCTGTCTGAACCCCAACTGGTTTTGGGTTATAAACCGGTTTATGAACCTCTGTCAAGGAAGCATGGGATAAACCGATACGGGTGAGCACCATTCCATGGTTTTTTCTTGGGTCAATTTTCACTGGTTTTCGGGGAGTACAAGCAAGTTTCCCAAGAAATGTTAGGCAAATCAAGAAAAAGATATGGGGATGTTAAGACAATTTCGTGGGGTTTTCATCTAAGTAAAGGTATAATACTCCCCCCCCCCCCCCCCCGACACAAAAAAATTCATTTGCTTCTGTGTTTTTTTTTTGTTGGGTTGGGAGGGGGGGGTAAACGGAAATCAGGACGACTCTGTTTGCTCTTATTGTGTTTAAGTAACTATTGTTAGAGCCCACAATTGTTACCTGGTATACCAATGAATTGGTATAACCCATCTAAACATGTTTAAATGACGGTAAAAACACGCCAAACATGTCTTATTGGTGAATAAGAGAAGAATTAAATACATTATGATTTTCTATGTTGTTGATGAGGTGTATATATATATATGACTCCTACGAGCTTAATTAAAGCATTTGAATGCTAGAAAATATGATTTCATAAACTTTAATATTACATGACAATTGTCATAAAGTTTAAAACTGCATATTCTTTAACCAAATAGAAATGTTTTGCTATCCTTATTTCTCATATTTTATGTCTCTCATAATTTGATCAATTATAACTGGGCTAGATGAGACAAGCCTTCAACTCTAAATGGGCCAAACCCATATGGCCCATAATTCATATTTATTCAATCCACAAATATCATCTCACAAATAAACCATGTTCAAGTTTATATATACGTATAGTCTAATACTCCTAACAATTGGCCCGGGCCTACACATATACTTACGAGCTGAGCACGAGCTACATTGAACTCAAACACACCCTAAACATAATAATTTAAGCCGGTTTAATGATGTACTAACTTATGTTATATTACACACAAATATTGCATTTTTTTCAGGTTCACTCATTCTTGGGTCGAGCTCCAACAGCGAAAAACTCAGTGATCACTTCAAGTGGCATCCCTTTTGTTTCCGGGACCTTCAAGAACACGAACACCCATGAAATAACACACACGATGGCATAAATTCCGAAAACGCCCTCCAGCCCGATAGAAGAAAGCATCACTGGCAATGTGTATGTCACAATGATATCACATATCCAGAAGACTAGTGCACATATGGCAATGCAGATCCCACGAACCCGTGTTGGGAAGATTTCCGAGCATAATATGTTTGGGATCGGGCCGTAAGCCATGACAAAGCAGCAAAAGTAGACGACCACACATGCCGTTGAGATAACCGCGTGTATTACGGATCCGATGTTGATTATGTTACTGATAACGAGGGTCACGAGAGACGCGATTAGTACGGGAATTGTAGTCAGCAAAAGAGCCCTGAAATGAAAGAGTTAGTAACACGGTGTGAGGGGCATTTTCGTCTTTTCACATTGTGCTAGGTATATATATGTATATAGTAATATAGGCTCGTATATGGGTCATTTCAGCCCGTTTACCCATAATGGATTAGTTTGGGTTATGTTTTATGGAGGGGCATTTTTGTCTTTTTACATCATGCTATGTCTGAATGTATCCATGAACCACACTAAAAAGTAAAAACAACCGTTTTGACCCAAACCCGTTTGACCCGTTACCCAGCCCGCATGGCCCGTTTGGCCACATGTGATTATATGCTAATGTAAAAACAAGTTTAAATTACCTTCGACCCGTGATATCCATGAATCGCATGGCGATAGCAATACATGGAAGCATTAAAAGAGTTGTAAATGCACTGATAAGAAAAGAAGCAGAGTCTGAACCAAGGCCAAGGCTCGATAAAAGAACACTCACACCCGCTTGCTCGAGGATTTGAGGCGTGTAGTACATAACCCCGTTTATTCCTGAAAACTACATTTGAAATAAAACCAACATTTTTATTAATTTGTTCCAAAAAATTTACCAAAGTTTATTTTTTCAAGAAATGCAAGATTATTATCATATGATAATATACATTTTCTAATCAAATTGAGTATATTAATTAGTTTAAATAATGGACTGAAAAGTGCCCGATGATCGATCAACCCGACTAGGGGTGTAAACAAGCCAAGCCGCTCATGAGCTACAAGAGACCGACTCGTTAAAAGCATAAACTGAGCCAAGCTTAAAGGAGCTCGGACCTAAAAAATAAGCTTGTTTAATAAACGAGCCCAAGTCCAAGCTTCACTTGTTGGGCTTGGGTAAGCTTGCGAGTCTAACAAGCCTACGATTTATACTATTTTTTATTCAATATATTTACATGATAATAATAGTTATATATAAATTCATGATAAAAGTAACCAAAATGTATATACTGTATTATATAAAAAAATGAATTTTATATGTATAAATATATAATAAACAAGTCGAGCTTGAGCAGAATTCGATCTTTATAAAACTACTCACGAATGGAGCTCGAGCTTTATAAGTACAGCTCGAAATGAGCCGACCTCAAGCTTAGGTGAGGTCAGGCTCGGCTCGACTCGTTTACACCCCTAAACCCGAGTTGGCCGTTTGACCTGTACTGAAAAGTACCCGGTCGAAATGGGTTAAGCTAAACGTTTAACTAAAAAGGAAACAGCCAAACAATTTAACCAAGTTGAAAGCAACTCATACTGTATTGAAATGCATGAAACCGAAAAACCATTTTAGTAGATCAGATTACTGCAATCATATGTATCAAATTAATGTGTTATTAGATTTAAAAATGCATAAAAACATGTAACGGGCCGGGCCAACCCGACCCATCCTGTTTTGACCCGCACTAATAACTTACCTGCTGAAGCATTTGGATTGAAACCCCAACAAATAAAGCCCGTGAAACCCCGGGCTCACAAAGTGCAGACCACATTGGCGTTTTCGAAGCGGTTTCCGACGGGTGAACCATTGCGGGCCCCACAGGAACTTGACTCATGAGCTTTTTCGAGTACAGACTAGGTTGACTCACTAGAGCAGAAGCTTGAACATTGCAACCACTACCCATAACCGTAACAAGCGACTCGTGACCCGACCCGCCAGGCCCAACCGGTTCTTGATGCAAGTACATTCTCTTAAACCCGCCTTCGTTTTCCCCGTCCCCGTCTTCTTTCCCCGACAACTTCCACGCCAACTGCCACCCACCACCAATCCCCACGCCGCCATGTGGCGCTACCGGCCCGCTAGTCGCTTGGCGGGAAATCAACGGGCTATGTAAATTCTCATCCGATTCATTTCCATCGTCCGTTCCATACCCTTCATTTCCATTATGCACACTCTCTTCATCCCATTGATCATCTTTCGCCTGCAGGCCCGTGATGCTAAACATGCTGCCCCAGTTTGGGAATAACATGCTTCTCATACACCCTGACTCGGGTTGTTTTTCGTGAACACTGCCAAAGAGAGTAACGAGCGGGTCCATTAATGGGATACTCAAGTTAACCATGGTCCCTTGACGGGATACAAGACTACGCATGCTTTGACCTTTAACCGGTTTTGCTATATAAGAGAGACCCTTTTCGGGCCCGTATAACCGGTCTTGATAATTGGTATCTGCATTGTCTAAACCGATCATGTACTCTTCAATCGATGTGTCACCTCCAACCGCTAAACCTTCTGCTAGTAATGCCATTTCGCCTGTTGAATCAAGCTGTTATAGTTTACAAATAATAGCAGAAAACTTACCAACGAAAATGGGTCGGATCGGGCTAGGTTGGCCAAAAACAATTTTTTTACAAAATTTTAAGTGGGAAAACGACTACAAAGTATATCTTATTTCGATGATATATATACTTTCATAAAAAGTAATCATTGAAAGTAAACTTTGTGTTGAAAGGATAGGTTTGACCCGTTTATTTTTGGGTACGTTTTATTATACCCATTTTGACCCGTTAACGATAAAGCATGAGTTATAACTTATAACCCTAACGGCCCATTCAAAAGTAAATGGGTCGAAATTGCCACTTGTATATGGAGGAACGGAGCAGCCTAGTATAACTTAGTGGTGCGGGCTAATACGACCCATGTTTATATTCATGGCAAAAATATCAACCCTGACCCGCAAAAGTAAATTCATGTAACCAGAACACGACCCACTTAACCCATTTAGTTAAGTGTGTCTTACAGGTTGGCGGGTTATAACCAAGTTGTAAACTTGTTAATCGGGCTGTGAAAAAACGTTACAAATGGGTTAGTGGGTCAACTTGTTTACTTTACCAGATTGGCGGGCCGGCGTATTTAACTAAACGGGTTAAGCATGTCAACCAGAACACGACCCATTTGAAAAACGGGTTAAATATACCAACCAAAAACTCGTTTCGCCTACCAAAACGGGTTAGATAAAAATACCCGAAACATCTTCCACGCCTCGCAATATGCCAACATGTAGAAACCATTAACGACAACCCGAAAACCATGCAATATGCCAAAAACATTCCACCCGAGCCCGTGAACTGTGGGAGTGTATTTAACAGCCCCCTAACTTCAGGAGGCGCGGTTTCGGATATATAAATAGGAGTTAAAGTGACTGCTAAACCAACTCCAAATCCATCTATTAATCTTGCTAGTAAAAGAACATATACATTAGGTGACCAAAGCATTATTAATCCACCAATGAAGTAAAAGAAAGATGAGAGGATTAACATGGGCCTGCGGCCCACCGAGTCAGATATGGGCCCGGAGCAAGTCGTGATCAGGGTCGCCCCGATTAGTGACATGGCAACAACTAGGCCTTCTATTGTACTTCCAAGAGTTAGCTCCTTCTTTATGTATACAACAGCTCCTGTATACATACACATTATCAATATTATAAAGGCGTCATTTTCTGACACAACACGAAAACATAATATAGACGGGTTGACTTGTTTAGCATGCTTATTTTTATACATTTAAAAAGCATATGTTTTATGTTATAACTTAAACTGATTGGGCTTTTTATACCAAGATTAAAACATAAAATGCTTTATAGTTTTACACATTTGTATTGTTTGTTGTAAATATGTAAGTATTAATATGCAAAAAATTAAGTAAATAAATAAAAAACAAATTATTTTTTAGTTAAACGGGCCGTGTGTTCAGTTCAACTCGTGTTGTGTTTGGGCTAATGTCTCTAACACACTTTCCTGGTTCATGTTAAATTTTCTTGTTTGTGTCGGGTTTGACCCGTCAACCCATGAGCACGACCCATTTAACACGCCTAACGGGTCGGTTTGGGTTTATCCCTACAATAATAAAGATTAAAATGTTTAATAGTTTTACACATTTGTATTTTTGTTGTAAATATGTAACTTAAAGTATTAATATGCAAGAATAATAATAATAATAATAATAATAATAATAGTAATAATAATAATAATAATAATAATAATAATAATAATAATAATAATAATAATAATAAATAACAAGTATACAAATATATAAACAAATTATTTTTTGAGTTAAACGGGCCATGTTCAGTTCAACTGGTGTTGTGTTTGGGCTAATGTCTCTAACACAGTTTCCTAGTTCATGTTAAATTTTCTTGTTTGTGTCGGGTTTGACCCGTCAACCCACGAGCACGACACAAGTAACGCCCCTAACGGGTCGGTTTAGGTTTATCACTACATTAATAAAGAGAAAGAAGTGCAGTACCTGCAATTGTAGCATTATCCCAACCTTGTAAGAGATTACCAATTGTAGCAATAATAGCAACCAATGCAGCGCCATTCATCTTGTCAAACAAGACCCAATTTCTTCAATTCAAAACCCCAAATCATAACTTAAAAAAACTCATTTGTAAAAATAAGATTTTTAGTAATAATAAGCTTTCTCCATATCTTAACGTATACCCCCCCCCCCTCCTCCTCTTCCTAGGACTTATTACGAGACGAGCCAAGGTGGGTTGAAGCTCGAAATTAAATGAGGCAGCTCAGCCATTGACGAAGCTTAGTGAGGGCCCAACCCCCCCCCCCCCCCTTGTTTTTTTGCGCAGTAGTGTAAAGTTACCTGTTTTCGTCTGAACATTTATATACGTAGTGTAAATTTAGCCTTTTGCGACTAAAAATTTGAGCCCCCCCCCAAGCTCGTTCAAGCTTTGCCACTGCTCAGCTAGGCTCGAGCTCGATTTTGAAGTTAAACGAGCCTAAGATCGAGGCAACGAACCTAGCCAACCTTGGGTTGAGTTTGGCTCGGTTACAAAAATGAGCCAACTCAAGTTGTTTCAAATCAAATTTTTTTTAGCTAGTTTTATTCGAGATTTTATCGAGCGAGCCACGAGCTTTTTGAACAGAAAAACGATTAAAAATTATTTAAATTAAAAAACAAATATGCCCATTTCAGTTTCATACTCACAAAATAAAAATCTTGAATAAAAACTTATTTTTTGCAGCCCATTTTGATATCAAGAAAGAAAGATTTCAAGAAAGTACAAAGGTTCAAGAACTAGCAAGATTAAAAGTACAAGCTTTTAAGCTTTGTTTAGTACATCAAGATGATCATCACATGCATACACACATATTGTATCTATAGTTATAGAAGAAGCAGAAAATACCTGAAGCAGAGAGATGGGCCAAGAATTTTAATGGAATCTTGGAGAGTATGCTAAAAGTTACAATCTTTCTTTATAAATTATAAATCATTTAAGTTAGTAACATGGGAGGCTAGGAGGGTGTGCGAGCCACGTCATCGGCCGGGCACGTAAATTTCGGGGGCAAAAGCTTTCTTATACATATTACACATATGTGTTTTTTTTTTGTTAAAAATAAGGTTATTCGTAATGGTTTATAAGATATTAAATATTCAGAATGGTTTCTGTTTATAATAAATTGGTGGATAAAAGTTTTATCTATGTGCATTAGCGAATAAAAAAATTTCGTTATGGCCTACGGACCTTTTTATTTTAACTCGGCCGAAATATTTAAATTCTCTGAGACAGCCCATATTGAAAAAAAGTTACTTTTTAATCCCACCAAGTCACCAACCTTTCACTACCCAAAATAAAAATTCACTAAATTTCTCATAATTTCTTCAACACCAACACTTGTCTTGGATGTCTAAAGTCAGTTTGATTTGTGGGTCTTTTTTTAACTTGAAAATGATCTGTTTATAATATAACTAGGTTATAGACTATTGTATAATATTGTTAATAAATCTATACATGTTTTTATGAAAGCAATATAATTCATATCGCATGAATTAAATAATGAAAGGAATGTTCAATTTCTAAAAAAATAATATGAACAAACCTGTTTTTTTTTAAGAAAGATAAAAAATGTTTTATGAAAAGAACTATATAAATTATTATTATTAAAAAAATAGAGTGATGGGCAACAAAAAATAATAAAAAGAATTAGAAAAATGTAGATAACTAATATGAAAGAATCGTGGAAAAGGAAAAAAAACAAGTATGCATCAAATGGTGACATGTGACATAAAAATAAATTTATATTATACTTACATATAAATAATATACGTATTTAGACATAAGTTTAGTTAAGCTTGTCATATAAATGCTATCTTCAAATTCGTTTAAACCCGACTTTATTTTAAAATTTTAATGCGCTGACAGTTTACAAACAGCTCAATTCATTCATGGTCTCATGCGGGTTCAACAGTTCCAACTAAAACAGAAAACTTAAAAATAAGATCCGACGACAATGATTGATGGTCTTGTGGTTCATTAAACCCTTATTCTATTTAACTATTTACGTGTATACCTTTTCTTTTGTTTATTAGTTATTACACGTTTGAAAGATAATAAATGGTGAATGAATGTGACCCACGCAACACACAATTGAGGGTGTCTTTGTCACAATTATTTGAATCACCATCATATGATTTATTTTAGGTTTTGATGAATCACTTAATCTAAAAGTAGGAAAAAAGAAATATTTGCTTGAATTAAGCACTTAAATGGTATTAAAACAAAATTAGGGTTAATTAGAAAAATAATCATCAAGTAACATTTATTTTGAAGTGAATAGACGCTTGAGAAATATGTTAAGTTGATGCAAAATTAGGGTTGCTAAAGGTTTGTGTTCACGAGAATCCGATACTAACTCAAATATAGTGTCACACTCGTGAAACATATAGAACACATATGAATAAAATGGATGAACATGATACGTTGTGTAACCTTAAGAGGGTAGATGTACATTCATAATATAGGGTGAGGTTACTGTACAATATTGCTTAACGTACGATAGGTACGCAAGACGCTCAAAGACAAAAACAAAAACGCTCAAAGACAAAAATACTAAAACGCTCAGCCAAAAACCTAAAACGCTCAAAAATGGTTTTCGTGAAAGAAAAAGTAAAAAAAATTGAGCGATTAACGATCCAAAACTGTTTATTTCGGTGAACCAATGATTAATTGGATATGTATTGACGATTTCGAGATTTTGTGATGTGATTTCATGGATCGATTTCATGAAATATAATATTCTTGTACCTAATGTACGTTAAGCAATTATTGTATTATATATTTTCTCTCGTAATATATTATATTTATTTCAATATCGTTGCGACAAATAAACTTTCAAATTTTTTATCACTTGTTCTAATATGTGACATTTTTATAATTTTACCTCATATACTTCGTATTTTTAGTTAATAACACATATTGTCCCTGCAGTAGAGTCAGGTTATGATTTGATCTTAACTTTTTAAAATTAAATTACATCCATAGTGCACGTTGTTTACTCAGTTGTAACATGTTTGGTTTTTAATTTTTAACAGTGTTACGACATGTAAACTTTCAACTTTTCATAATGGTAAAACTTTATCAGTTGGATTGTAGGCCCTGAACGAGTAAAAACCTTACATGATCTCTACATAAATAATTGTATGTAAAAAAAAATTAATTAATATTTTTAAAATAAAAATGAAAGTAAAAAAGTACACCTGCTAAAATATGACACCACCTAAGCATAAAGTTTTACATATCATTCTTTATTAATCAAACAATTATTTAACATTATAACGTTGATTTTGATTATTAAAATGTCAAAAGAAATACATACAAAACTTAAAACGTGTACAACCAAACACCTCTATATGTTTTTTAAATCAATTAAAAAACAATACACTACAGTGTTATGAAACAGCAATTTTATTATGTGTTGATTTTAGTAATAAATCAAAAACAATTTTATCATTACTGTGTAATTATCAGATTTGTCTAACAATATATAAAATTTGAGGCTATAATTTTAAAAGTGATACATGTTTTATACTTCTATATTAAGTGGAAAAGATAACCTTATGATAACTCTTGACTAAAAAGTTTCGGTCTTGCTAGCAATAGTGGGTAAGGTATAAACTCATTTTTAAGTGATCTGATTTAATAAAAGGTAACGCTAAACATCCCACTTCAAACATACATTTTTTATTGATTATGTTACTATTTTATTTATTATTTTTTTTACAAAAAGTGTTTTTAACTTTTTTTAATAAAAACATTTTTAAAATAATGATTTTCTGAGGAAAGATATAACAATTTTTTATTTGACTTTTTAAAAATTAAGAAAGGGATGGTAAGTTTAGCCTAACGCTTTAATAAAAGTTGGTTTCAAGCAAATAAAGTTATAAATTCCTGATGCATGCCTGCTTTAATAAAAATATAATGTCGTGTGATGTGTGAGTATTATGTAGGATTGCTGTTTTTAACAAAGTTGACTCTATTGATCTAAATTATAGACATGTAAAACGGGTAGCAAATGAAGCTTAACTGGTTATTAGGTAATCTGATCTTATATGTTTAGGTATTAGGTTACAAAAACCACATTCGGGTGAACATGAATAACACAGTTCATGATATCAAGTTGTCGATCAAATTTTAGTTAATTGGCTTATCTAATTTCTTGTACATTTCAAATTTTATCTGGTAGTCGGTTTCTTATAAAATAAGCAAATAACTATGTACTCATGACTCATCCAATTTAGATGTTGAGTATTTTGTTTTCCAAACCCACATAACATGGGCTAATAAGTATCATACAAAGACAATTGACTAGACCAAAACCTGATGTAAACCACATAAAACTCTGATCAAACAGAATTCGGTCAATTCGGATGTTATTTTGATCATTTACATATAAATTTTAAACAACAAAATCCGATTAATATGATCCAATTTACTCCAAACCCGATCTTAAAAACCTAACACCACCCCTAGCATTATGACTCAAATACATCAAGTTGCTAAATACCATATGTTTTCTTTTAAAGATAAAATAAAAGATCACTTATAATAAGTGGTATAAAGATGACAGGACAGATGTGAGCATTTGGATTGTGTTATTGGGTATCCACGAGTATGTCCTCCATATCCTCTAGCAAGAGTTGGCAAACACACCTTTATATCACATGTGACACTTTATTTACTTTAGTTTAGGTTAGCATATGACATTATAAGAAATATCAATAATCTATAATATATATAAACGAAAACATAAATATCATACGTGTTGTGATGTAGTTGTTTCTTTTTTTTTTTTGAGTCATCAGATTTGCTTGATTTTTAAATGGAGGTTTCTCATGCATTTGACCCGAATTCACGGGTATGGGTCTTACCAAACCCAGATATTCCTTAAACGGGTTATAACATCTCATTAAATTAAAAATTATTCTTACCAAATTATTGATGTGAAAATCCTATAAAATAGAATATACTAAAAGTTATTATATGATTTAAAAAAAATATTATTTGTAATTAAGAAACAATTTTATAGTAAAAAAATAAGCGGACCTTGGGTCTTACCAAAACCAGATAACTTTTAAACCGTGTTATAACATCTTAGTTATTTGTCAAACATTTTTATCATCAAACTATAAGTACATTATAAATTTCATTACAATAAATAAAATTAAACCCAAAATAGTATATACATATTTAAAACGAGTAATGTAAACAGCCCCCGTAATACGGGGGATAATATATATAAACAAAACTATAAAAATCCTACGTGTCGCAGTGTGGTCGCTCCCACTTTTTTTGGAGTCATCAGATTTGCTTGATTTTTAAATGGAGTATTCTCATGCATTTGACCCGAATTCAAGGGTATGAGTCTCATCTAACCCAGATATTTCTTAAACGAGTTATAACATCTCATTAAAATAAAAACTAATCTCACCAAATATTTGATTTTAATATCTTATAAAGTAGGGATATTAAAAATTAATATCTGATTTATTTAAATATATATATATATATATATATATATATATATATATTACTTATAATTAAAAAACCAGTTTTATAGTAAAAAATAAATGAGTCTTTTGTCTCATCAAACCCATATAACTTTTAAACCGGGTTATAACATCTCATTTATTTGTGAAACAATATATCATCAAACCATAAGTGTTTTATTAACTTTCATACAATAAAAAAAATAAAAATTTTAAAAATAAATAAATATTATAAACAAATAATATAAAACAGTCATCGTAGTCCAGGGGATAAAAACTAATTTATGTTATAAATATGGTTTATTCCTCGAAGTGTTTACTGCAAATGAAATAAACACAATGAAATCTACTCAAAGATGCTAACAATCAATTATACCACAACACAACTTATTTATTAACATCATTTCGTTATGACAAATGCATTTTTAATAAGTTAAACTGTTACTATTACAAACATTATAACTAATTCATAAGACAACATGTCCAGTTACAAACCCAATTTTCAATTTCAACGTTTGTGCCTAATAAATTATCCAAAACAAGACATTATAAAATGTCTAAAAACAACATAAATGAAAGTTATAGAAGCATACAAAAACAAAACTCAAAAAACGACATTGACCACGTTTTTAATAAACGTCATTATCAGCATGTGAATCATAATTTTGATTTGTCAAAATCGAATTTCCCTTTAATTATTAGGAATCAACCTGCTAAGCATATTTGCGAAACACAATATCCACAGTTAAAACATGACATTCACTTTCATTACAACGCAAAGTCACACTATGATCGAGTGGTAACTTTGTTCCTGCCAAATGAATCATTAAAACGAAATGTTGTAAACTGTTTTGAAACGATAGTTAGAAACATACAAAGTTAATTCTTCGCTAAAATGAAGTTTATCTTGACAACGAAATGAAAATTAAAAGTGTTATCCATCACATTTTCAATAATTATAACCTTTTGCATAATTCGCTTTTGATCTTGATAAAACTACTCAAAATCATTTGAAAAGTGAAATTTGCTTTATTTACTTTAGTTATTGATTAATATTCAACAAAAGCAATTAATACTGGGTGTTGCTAAACGTACCTCCCCTCACATCATTTTTATTAAATATACACCCTCCTGAACTTATTAGATCAATTACTGTTACCTCTTAACATTATTGATATACATATTAGTTCCTACAACATTTTTTTAACTTAATAATCTCCACCACATATATCAAATTAAAAATTATCAAGTATTACTATTAATTTATTTTTTAGTATTAATATTTTAAATATTTATAATATCTTTTTATAAATTTAAATAGTATATATATATATTTATCCTTATTTTACCTCTTTATCTTTTACAAAATAAGCCCTAAACCTTAAACCCGACCCGAAACCCTAAAGCCAAAACCCGAAAACCTGAACTCTAAACGCTAGACCTGAACCCTAAACCCTAAACGCTAAACCCGAAAACCCGAACCCTAAACCTGAAATAAAAAAACGCAACTTGTAAAAAAATATATGAAATCCTTAATTTTGTGCTAATTTGGTAATTATATGATTTTAAGGGGTAATATGAAAGTTGGTTTTTCCGCGCGCGCGGGGGGGGGGGGTATGACAAGCAACCAGGGGGTACGTTTGGCCTGACCTTTAATATTCCTTTCTTCCCATCCGTACAAAAATAAACAAAATCTTCAAAACCAACATCAAACTCTATTTAGTCACGAACAAGAATGATACAATTACAATAAGAAGACAGATAAACTGATAATAAGTTGTGTCTTCACCCATTTTAAATGACAAAAGCAATCACACTAAAAACAATATATGGTTCTCTGACTTCAATGAGTTAGCATACACTACCCAGTAAGATCAAATTTGTCTTTAGTTGTTATCTATATACTATATTATAATACATTCGCGAATCACATATTAAGAACCTTTTCTTTTAAGACTTTTACAAGTTTTTATATCTACAATACATTCACTTTAAGTAATAACAATTTTAAAAGGAAAAATTATCTTTTGTAATTGCTAAGACCACACGCAGTGATAACTAAGTATATAGTGGAGTTTTCTGACACACATGATGCTAGTTAGTAATACCTAGTTTTGCAAGAAGCGACATAGTGGTAATATGTCTCATAGCCTCCTTTCAATCATTACACAATTATTATTATTTTAAATTTTTTAATATATATAATAAAATAAAAAAATAAAAAAAAATAAATTGATCAACCATTCCCCTACCATCGTTGTGTAATGTGTACATAACGAACAAACCCAAAACTAAGCTCAAAACTAGGGGAGGGGGTGTTACCTTGGTTTTGTGGGCTCGCTTTCCCTTCTATTATATTGACACCACTACGTATGGTCTAATAATTACTACACATCATTATTATTTAATAATGCATATTTAATTAACTACATTAAGTACTTTTGCAGGGATTACAACCATATTTATGTCTAATGGCTCCTGTCTAAGTGTAAAATTCATGCTTGGAAATCAGACATTGATAGAATCCTCACAAAGATCGCCATTAAAAGAAGAAACATCCCCGTTCAGGACTCATCGTGCGTGTTCTGCAATGCTGCAAAATAGTCTACCGAACACGTCTTCACCAATTGCTCGGTGACCACGCATGTTTGGGACGCTTTAATCTTTTGGTGTAAGATCCCATCTTTTTGTGCCTTTTCGGTTAAGAATTTACTTGAAGTTTATAACCATGTGGGGCTGAAACACAAAGAAAAAGAGGCTTTCAAAGGCATTGTAATCATTGTTTACTGGAAGATATGGAGGACCTAGACTGCTTTGATTTTTAAGGAAAAATGGCGAACATTGGAGATATCATCTGTGACATCAGATCGTTAAGTTTCCTTTGGTTCAAACTTAGATCTAAATACAAATCAATTTGTTGGTCAGACTGGTGTAAGTTTTCCTTGATGTAATTGTATTTTCTTGCTTTGTTTCGGCTCTCCTCCGGGTTGTGGAGGGTGCTTTTGGCTTCGGCTTTTGTTTATAGAAGTTCACAATTTGGAAAAAATAAATACATATTTAATTCATTACATTAATTTTTGTAGGTATATTGATTTTTATTAATCCCAACTATCATCTTGTATTCGATGTCGGTCTCAACTAATGAATTGGCAGCCGATGGTTTCTTCTTTTAATGTATTTGTTCCAAACGGTCATCGACTAACAAAATCCTAACGCTGTTACTTGCGGGTTGCCGGGAAAACACTTTTGGCTGATGAAATGTCACAATTTTTTGTCGGAAAACTCAACCTGAACACCATCTGAACACCGCGACCACCGCCAACTGACTCACCACCAACCAACCACCACCACTTGAGTACCACCGATCGATTCCGACGATGGCTCCAGGGTTCCGACGACCTTAATAATTGAGGCTTTACTAGAAAAAGGTTCGATACAATGTTACAAAGATGTTTGAGACATAAATGTTAAGTTTTCCAGAAAAGTAAGTTTCTGGCCAAAAATGTTTTTTCGACGACCGACTGACAACGACCAAAATATGATAGTTAAGATTAATAAAAACCAATTCACCATTTTTTTAATAATAAAACCAAAACATCATCAACATTTAAGACAAGTCAGATTAAAGACTAGACGTCTAGTTAAATTTAACTCTTACAAACCCGTCACAAAACACGAACCACACACAAGTTATTAAAAATATAGTTATTACTCCAGAATATTTTAGAAGACATGACATCCACCAAAGAGAAAGTAAAGCAACCCAAGAATACAGATCTTTGTCTTCTCAACAATCCAAATTCCAAACCAATAACATCATTTCTCCACAAACCCCATGTATAATAGACCTTCAAAACAATGCATTGCCCACCAAACTCCTTCACATACAACTCATCTTCACTATGTTCTTGCAACCCAGGCTTCTTGTACACCACAACAACCAACACATGTCATCCATTCACTGTCTCACGCGCTGGCGTGTACTCAGTTGGCACTGGCGTTGACTATTTGACCAACAACCCAGAAACTGTCTTGTCATTTAACTCCATCAAGAAGTACACGCAGGCTCAAGATGTGTTTCTTGGGGTTACTTTTTTGGTTATTGTTGTTTGGCTTTTGGTTTGTGTGGGTGTGAGGTATGGTGGCACAAGGTGGTTTAGAGTTAGGTGGTGGATTAGTAGATTGGATGTGTGTTTTGCTACTAGTCATTGGCTGGTAATTATTATTGTTTTTTTTTAATTTTAAGTTTTTTTTTGGTTCGGGTGTGCACGGTTTGGTTTGGGTCGGGTTTGGGCTGAAACTAAACCAAGAACTGGAACTTCGGTTTTTGAATTTTTGAAAACCGACCAGTTTCGGTTATTTCAGTTTTTTCGGTTTTGCCAAATGAGCTTGAAATTTTTTAGTCATTGGCTGCTAATGTTTTTTTATTTTTAATTTATTTTTAATATTAAGTTTTTTTTGGTTCGGGTGTGCACTGTTTGGTTTGGGTCGGGTTTGGGCTGAAACCGAACCAAGAATCGAAACTTGGTTTTTGAGTTATCGAAAACCGTTCAGTTTCGGTTATTTCAGTTTTTTCGGTTTTGCCAAATGAGCTTGAATTTTTTTAGTCATTGGCTGGTAATGGTTTTTTTATAAGTTTTAAGTGTTTTTGGTTCGGATGTGCACGCCGCACGGTTCAGCTTGGGTCGGGTTTGGGCTAAAACCGAACCAAGAATTGAAACTTCGGTTTCTGAATTTTTGAAAACCGTTCGGTTTTGGTTCTTTCGCTTTGGGCTCGGTTCGGTTTTGCCATTTGAGCTTAAAATTTTTGGTCAAAAAATAAAATTTGGCCTAATTAATTTGGGTATTTGGGCTAGACCGAACCAAGAATCGAACCTTTGGTTTTTTGAGTTTTTGAAAACTGTTCGGATTCGATTCTTTTGGTTTGGGCTCGGTTCGGTTTTGCCATTTGGGCTTGGAATTTTTAGTTGAAATTTGGCCTAATGAATTTGGGTATTTGGGCTAAACCGAACCAAGAATCGACACTTTGGTTTTTTGAGTTTTTGAATACCATTCGGTTTCGGTTTGGTTTTTTCGGTTTTGCCAAATGAGCTTGAATTTTTTGAGTTGACAAATAAAAATTGGCCTAAAATAATGAATTTAAGCATAAATCATTTTGTTAATTAATAACTAATTGATTATTACACATTTGAGCTAAAATATTTGAGTTGCATATTTTTAATAAATTCTTATAAATTACTTAAATAAAAATCTATAATTCGGTTAAGTTTTTATTACATGCAAAACCAAAGCCAAACTATAAGTTTCAGTTTTACAAAAACATAAGACCAAACCGTCGGTGTTTTCGGTTTTGGATAAGTTTTTTCAGTTTTATTCACACCCCTACTTAGAAATGTTGATTTGAGCTAAAGTTGGGATTTTTAAATTTAATTATCTTTAACTGTACTACATTGTTTGTGTAGGATGATCAAAAGGTTGTCAGAAAGAGGAAAACCGAACTCGGGGGAGCCTTATCAATCGCGAGTATCATTCTTTTTATCGGTTTGTTTGCCGCGTGAGTAAATAAACTTACTTAAATATCTATGTTAAGCAATGCCTTAGCTATTTATGTGAAAACGGTTCAACGGGCCAAACAAAAAGTGTAACTAAAAAAGAAAACGGGCCGAATGGTTGGATTATTATTTTCAAAATAGCATATTTAATACACTAGTTATTTCAGAAATTCAGAAAAAAAAATGGAAAAAAATGTTAACCCGACCCGTTTCAACTGCCACGGTAAAATTACATTTTTACCCTTTACATCCATCGCTAGTGATGATTAAATATTAATGAATTAGTTTTGCTACAAATACAGGGGAATATACCAAATAATACAAAAAAGAAGCATAGAAGTGCATAGTGTTGTAGCAGCAAACGCACCCGATTTAAATTCATTTAGCAACGATATGGAGTTCAACATAACCACCGTTTCCGCAATGAGTTGTTCAAACATTCAAAATCTTGGCACTTTAACGATGGGAAAGCCCGGTTTTTTGGATTTTAGAACCGCGCCGTTATCCACTTTTGCCAACTTTTCTTGCCAAAACACCACAAACGGGCCGATGGTGACACTTAAATGCAGCAACTGTCAACTTATTCGAGACAACTTTTACACTTCATGGCAGTTTATTGATCTTCCAAATGTTCCCGCGAGTGCGGTTGGTTTTGAGTTCAATCTAACGTCAAGGGACCGTTTAAACGAAAGGCATACGGGCTTTGTGAGCGGGATTTTGAAAAAGGGAAAGAATATGAATGCAGAGTTTGTTACTTTTAGAGGGAATGATCCGAATATATTGCAGTTTAATCTGTTTCCAAAAATATACCGAAACAAACATGATTTGAAACTTATTCAGCCTTTGTTACATGAGTTTCTTCCGGGCTCTTCTTTTGGCGAGATCAATCAGTTGCGGGCCTCGTTACAAAATCCGAGCGATGGGCTTGTTAACATCACTTTAGATGTTCATCTTCTTTCGTCTTATATTGTTGAGATCGATAATCAGAACTTATTGGGCCCAGGTGACTTATTTAGCATTGCATTGTGTTCTTTCGTTTGTTTATTTATGCTAACATTTACCAAGATTATAGCATGTTTTTGATACGGGTCGGGTTGAGTTGACCTAAAATACCTTTGGGCAATTAAACTTTTATAATAAAAATCTAGTGTGCCAAATATAGAGGTGTAAACGAGTGGAGCGCCGAGCCTGAGCCCGTCTTGTTTCGAGCTCTATTTAGTAAATATAATATTTATATTTAACATCATGTATGTTATTTAGTTATATTTATCATAATTTTATATACAAACATACAATAGTTATTAAATTTATAATTAGTTAATTAAAGGAAGTTATATAAATAATACCCATGTTTAGGATCGCTAGCCAGCGCGCTAGCTTGGACTCGAGAAGTGAAGCTCGGGCTGGGTTTATTAAAAAAGCTTATTTTTAACTTTGAGTTCGGGCTCAAGCTCGTTTAAGCAAGCCGATCTCGAATAGCTCATGAACAACTTGGCAGTATAAAAGAAACACAAAGTTCAACGCTAGACCTCTAAACAACAGAGAAAAACCAAATAAATACAATAAATAAATAGGTAATAATAACAATAATAACAATAGTCATTTTAATAAATAGATAAATAAAAATAGTGATAATGGTACCAAATATTAATATATAAAATAATATTAATTTTAAAAAATAAATATTAAAATAATATATATTTTGTTCTATGCATGCAGTGGGTTACCTTGCTGATGTGGGTGGCCTATATTGTGTTAGCATTGGGCTTTTCTTCTACTTATTGGTTCAAGTATGCTTCTCATCCATTATATATTTTCCAAGTTAATATGAAACCTATATGTGTAAACTATATATATCTTTTAAATATGTCCTAACTAGTAACTATATCCCCTTGTAGCTTGAATATAGATTTAAGAGGTTTCGTCACGAGAATAAAGTAATGAGAAGGATAAGAAACCGTAAGAAAGCACAAGAACGTTGGGAAAAGGTAACCATTATCCAATGTATTAAAACTCGATTCATTAGAGGTGACAGTTTTGATCCAGTTACTTAAAAGGCCGGTTTGGGCTGCGGTTTATCTCAAACAGGTCAACTAAGAAAAAGTAGCTAAGAAGGGAACGGGTTAAAAGTCGAATAAAGTCTGTTTTTATTCAAAGGTTTCAATTACTTTCATAATAATAATTAAACGTGACCTCGTAAATCGTTTTAGTAAAGATTTAGTTTATTATTGTAATCATAATTAACATGATAATTATTTATATATAATTTTAAAAAGTTCAAGAAAGTGTTTACGGGTCAGCCCAACCCGACAGGACTTGACCCGGTCCTTTCCACCCGTATTAAAAATGGCCCGGTTTAACCTGAACCCTTTTCAACGCATTAGTTAGCTATAATTTAAAAACAAAAAAGGACACAAAGTATTTTCAAGTGAACCTAAAATGGCCCGTTTCGACCCGCACTAAAAACAACCCCTTTCTAGGGGTGCAAATGAGCCGAGCTGCTCGCGAGCTACTCGAGATCGACTCGTGAAAAAGCTCGATCGAGCCGAGCTTAAACGAGCCCGAGCCTGAGCTCGAGCCTTAAAGAAAGCTCGTTTAATAAACGAGCCTGGGCCCGAGCTTCACTTATCGAGCTCGAGCCGGTTCACGAGCCTAAACGAGCCTGTCATTTATATATTTTTTATAAATATATATTGATATACACATATATATTTAATAATTATTAATTTTTATATATATGTTATAATGAAAAAAATACACAAATATAATTATAAATATATAAAAAAAATAATTAATAATTATTAAACGAGCCGAGCTTGAGCCGAGCTCGAGCTTGAAAAACTACGAAACGAGCCGAGCTCGAGCTTTATAAATAAGATCAAAACAAGCCGAGCTCGAGCCTGGTCGAGCTCGGGCTCGGCTCGGCTCGTTTGCACCCCTGCCCCTTTCAACCCAAACCCATTTGGCTTCATTACTTGTTTATTAATGTCTGAACACATTACTTATTTATAAACTTTTTAAAAAGTTGTACAAAAAGTATTTACGAGCCAACCCGACCCAGATCGTTTCAGCCCGTACTGAAACTGTCCCGTCACCTCTACAATATTTGTGTCTCTTGTTCATTGATTTGAATGTTTTAAATAGTTGAGGAAATACGTGGCTTTTACATGGGGCCGTGGTTCACTGCCTCACGAAGACGGAAACGTTGTGCGGACATCATGCTGCTCGAGAATATTAACCAAGTCAAACCAAAATGAAGGATCATTGTCTAAAAGAAAACAGCATATAAGTAAAGATACCATCAGTTTCAACAAAAAAGTTAGCATACCTGATCACAAGGTAATACTTTATTTCTAAAATGTACAGCTTTTGTTGCATCTAAACCCTAAAATGACAAAAATACCCCTGAATCTACTCGAATATTATTTGCCAATCCATTTAGAGCTGATTCTAGTGAATAGATTGATGGGCATTTTTGTCATTTTTTATTAATAAGTTTTTTTGTAACAGATTTTTTAATTTACAATTAGGAAGAACATTAAGTATTTCTAGGAATCCCGGATTCGAAAGCTTAAGTTCTTTAATATCCAGGTGGCACAAAAAGTGTGGTCGGATGACGTGGATGACAGAATTGCACATATACAACAGCCAATGAGTTCTGCTGCTAATGACATACCTTTGCCACCTTCATTAGGTACTCACTAATCACTGAATTACTGCAACAATTTTCGCTTTTTTTAATCAAAATTACCCTTTTACCCCTTAGCCAGTCTACTTCTAGTACTAAATGAAAACTAACTCAAAGTTCAAGGGTCTAGTTTGCCAAACATTTTATATTTTAAGGGCCCACTGATGACTGAACCACACAATAATATTGTTTCCAAATTTTCAGTTAACTACTTGAAGTTTACATTTTATTTCTTGACCATGAAACTAAAATAAATCGGGTATTTTTGTCATTTTTGGCCGAGTCTAGTGTCAATGAACATAATTGCATAGTTTGGTGGGCCTTTTGATATTTCAAAAGTTGAGGGGTCAAAGTTGAAACTTTGTAATTTGTTTGATATTTCTATAGCTTGGTTTCACTTGGTATTTGAAACTCAGGCTTGAGCTCGTTTATTGAGCGACAATTTAGGCTTGAGTTTATTTATGCTCGGCTCGATCATTATCTATCCGTTTTCATGTCAACAGAAACCATATCTGATTCAGAAATAAGTGGCTTGGAAATCCAGAAAAATATTCAAGATTTATACGAGTACAACTTGATGCTTCGAGAAGAACTTATTCGTGCTCAATCTTTGCTCCGTTCTTTAACATCAAACGATTATTCATCAAAGGAACAATAGTGTGCGTATGATCACAAGTATTCGAAGCCCATTTTCCACACGTATATTGACTCGATCTCACCAAAAGAAGATATATAACCATTGTTTTGTGAGTTTGTGTAGGCATGAAATAATGCTGGTTACATAGTATTGTTGTGTTTCAATTGTATATGGCCTGTGTGTTTTTATCTTTGATATATAAGATTGGTTAGTGTTGTTATACATGTATATGAAAGTAATCTTGCTTATGCATTTTTTTTTTAAATTTAGTTTATTTTGACTTTTAATATATATATCTACCTATTATAATAAAGTAAAATAATTGTGACACATGTCAGTTTATGGTTAAATCTTACAATTTTTCCCCTCCAAAACTAATATATAACTAAGATATTAATTGATTCATATTCACTTTCCTTTTATATTTTAGTTTTATTATAACTATACATTTTTCTAAAAATAAATATTAACATATTATTATACTATGTATTTCAAAATACTTGGTGAAATCTAAAAATTAATAACAAATCAGGTTTGTTAAAGATTGAAAAGAATATATAATTTCAAATGTTATCATTAACATGTTTTACTATGTGTATTGTTGAAGATTATAAAGAAAAACAAAACTCGAATAGGCTTTCATTTTACAAAGTAATTTTCTAATTATTAAATCATAAATCTATGCTTAAAAGTTGATCAATTTTTTAAAAATTAATCTATTTATCTATTATTATTATTATCACCATAAATTGTCAATACAAATTTATAAGTTATAAATATACGTTTTAAATCTATCAATTTATTTTTTTGGTTAATTTGGTAACTGTATATTTTTTCGGTTAATTTAGTAATTATATACCAATCACTTTCATAAGTTTATCATATTTAATTTTTGATTTTTTTTATCAAGGATTGTTTCAGGTTTGTGGAACTTAAATTTGGTTTTAACAGTCAAAAGTTGATAAATAGATTGTTTGGTACAAGTTTACTACATTTGGGTCAAAATTTGTTATGAGTCAAAAATGATAAATATGAGATGTTCTAAAAGTTCGAGAATGCAAATAGATTTATCGTCAAATTTGTTACGGGTTCAAAGTTTTGGCTTGAAAATGTCAAATGGATGAAAGTTATAATTTTAAACATGATTTGGGTTTCAAATTTATTTTTAAGGACATTTTTGAAAAAAATCAAAAGGTTTAGGATTTGGTAAAGGGTGCTGCTAAACGTACCCCTCTATCATCCATTTTACTAAACATACACCCTCCCTCAAGTTTTACATTAATACAATTTAGACCTTTTTGTTGTTTCTTTTGTCATTTTGTTATCTTTTATTATCATTATTATTTTTATAAAGGCAAAAAAAAAATTCTATTTTATTTAACAGTCTTTTACAATTTATATTTTTATTGTTATTAAAAGCCTTTAATAAAAATATATTTTTTCTTACTTAGAAAAATATTTTTTTTTTCTTATCTAAAACCGTTGTGAATTTGTTTTAAAAATGTTTTTTTATATACTTGTTTTAATCTTTTTGAAGAGTGTTTTTTTTTAAAATTAAGAGATAGTTTACATTCTTTTATAAAAATCATATTGTTTTTTATAAATAAAAAGGTTAAATAATATACAACTTGATAAAAACCTTCCTCAGGTAACATTAATCTTATGCATCCAAACCTAACAAAAAAAAATCAAATTGTTTTGAATACATTTTATAAAAAAATAAAACAACTAGCTAAAGAAAAATACAAAACTTATTAATACATGTAAAAAAATAAACAAACTTTTAATAAAATCTTAAAGAAACGAAATAATAAAATCAATATAAAAAATATAAAAAAAACTTTAAAAACAAAAATAAAAACTTGATAGTTTTTTATTTGATATTTTGAAAGAATTATAATTTAAAATAAGAGGGACTAACATGTCAATTACAAATGTTAAGGGGAAATGAAAGTTCAGGGGGGTGTATGGATAGCAAGTGAGGGGGGGGGGTACATTTATCCTGACCCTTTGTTAAATTGACTATTTTCCCTCGACTATTAAAATTTAAAAATAGATAGGGAACACTTACGATATGACTATTGTACGCTTCTTCTGTATTTAGGCTCAATAGTCAGAACTACTATTATATGACTATATGAGAAGTCTTCTTCCTTAATTCTTTCAATTATACATATATGATACTGACAATGAAAATTTCAATAAAATGAGCGTTCTTGGGTACGTTTTTGTACGTGCATTTTTTTTATTAAGTTCATTTAAAAAAATCATTTTGTGATATAAATAAAGTCAACAATAGATGTAATACATTTTTTCATATACGTTATATAATTATTTTTTTTACTTGTAATTTTATAATTTAGATAATCCCGTATGTTACACGGGCTCTAAAACTAGTTAACACGGGCTCTAAAACTAGTTAATATAATATAAAAAACACAAATATAGACTAGCACAAACAATTTGGGACTAAAATCGATAATTTGGACAAACCAAATTGACTAAAACCATATTTAATAATTAAATTATTTTAGAATAAACTGAAGCAACCTTGAGGAGGTGAATATGCTATTTACAACTTATTTAAAGTAACTACACTTCTTGTCTAGAGCATATGGTCTTGATAATTAAAAGGCGATGATACACAAACACCCCTTTATGGAAGTGTTTACCGAATGTACCCCACCCATGGTCATATCATTCGTGTACGCATATCTGGTATACGGCCATATATATAGTTCCTGAATATCCCCTAGCATACATGCATATACCCCTTGTATACAGACTTATACCACTTTTATATGAACGTATAATCGGGGCTTGATTTTTTAAACTTTTTTAATTTTCAGACTATAGAACCACTCAATGCATCAACCGGGCCGGTCCCTGAATATATACTTCAGTCAAGAAACATCAAAAGAATCATCGTCCTAATGTTTGGACAACAAGAACAAATCTATATTCCATTTTGTGGTGCTTTTGTGTCGCTGTTTTGAAATGTGACGCCCAAACGAGAGAGATCTTGTTGTAATGAAACTGCATTCTTGAACTGAATGCCGTTTATGCCAGCTTCTTTTGCAGCCTCTACGTTCTTCAACCTAGTTAACATTAAACAGACTGTTAAGTTAAAAGTTTCGTACAGACAACGCCTTATCATTTATTTATTTAACGAACCAGACTGTTATAATAACTGGTTTTATTTTATAATGAAACAGTTGCTGCAATCGGTAAATATGATTGTGTGATAGAAAAATAAATATGATTTTATGGTTATGGATAACAACTACCTTATGGTTTATGTTATTCTACTTTCGAGTGTTATCAACCGGCTTATGGTTATTGTTAATACTATTAACCATAATATGGTATGTTTAGCATTTTTATAAATAAAATAATGTAAAAGTGTAGGTACACAAAATGCAAGTAACTTAAACATGTAACACAATAGTTAACTAGAATACCTGTCATCGATAAAGACACAATTTTGTGGCTCGGTGTCAAGGTGCTGCAAAACTTCTGACTAGAACTCAGGATCAGGCTTTCTTTTTCCTGCATTTAGAGAAGGACAGTTGAATGTAGCATAGCAATTGAAGTCTATTTAGACAATTATGTGAATAGTGTGTTTTATATTTACCAATTACGCATGAACAAAACGTCCAAGATAAGTAAGAGGAAAGCTTCAGTTTGTCCTCAATCATTCTATACCTACAAAACAATTAAGTAAAATGAACCATCGTGTGAAAACTCAATGAAGCTCATCAACAATTTACGATCACTGGATCAAATTCTTTTTTTAAGAAAATTATAAAACGGGTTTATATATTCTGACAACATTTGACAAACCTTGATGTTCAGCCATACCATATTGGGTAATTTGTAAAAGCATGCATCTCATAGCCATTTTCTTTCAGTGCACTTAGAAGTTCTTCAATGCCTTCTAGATACTCGTATCCTTGATAAATACAACTTTTGAGGCCTGGAAGGGAGACGGAATGCCATTATTGAAAGATATTAACAGCGATCATTATAAGTTATTAATAAAATCAATTCTTCGGTCCATGAGATTCTTATATCTTTCACTAATGAAGGTACATTGGATATTTGGCTAACATATATTTTGGCTGACCGTAACTTGTTTGGATGTATGATTTGTTAAATCCACATGGGGTATGTTTGGCAAAAACTAGCTAGAAGCTGGTGGCTTGAAGCTGGTAATTGTAATTTTTTAGATATATATAGATGTTTCGCAGAGTAGCTGAAGCTTTTAATAAAATGTATAAAATAATAAAATGGGAATAACTAAAAACAATAATAGTAAATGTATTTATTTTGGAAGGTTATTTAAGTAAATTAAAATACTAAAAGCTTGTAGCTCTTTCTAAATGCTACTAGTAGAAGCTTTAAGCTTTAAGTTTTTTCTCCTGACCTAAAAGCTTCAAGCTCCTTGAACCAAACAAGGCTTTTAATTGAGTAGGAGCTTTTTCTTAAAAGCTTGAAGCTAGAAGCTCCTAAAAGCTTCCTGCCAAATATACCCATCATCTAAGCCTCTAAGGTAAAATGTGTTGTTAAGTAACTAATGCATTGTAATAAAGATTCGGGAACTTGTAAATCTGTTATAGCCTACCTTCCAAGTCAAAATGTCTACCATCTTTGAAAAATATCCTAGCTAGTTCCATCTGAAAATAAGATATATACTCTTTTTTACAATGTAAACAAAAGAACCAGATTTCAACGTGAATCACAATGTTGATTTATCGTTGATTAATAAAACGAAAACATAACAAAAATAAATGCTTGTTATGTCAGTTAAACATCTATAATGTATCTGTTAAAGGACTTAATTCAAACAACAAAAGCGTAAAAAATTATTAATAATACGAATAATATCAAACTCTACCTCATCAATGAGACCCTTTTCAAACTCAATCCAAGCTGTAGGGTGTTTGCAGTCTAACAGTTCCTTCATTGACATTCTGAGTAAAACATTTGAATGAATATATGGATGATATCTTATAATAATTGATAAAAGTGTGACAAAAAAGTTAAATCTAACAAAAAAGGATCAAGGTTGCATTTGATTAAGACCGAACCGAATATCAATAAACTAACCGAACCGATTGACCAAAAACCGATTGGTCATAAAAAAAGAATAACAGATGACTTTGGTTGAAACTGGTAACCGAACCGTGCACACCCCTATTTAAGATACTACACGAGCTCGAGCTTGAGACGAGCTTAGGCTCGTTTAAGGTTTTTCTCAAAATATAAAAAAATAATTAAAGATGTGTATAAATCAATTAATAAATAATAAAACCAGCCGAGCCCGAGCTTGCAAAAACGACTCACGAGCTGATCTCAAGTACTAGAAAAAGAGCTCGAAACGAGTCGAGCTCGAGCTCTCATAGGTAAAAAAAGGAGCTCGAGCTCAAGTTACTCAAAACGAGCTCCAGCTCTTGTACGTAAAAATGGAGCTTGAGCTCGACTGCTCGTAAGTAAAAAACGAGCTTGAGATTGAGCTCTCGTTAGTAAAAACAAACCTCGAACTCTAGTAACTCAAAACAAGCTCCAGCTATCGTAAGTAAAAAACGACCTTGAGTTCGAGCTCTAGTAAGCAAAAAACAAGCTTGAGATTGAGCTCTCGTAAGTAAAAGCGAACCACGAACTCTAATTACTCAAAACAAGCTCCAGCACTCGTAAGTAAAAAACGAGCTTGAGCACGAGCTCTCGTAAGTAAAAACGTAAAATCAAACTCCAGCTCTCGTAAGTAAAATCAAGCCCGACCTCTTGTAAGTAACATCGAGCACGAGCTCTCGTAAGTAAAAACAAGCTCACGTTACTCAAAACCTCGAGCTCTCGTAAGTAAAAACGTAAAAATGAGCTCGAACTCTCGTAAGTAAAAACGAGCTTAAGATCGAGCTCACGTTACTCAAAACCTCGAGCTCTCGTAAGTAAAAACGTAGAAATGAGCTCGAACTCTTGTAAGTAAAAGCAAACCTCGAACTCTAGTTATTCAAAACGAGCTCGAGCTCGAGGTCGTTAAGTAAAATCGATCCCGAGCTCTCCTAAGTCAAAACAAGCCAAGCTCGAGGTCGAACACTCGGCTCATTTACAGTGTGGCAAAATCCAAATGACCTAGTCCTATAATAACAGTGACACTAAATTGACTCAAATCATTTCAATCCTAACAACAAATTCAATAATCCTAAAATAATAATTATTAGCATAAAACAACATACCCGAAAAAGGCGGGAATATCGTGGTAAAACGGATCACGAACAATTGTATCCATAATATCAAACAATAAAACCGGAAGCTTCCGGGCACTAGTAACGGATGAACCGGAAGCGTGTAGAGCCATTTTAGTAGGTAATTTTGGTGACGAATATGAAGACCTGCAGATTAAAGGAATTAATGCTTGATAGGGTTTCAATGGTGGAATTGATGCTGCCATTCAAATTCGGTTTGTTTGTTTGTTTGTTATTCCAATTTTGACTTAATTAAGAATCGAATAATATAAAGTATTGCAAATCGTCGTTCGGACCCACCGAAGGTAAGGTGGTTAACGTGTGAAAAAGTGTTGTAGAAGTCGTTATATGTTAGTCGGTGATGGGGTAGGGATCAACGACTAATTAAGATGAGTCATGATTAATCGGATTTAAATTTATATGTGAAATTTTAAATATATATATATATTTAATTTTGACCGATGTTGGACAAATGAGGATTGATGGGTAATAAGTCGGTGGGGGTAGCGACTAACGATTAATCGGTTCATAGTCGAGATTTTTATAACACTGATGTGACATAAGAGGTCACGAGTTTAAAACTTATCATGAAAAAGTAAAAAGTTTAATCGTTTTGCTAAAAAAAGGTACAACAAAATTATCAAATTACCCTTTGGGGGGGGGGGGGGGGTGTTTGGGAATCTTATGAAAATAATGTTAAAAGTGGCGGAACGTTAAGCTGACATCATGTGGTGGCGTTGATAGCCGAAAGACAATGGTACATGCACCAATCAGCCAGTGTCCCGATGATTGAGTGTTACGTGTCTTATATCCAAGGCTTGATGCAAAACTACTATCGAGCCGGGGTCTCACTGGAAGCAGTCTCTCTATCCCTATGGGGTAGAGGTAAGGTTGTCTATATCTTACCCTCCTCAGACCCTACCATAGCTTTGTTATTGGTGGGATATACTGAGTACGATGATGATGATAATGATAATGATGAGGGGGTGTTTGGGATTCCTTACTTTACATCCTTATAACCTTTCCTATACGTTAATAAGTTATAACTTTGTAACTTATTAATTTATCCCTTCATAATAACATACAATACAAAATACCTTTTAACTTTTTAAAAAATTAGTAAATTATAAGTTGCTTAACACCCCTTAGTGACTAATATTAGTGCAGACATGCAAATCATTTGTTCTAATTCTTTTTATATTAACGATCAATGAATAAACCACGGTCGTCCTTGTTGGGCCGTGAGACATCTAGTTCAAGGAGAAAATCGCAAGACATGTTGTGATTGGGTTGACCATCATAAAACCTCCTCGCGTGAGCTTTAAGTCGTAGAAGTTGGCAAAATTAATATTATACATGGGCTTCAAGTTAACAGAGTTTAAACTTTAGACCCACCAAATCCATTAGCCTGGGTCGGTTGACCCACATTTTGTAGAAGGCCATTCAATGGGCTTGACACTAGCCCAAAGTTTTCAGAGTGGGCCTTCTAGTCGCCTTAGCCTTTAGCTATTTAACCACAGCACCCACTAGCCCAGAGTCCCAGACATCTCAATTAGAGGTGTACAAACCGAGTTTTTCTAATACTCGTGTTCGGATATGACCGGATATTAAAAAATCGGGCATTGGCAATACCCGGTTCGGGTTTGGGTCCGGATATTGTCTCTAAAAACCATACCCTATGTATCGGGTTCGGGTAGGGTATGGAACCGGGTATTCTAAAACTGGGTATACGAATACCATATTTTCAGGGTTTTTCTGGCTCTTGTTCGGATATATATTAGATTTTTTAAGGGGTTGCACCTTTTAGGATTATTTTTCCGGGTATTTTTCGGGTAATATCGGGTATGTGAAAAACCCGGTTCCGGGTGTTTGTAAAATCTGGTTCGAGTATGGAACCGGTTTGGGTTTTCAGATATTACCGGGTAAAAATCGGGTCCGGTTCTGGGTACGAGTTTTGGTACTGAAATGAATACCCTATCCGTACCCTATGGGTAGGGTCGGGTACGGATTCAGATATTAAAAACCCAGGTATAAAAAAACAGGTATTTTTATCAGGTCCGGTTCTGAGTTTAGGTTTTTGTGCATCTCTAATCCCAGTGGGTCTATTTGGGCCTAATGAGTTTCAGTAATTGATCTTTTACTATGAACTAACCATGCATGAATGCATCTTTAAAGATACTTGAATATTAGTTTATTCATGGATCCATACATCATTTCTTACCTTATAGAATTACACATCAAATGCACAAGCGGTAAATCATTTGAGTACACAAGTTTTAAGCAATTTTCACATAAGATCGGCATCGCCATATAAAAAATACTGGTACGGATCCCCCATGATGCACAACTATTGGCTCCATGTTCTCAAGTCAATCCCATGTTTATTTACATTAGTTGGTTAACTCCTTTATTTTAGTTGTTTCAATTTCTAAAAGCATTAGTGGGTAGTTATACCACTAACCTATCTTCCTTATTTCATGCATCTTATGTTTGTAAGCCTATAAAAGGCATATTTGGTTTTTAATGGAGAACATGAACAATTTAATCAAAACAAGTCTCTTTACATTTAGTGTTATTTTATTTTAGAAGGAGATTAGCCAATCTCGAACTTGGCCTCTATCATATACATACTAAAATGAGGAAAAGTATTATACACGTTTTTAATGAGACCACATAACTAATCCAATAAAATTTCTTTTATTGCTCCCGAAGTATCAATTTAATATCATCCTCAAACATGATGTTAATAGTGTAATGAGCGGAAATATATTTTTAAGGGTGAGTGTTGTAGATATATATAATATACTAGTTTTATCCTAGCGTGTTACGCGGTTGCTTTTAGTTTTTTTTTTTCTTTTTAATTTCTGGCTGTAAATCTCAAATGACCACGAGTTAATGAATTTTAAATAAAAATAATACCACACATTACCCAATACTTAACACACAACACAAAAAAAATCATGAATTGATGATAATGAACAATAAAAGCATGAATAATTAAACCTATTGAATGGAGAGTCACATAGAAGCATATACACGATTGATGATAAAGTGAGGATGCATATCCCATATGCGCCTAATCATAGAAATCAAATTAACGATGCAATTAGCACTCAATCACCAAACAAAAAAAATTGTTTACCGTGTGCATAGATTTTTAGCCCCTTGTATTATGGGGTTTATTTTACATTTGTCGTTTATGTTCGTTTAAACTTTAATAAATACACGCGTAGCTATATTTATAAAAATATAAACATAAAAGGGGCTCTTTTAAATTGTGATGTATTAGACTTGTCCGTTTGTGTTCATTAATGTTAATCTATGATCGTTTGTTTCGTTTACATTCGGTCAATTGTGTTCGTTTATGTTTGTTAATTTATGTTCGTTTATATTCGTGAACATTTTATTTTAGTTTTAAACGAACGGACATGAATATGCCCATTTCTTAATAAATGAACATGAAAGTAGCAAACTTAGAATTCGCACACAATTAAATTTATTGTTTTGTTCTTTATAATCGAGCTGGTTTAATGTTTGATGTGTTCGAAAGAATACAAATGTCATATGTTTTGTTCTCCATGTAAAATATTACTTTAATATATTCAAAAATAAATTTATTTCTTTGTACTTATATCTACTAAACATCACCAATCAACACGACACCTAAGTATTTCACCAAGCAACTTTTGTCACATGATGACGTTTGTGCTTTTACTATATCATTAAACATTTCACTACGTTTGATTATGATGTTGAAAAATTTTCATCTTATTTTAAGAAATTCACTTTCCGTTTCAAAACCATTAGACTCTTGAATTAGAACACCTACAAAAGTTTTTACTTTCATATTTACTTTTTCAAAAATTTGTATTCTAAAATATGTTTTCCAACGCTCTTTTACTTTCTTTCAAAAAAATAGTTTTTACTTATATATAGCATTTTAGCTAATATCACATAAGCCATAATATTGTAATTTTAAAGCATTACATACCTGCAAACTTGTTTTCACCGCTGCTTCCAGCCAAATCCGACGTATGCCTTTGCCCAACTTTGCAAAAATGAGTAGTCTCCAACGAAACTAAAAACATAAATGCACGTTATGGATTTTACTTTATGAGCAAAATATGGAAGTATTATGAATTAATGTGCTAATTGTTGATATAAATGAGTTCTTTGTCATCATCACCATCATTATCATCGTACTCAGTATATCCCATCAATAGCACAATTATGGTAGGGCCTGAGGAGGGTAAGATGTAGACAACCTTACATCTACCCCGTAGGGATAGAGAGACTGCTTCCGGTGACACCCCCGACTCGATAGTAGTTTTGTATCAATGCCACCATCGAGACACCGCCGATTGGTGCATGTACCCTTGTCTTTCGGCTATCAATGCCACCACATGATACCTGATTTTAACGTTATTTTCACAAGATTAATAAAATAACGTCAAAATTAGTGCAATTTAACTTTTGCCCACCCGAGAGTTCACACATATATACATTATATGAGCAGATTAAACTGCCAAGTCTCTTTTCTCAATTTTTTTTTTCCTTGAGACAATTCGTTGATTACAATGAGTGCAACTTAAAGTGTGTGCACCAATTGATGCAGCCATGTTTGATGTATCAACTTGATATCAGTTTATGCAAAAAAGTGAAACATTAAATATCTAAAACAATCAACCTAACAACTACGACAGGGAGTTTGACCATTTGCCTACAGATTATTACTCAGGTCCATTAGAGCCAACCAAAAAACAAACAAATAAATAAATCAAGTTTCACTTATTACCACTATACATGATACATTCTTTCAAGATATCACCAGAATGAACAATGCTTTGCAAGTTTCGACGAGATGTTACAGTTAACTATTTCTAAATCCCTAATTTACAATTAGGGATCAATCGACCTTGCGAGGTGGGCGTCTGATTTTGATTACTTTTCGTTTAGATCGGAGGAAGAAAACAGTGAATCTTTATCGATTGGAATATGCCTTCGATGTCTATAAACAGGTTTATAGGTGTGATTTGAAATGAATATGGTGTTTTAGATTGGGTATATGAGATTCTGGGATGGGAACGTGGATAAGAGGTGAGGTTAAGGTTTTATTTTATTTGAGATGCTGTGAGATGTTATGACCCGTGTATAGGTTAAATGGGTCAAATCGGGTTAAATCAATGAGAGATCTTCATTCAGAAATTAAATAATCTGGTGGCTCTAGAAGGAGTGGAGAGCGATGTGAGAGTGACACGTAGGATATAATGGTAGACAATTATATAGATAGTTAGATTAGTGCAAATATTATACTGTTATTAATTTATTACTCTCCGCTTGTGACACCGTTAATCTCACAAATATATGTTTGAGTTTTGCTATATATTTGTGTATATATAATCATAGGGATAAGTTAAAATGTAAAGGGAGACAATATATATAATCAATCTTTGTAGAAATGATAACAAGTAATTTAGACAATTAATTTTGAATTTGAATGGTTGAGATTAGTTTGCCAATTCCCACATCGTTTTAAAACGTCCATAACATTTTTTTGCGCCATCATTTATAAAAAAATCATTTTAATAATGAGCGTTTTTTTATCTTTAATATGAGTACCATATTGTTATAAAAAAAATTAAAAAAATTTAATGGGTTTTTTGTACATTGTATAATAGATTATAAGCATTGTGTCTTATCAAATTATGTTTTAGCATAGTGTTTTTTCCATTGTATTATACAATTGTGTTTTATACATTGTGTTTTTACACACGATTGTGTTTTTTAAATTAAAAACACTCGGTTAATGTCGGTAGCATGTCTCTTGTCACCACTACAACCACCAAAACTGCCACCACTCGTTCACCACTACCACAATGAATTTGGTTATAGATTTCGCTCATTGTGTTTTACATATTGTGTTTTACCAAAACCGTATTTTTTTATTGTGTTTTTTTCATAGTGTTTTTATAGATGTAAAACATAATTGTGTTTTCCAATAGTGTTTTACTCTAATCATTATTGTGTTTGAAAATATAAAACATCAGGTTTTATAAAATAGTAACGTGGTCCAAAAGTCCCAACTCCAAAGTTCCATTGTGTCACCATCGTAGTCTTGAGCACGGTCGTCTCACCGCCACAAGCAATCAACATCGATCTCTCTTTGGCATTCGCGACCGAAACTGACGACAATGATGAAAATGGAGGCGAAGGGGGTGGCAGAGTTTAAAATGTTGGTGGGTTTTTTTCCAGATGTAGGGCTCCTAGGGTTTTTGAAAATGGAGGTGAGTTAAGATGATGAAAATAAGTGGGTTTTTAAATGTGGATGTTGGATTAAAATACCCTTCTTTCTAGCATTTTTTGAAAAAATAAACTTATTATTTGAACATTACCCTATATAACCACAGGGAAAAATCAAAGAGAGAAAATTACCTAAATAGTCATTTTGAAGAGAGAGAAAAGGCAAACTAGCCCGTGAGATTTCATTTTCCGAAAATAGCCCACCAAATCCAACGTACACGTGACATTTTGATATTCCCCGTGAGTTTTTGTGGACCAATCAAGATATGCCATGTGTCAATCAATCTCACCTACCACACAAGTTTTCATCTCAAATCTGTCTGAAACGTTACTTTTGACATCAAATATAACCTGACGAAAACCAACTTTAACGTGATGTTTCAAGTTGTTTTCGTCGGCAACGTGAGTTTTCAAATTTATGGTTTTTTAAGTTATTTTGAAATTCATCTCCAAGATGAATTTCGTTTAAATTCCGTCTTTTAAAAAAATCATATTCATTAACTCCAAGCATTTCATCCCCTAATGCTACCGGACACCACCACAACCACCCATCACCACCATGAAACTTGAGCCCAACCATGTTCCACCGCCGCTACCACCGCCACCACCGCCGCCATTAACAACAATATCGTGGATGTTTGCGGTGACGGTGACGGTGACCGGAATTTGAACTTCAGCTTGGATTTATCAGTTATCACCGTATTTTTTAAACGATAATAACATGTTAATGATAACCAATTATTCATATATTAGTAGGCCTAATGTATGCTCTTGAATGACAAGGTTTGTTTTAGAATGCAATGGTCACAGTATGTAGACTTACAGATCAACGGTATGCTGTATCTAATTATGTTGACTCAATCTATACTATTTAATAAATAAAGCTTTCTAAACATCACATGTCATTAGTATATTTATCCTTACAAAAATTCCTCTTCTCTCTCTCTCCCTCTCTCTATCATATTAAATACATCTCTCTTTTTAATATTTCATTTTTAATAATTCCATCTTAACTTAAAAGAATTAATACAATCATAAATATGTTAATTTGTTTAATATAAAATATATTGCATTAGTTATTAATATTATATTTTTATAAGTAATCAATACGAAACGGGTGGGTTTCTTAACTGATTAAAGTATCAAAGATTGTTCATGTCAAAACAGTTTAAGATTAAAATGAGTTTTGGTCCACGAGTTGATTTAAAAAAGTAGTCATTTACATAGTCTAACAACTTTTTATTTCCAAATTACGTAATATGTAACTTTTTTTACCGTATAATATATCTTTATATATGTGATACATTTTTTTTTGTATTTCACATTATGTTATTATTTAAAAAAATACTTATTTTAACCCGTGTTTTACACGGGTAACTAACCTAGTAAATAATATATAATTCAATTATTTATGTTTTATATTTGGGGTGGCACGTGGCAGGTATGCCTATTAATGGTTGAGATTTGCTATTTATCAATGGTTGAGATGTGCTATTCTTGATTTATCAATTTTAATCTTATTCCGGTTACGTTCATCATTATTCCGGTCAGCGCCACCGTCATCACGGGCATCCACGATATTGTTGTTAATGACGGCAGTGGAACATGGTTCAGCTCAAGTTTCATGGTGGTGGTGGGTGGTGTCTGGTAGCATTAGGGGGCGGATGAAATGCTTGGAGTTGGATGAAATGCTTGGAGTTGGATGAAGAAGATAATGAATATGATTTTTTTAAAAGACGAAATTCAAATGAAATTCATCTTTGGAGATGAATTTCAAAATAACTCAAAAGTCATCTTATATGAAAGCCCACTTTGCCGATAAAAACAGCTTGAAAGATCACGTTAAAGTTGGTTTTCGTCAGGTTATATTTGATGTCAAAAGCAACGCTTCAGACAGATTTGGGATGAAAACTTGCGTGGTGGGATTGATTGACACATGGCAGATCTTGATTGGTCCACGAAAACTCACGGGGAATATCAAAATGTCACGTGGACGTTGGATTTGGTCGGCTATTTTTAGAAAATAAAATTTCACGGGCTAGTTTGCCTTTTCTCTCTCTTCAAAAGGGATAGTTAGGTAATTTTCTCAAAATTAAAATATAAAGGGAGACAAAATGATAAGTGTGAGAATAATTTGTGGCCACATAAAAAACTTAAATAAATTCAACAAAATTAATAAAAAAATTAAAACTCAAAATATAAATAAGAAACGAAAAAATAAAAAAAAAACTAAAATATTTACCCCGTCTTTCGAGTTAAAAAAACCCGAAATGACACAATGTCGAGAAGAAAGACACAATGACGAAAATAAACAAAAAGCAATAGATCGTAAAATATAACACAATAATGAGTAAAATATAACACAATGATGAGTAATATAACATAACATCAACAAAAAAAGGACACAATGTCAATAAAAAAAAGACACAATCAACGATGAAAATAAATACAATAAAAAATAAAAAGACACAATGATATTTTTCCCTCTTTATTATGTCTTTCTTTTAGAACGATGAAGACGGGAGAAACATCTTGTTTTTTTACTTATTTTATTTTTGAATTTTGAGTTATGATTTATTTATTTAATTCTTTTAAAAGGTTTTTTTTTTTTATCACAAAGCATTCTTAACCATCTCATTTTTATTCTAATATGACCCTATATGGTGTATCTAAAAGGTTAATAGACAATAACAAGAAACTCTCTCACTTTCACTATTTCCTCTGTGATCATATATATCCATATATGATATATGAGCCAGCAAATAGGCTGTTATAAGACAAAAACACAATTATTGATTGTTTTCTCAATTTCCTCTCTGATCATATATATGCATATCCATATCTATGACTCAGCAAATAGGCTGCTGTTATAAGACAAAAACATAATTATTGATTGTTTTCTCTCTCTATATATATATATATAAGGGAGGGTTATTTTTAGAACCATGGTGAGTTTTAAGAACTCTAAAAACTTAATTTTAAACCACAAATTTTATTAAATGATATGAAATATGTGGCTGAGATTAAATTCAATTAAAAATGAAGTAGGAGAGAGAATAAATATTTTTGATAATTACATAAGTTTAAACGTTAGTTACACATGTGTAAAAAGTCGATTCGGTGTGTAAAAAAATACCGTAATTTTTTGTACATCACTTACACTTACGTATTACACATGTGTAAAAAAAATTCGAAAAAAAATTGTTACGTTGAGTTCTTTCGAGTTCTTAAAACTCGAAGTGGTTCTCAAAAGTAATCAATCCTATATATATATATATAGGGGATGGATCTTGCGAGAAGTGATATTACAGCGAGAAGTGCGAGAAGTGAATGTATAACTCCATTAATCCCTAATTTCACTCATTTTCATATGATGTTACATACATATATGTAGGTTGGTTGTATTTATGTCTTAATTACATATTCAAACCAATCTACAAACATATAAATGTACCGAACCACATTTAAACATATGTACCTACACACATACAAACATACATACACATATACAAACATACGTACCTACACACATACATATGCACCTACACAACGCACCTACACATAAGAAAGAGAGTGAAATTAGGGATTAATGGAGTTACACCTTCACTTCTCGCTGTAAAAAAAACTTCTGAAATGATCCAATATATATATATATATATATATATATGAGTCAGCAAATAGGCTATTGTTATACATAAAAACATAATTATTGATTGTTTTCTCTATTTTCTTTCAGGCAGAAAACCGCCCAAACCGTCACTTATAGTTTTATCTATGGCATATAGGTGTTTTCTAAAAAGACGGGTTTTTTTATCTTTTGTCTAACCGTGGCTTATATCTATCTATGTGGCATATGTGTTTTTTTAAAAGACGTGTTCTTTTTGTATTTTATGTTTAATGTATATTTTAATTTTAATTTAATTTTTTATTTGGCTTATTGTTTTTGATTTTGTTGTATTATTAAAATTTTTTATTGATATTCTTTATCAAGAATTACAAAAGTTATAAAGAAGCAATGCAAATAAACGATATACACACACACACACACAACCATTACAACAAATTTGTACAAATAATAACAAAATATAGAAATCTATCTAAATGGCAACGTCACCAACATGGTAAAGGCGATGCTTAAATCTTAAGATTATGTGACGATAAAAAACACAAAAAACCACCACCACGTTATGACCATGAAGCGAGCACGTCAAGCATTAGGCGTGGTCGCGAGGACAACGACGAAGTTGTACAATAAAAAACATAAAACCACCACCATTACAACGAGTTTGTACATATAATAACAAAATGTAGAAATATATATATAGGATTAGGATCATGTGAGAACTATTTTGAAATTGAGAACTTTGAGAACCATTTTAAACCACATAAAACACTCTTTTTAATAAAAAAATAAAAAAATATATAAAACTCGAAAATAAAAAAAGTAAAAAAACCAAAAAATTTTATTTTTCATCCCGGTTTTATAAAAAAAATAAAAAAAATTGAAAAAAGTATCGGTTTAACAAAATTATACACATATGTATAATACTTATTTTTAAATTTTATACATGTTTTTTTATACAGATATGTACAATTTAAGGTATATGATAATGTACATATGTGTACATTACGTAACTAGAGATTAAATGAAATTAGACACATGTGTATAATACGAAGTTTTTATTTATTTTTTATTTTTTTATGAAACCAGAATGAAATATAAGAATTTTGGTTTTTTTACTTTTTAAAAATTTTTGTTATTCTTTGTTTTATGATTTTTTAAATATTTTTAGAGGTTTTTTAGTGGTTCAAAATGGTTCTTAAAGTTCTCAATTTTCAAATGGTTCTCTTAGGATTCTTATACACACACACACACACACACACACACACACACATATATATAACCTTTCTTATTATAGGCCAAAGAAATAGCTAAGGACTTCTTCCCCCATTCTCATCATAGGGTAGCTCAGGAACCATAGAATCTCTCAGGAGTTGAATAAACTCTTTTATGCTAGTGGAATTGGAAAGCATGATAAGTCCGTACTCCACATTCTAGCTTCATCCTTGGTTTTCTTTGAAAGGAACTGACATAAGAGAAGTGTAAGATAATTCTTTCTGGCCTTAACTGAAGCGGGGGAGGCCCTGGTCTACATACAGGTGTTGGATCAATAGAATCCTCCAATTGCTAGGGAAAGAATATCGGGATTAGTCTCATTGCCGTTGCTACTCTATATATATATATATAAATGACAACGTCATCGGCGTGTTAACAGACGATAATTAAATCTTAGGATTACGTGACAATAAAAAACACAAAAAACCACCACCACGTTCTGACCATGAAGCGAGCACACATGGCGTCAGGCGCGGCCGCGAGGACGACGATAGACCGGGATCCAGATGTAGGTTTGATAGCGACGACGACAACGATGACATTCGTGACACTACCATTAAGATAGATTTTTGTTATTATTTGTACAAACTCGTTGTAATGGTTGTGGATCTTATGGTTAAGTTCAAACTAAAGTCAAAAACAACTCAAAAGAAAAGAGTTCGAGCCATTTCGAGTTGAACCGAGTTTGCTCGATTTAAGAATGAGCCAATATTAAGCTCCCAATGTTCAGCTCGCTTAAAGTTAGCTTTACATGTATTCGGGTCGAGCTCGAGCTTCGCCTAGCTTGGCTAGGCTCATTTACAGCCCTATATACATGCATCAACCGAACCAATTAAACAATTAACGTAATAAACTTTTGTAAAATATTACACAATTAAGAAAACTAACATACGTATAACTATTGTACAACATATCACGAGAGGATTGATAAATTAACATAAACAAGTATCGCATTGCAAATTGTTGCCGCCGCAACATCGCGCGGGTTTCATTCTAGTTAAATAAACAAGTAAATTTACAAAGCTACCCTCATGTGCCTGGCACATGATAAGATTTAACGGAAAAATTTAACTGGGTTAGGCTGTTGGGAAAAGCGACCACCTAGCCACGAACGGTAAACAAAAAGTGCGGAATTAATCTTCGTTTGACTAAACTTTTTCCCAACCCGAATGAACCAATGAGGATGCAAACAAAATAGGGTAATTTAAAAGTAAAAGAGACATAAAAGTTTTAGCGTGGAAAACCTCTCAAGGCGAGAATAAAAACCACAGGACTACTAGAGCCGCTTTAAATCCACTATCACCAATAATAGCAATACAAAGTCTTCTCTAGATAAAACTAGAGGCATACACAAAACATCATATACATGGAACAAACAATCTTCAAGTATATGAAATCAAACTACAAAAGGGTAAACGAGTATGAGGTAACACAAACGAGAAAATACTGGTCTCTGAAACGTCTCTTATCTTCTTAAAAAACAACCCAAAATAATGGAGTACAAAACCTTGTCTTCGTCTCTGTTGGTCTTCGGCAGCAACAAAGGAATCCCACAATTCTTTCGTATATGTTGTATGTTGGCAGAATCAATTGTCAACCACAAACAATCTTTATATTATTTTTATTTGCTGGTGAGAACGTTACGAAGCCCAGACAAGAATCACCAATATTATTTTGTGGCCATGTGGGGGACAAGAAGCCATCACAACACGAAATATATATATATATATATATATATATATTTCCTTTTTCTTTATTACTAAATATTTAATAATAGTAATAAACCCACGTAGAATAATATTTGTTGGGTTTTTTTATGGGCAAAAAATACTTTATAATAGGCTCAAAGGACTTAACGTGAAAGATATTTAAAACATGATATATGTTTTTTGTCATTTCTTTTGCTAAAGGACGTTCTTTTATTATTTTGGATTAGCATTCAAAGTCTTACTAAGTTTTTGTACATGAAGCAAATAATTATATTGGGTTGAAACTTGAAAATCCAAGTCTCTCTCTCTCTCTCCCTATCTCTCTCTCTCTATATATATATGAAAGTTCATGTCTAGCTCCTCATTGTTGATACATGATGAGAATTGAAGATTAAGTACTTGGCCAATTGGAGACAAGACAACTATTACAATTTCAAGTATTTTCTGATCGAGGTCTTCTTTTGCAGCCATGCCACGGCTTTTAGTTATTAATATTGGTATAAATTGCAGGGAAACAAGCAGCCAGTAGAGGTGATGGCGGCCAACATAGCCGATCCCGAGCTACAAGCGCCACCATATCCTTGTGGAGATCTACTTGACGGTAAGTGTAATCATGCTTGACTTTCTTTTGGTGAAATTTCCCTAGTTTTTATCCCCCGTAATATTACGAGGTTGTTTTATATTATTCGTTTCTAATATTTATATATATTTTTTGGATTTTAATTTTATTTATTGTAACGAAGTTAATACTTTACTTATGATTTGATGATAAAAGGGTTTCACAAATAAATGAGATGTTGCGGTTTAAAAGCTATATAGGTTAATTTGGTGAGACCCATGACCCGCTTATTTTTTTTACTATAAAATTGTTTCTTAATTATAAATAATATTTTTTTAATCAAATATTAATATTTAGTATATCACTATTTTATAGTATTTTCATACCAATTATTTGGTGAGAATATAATGAGATTTTATAACCCGTTTAAGGATTATCTAAGTTTAGTGAGACCCATACCCGTGAATTCGGTTTATATGCATGAAAAACCTCCATTTACAAATAATGCAATCTGGTGTCTTGAGAGAATGTAGGGAGCAACCAGAGAGCTTTTTAAGGTTTCGTTTATATATATTATAGATTATAGATTGTATAGAATTTATTGATCAATGCTTAGATTTTGGAACTTTAGAATGATTATATTAGTTAGCACCTAACTATCCTTTATCGTCAATGTGGAGCTAGCTCATTTGGTACAGGTTCTTGCCTCTTAGTAGGAGGTCCTGGGTTCTAACCTAGGCGATTAATATGTGTGTATGTATTATTGTAACTTTGCCGGTGAAAAAAAAACTACTCTTTATGATATGGAACGTTAACTTAATTAATCTTTATATTGCTGAGAAGGAGGAAGAAAAGATTACCTTGATATCGCTGTTCCTCTCTATCGAGCATTAATCAAAGGAGAATGGGAAGCTACAGATACCATCCTTGATAACGACGAAAGAAATTTGGTACGGTATAGTATCACTGAGAAAAAGGATACACCACTTCATGTTGCAGCAGCACGAGATAGAAATATCCGGTTTCCGTCGAAACTTCTAGACAGGTTGAAGACGGCTGACTTGGAACTTCAGAACGCAGATGGCAATACAGCATTTTGCGTTGCCGCTATATCAGGAAATGTTGATATGGTTGAAGAAATGTTTAGGAGAAACAATGCACTGCAAACAATATGTGGTAATGACAACAAGTTGCCACTCTATCTGGCTGCTTATCATGGAAAACATGATGTGGTGGAGTTTCTATATGAGAAGTCTAATAAAATGACGGGTGAGTGTTGGACGAATGACAGCAGGAATGGCGTTTTGATGAAATGCATCGAATCAGACATCTTTGGTATGCAAAGGTACCTTAATATATAAATGTAACGGTAAATGACCAAAATGACCGTCCATCAAAATCTGTCCAGGAATATGTCCAAACCAAAACCTGGCAGCCGGCCCAAATATAAATCATCATCCGAATAGGTTTAAATTAACCTGGGAGAGCCACGTGTTTTGGGATTGATTTTGAAAAATGCTTATTGGCTTTTCAAAAAGCTATTTTTGAAAAACCAGGATTTGGGACTTTTGAAAAACTGTTTTTTAACCGTTTCAAAAAGCTAAAAAAAGAAAGATTTTTGTGATTGTCAAACACATTTTAACTTATTGGCTTTTTGAATTTTGAAAACACCAATAAGCCAATAAGCATTTTTCAAACTCAATCCCAAACATGCTCAAATATCCAGTCGGGGCGCTCGGCCAAAATTTTATAGAAAACCATCTGGGACAATGATGGCAGAGATCCCAACGGTCCAACGTTTTCTATAAAAGTTATGGCGCCCTGACAAGTATGGACACGTGGTTGGTTTAAAATGCAGTGTTGATGATTTATATTTCGGTTGGCTGTCGGGTTTTGGTATGGACAGATTTGGGACTGGGAGATGTTGATAGACAAAATGGGGAACAATTACTACTTTACTAGTCAAATAGACGTTTTGGTCATTTTACCTATATATAATAACTATAGTGTAATCTGACATCTTGATATATATTCATACGAATGAATGCCGAGCCTTTAATAGATGTGGCGCTACGCATATTGAATGACAATAACGAACTTCCTCATGATAATTATCTATGGGATGTGTTGCATGTATTGGCTCGAAAGCATAAGGCATTTCGTGTTGAAACGCAGTCTGCTTTCACTCAGTATATCAAATTTATCAAATCAGGCAAGTATCCTTCAATGAACATTCAACACCTTTATAAGTGATTTACCTTTTTGTAATATATAGACTGTTAAATGTTAAAAATCAGATACAAAAAGCACTTTACAAAGATCAAATAATAACAAGGATATAAAACTTAAATTTGTTGATTGATTCCATATATCCAATTTGTTTGTTCAGTAAAATCAATGCTCCAATTATTCTTATTGCGTTTCGAACAACATAACGTTTTAAACACGAATATAACCGAAATTACACTAATTACATTTAGACTAGCTCCATGGTTGATGATTTCAGCCATCTTTCCTTCATAGATTCTTAATCTTCCTCCTCGGAGTAGAAAAGAAAATCTTACTAATTAAATCGATAAACTTGCAAGAACAGCCTAGTCTTTGATAACGCCGTAGACCTTGATTGTGAGATAGTTCCCGATAACAATTGTAGAGACGGGTTTACAATCAAAAACAAAAATATAAACTAATAGTATAAAGAAAACTATGATTCCAATAATGACTTGTATAATGTAGAATGATTACATAAGTTTCTTCCACCCCAGGTGAGCTCCCGCAGAGTGGTGGATCACACATAAAACCAACAATTACAAATGAAACCCTGGTTCCCTATTTATAGCCCCTTGACCCTTGTTAACCGCCCCTTGATGGAGAACCCAAACTTTCACAAATTACCGAGAAGTTTCGCAGGATTCCAATGTTACTTTCGCAATAATGAAGTTCCTTAACTCCTGCAAAACTTCAACCAAAACTTCAAATCTTTAACCGCTTAATCTTCCAACATATCATTCTAAAATCTCATACCCGACAGTCTTTTGGTCACCACTGGATTTGATCAAACCTCACCAAACTATTGTTGATCAATTTTTTCTTTGAACGAATTCCTTACCTCCTGTAAATTGTGAGAACAACCACAAGTCCCGGATCGATAATCACACATGAATAAACGAATAACTCTCATTTATATTAATCAGAAAATCTCACTCAAAAACTTATTACAAACCTCAAACCCTAACTCGGTATGACTCTTGACGAACCCTAACTCGGTTACATCATGTTCACCCTCTCTAATGTCTAATCATAACTCGGTTTATATAGACTAACATAACTTGCTAGTCAAGACATTACCAAATATAATAAAACCTTAATTGCAACCCCATAAACCAATTATATCATTAATGAATCCTGCGGGCCCAATAGGTCAGGCCTATTGTAACATCCCGTTTTTCGGGTTTCGGTTAATAAATGAAAGTATGGGTTATTAAGAGTTGGGCTAGTGTTGGGTTAAATGGATATGGGTTATGGACTTGGGTATGAAAGAAAGAAGGAAAGACCATGGGCTTAAGCCCATGATCCCTAAATATATAAACCATAATCACCATTAATTCCCTCATTTTACACATATTCCATACACCACCAAAACACACACTTAAGCTCTCTCTCTCTAAGTCTCTCTCTCTAGCCGAAACATAGAAGAAGAACCGATCCCGATCCAAGGATGATAGTATGATTGTATGAGCTTAAACCCGTTGTATATAATCACAAAACGACGAGCCGACACCGTCACATCGTTAAAGTCACGAGATTCGGGTGGAATCGGGTATAAACCGACCTAAGATGATCTTAGGGGTCACCCTAGCTCAGATCTGGATCGAACGGGACGAAAAACGGTGAAAATACGCTTTTCCGGTGAGTTTTACGGTATTCCGGCAATGGCGGTGCCGGAAAAACGTGTACGAGGTTGTCAGGGAATTTCCCTGACCTAACCCTAGTTCGCTAAGGGTATTTAGTGATTTAGAAGTGATTCTCTAAGCTGGTTCGTCTGTAGAAATGTAACAAATTAGCTTCAATTCGTTAGGGGAAAAGATAGTGAATTACCCCTGATTCGCTATAGTTAAAGGATAACGAATTAGCTCCAATTCGTTATAGTCATTCGTTAAAGGAGATAACGAATTAGAAGGTCTAGTTCGCTACTTTGACTGGTTCGCTATATGGACAGATTCGTTAAGGAGTCCAGTTCGTTAAGGGTTCAATTCGTTATAGGAACCAGTTCACCAGGACATCCAGTTCGCTATGAACCAGTAACGAATTAGAAGTTTAATAGAATGACAATAGCAGCTCGACCCCAGCCAGGGGCTCTGCCCCTTGGACCCTGCTAGGGGCTGCCGCCCCTAGAACCCCGCTGCCAGGGGTGCTGCCCCCGGACCCCCGTTCGTTGAGGGTAATAATTAAACTAGAAAGACGATACGTGTAGTGATAGTTTACTGAAACGTATAATTATTATACAGTTAGTCGTGCACAACTCAAGAAGGGAATAACCGTAAACGGTGAACGCAACCCCATTGAGGTGAGTTTCTAGCCCCACTTCCTTGATATGTTTTCGGGGCTGTGTGCATACTCGATGTGATAGTTAATACACTTACCTTAAGTGGTAAGTGTATACCTTGTATGGTTTATGTATGATGATTGCTTGACGGTGCGTGAACGATCTTCGGATATTGCATGTACCGTCAGGTGGTAGCTAAAGATGTGATTGCCATGTATGTTGTAAGATAAGATGCAAGTATGAATCTATATGATGTATGCATAATGTACGTATGATATGTTAATGGTACGTGAACGCTCTTCGGAGATTGCACGTATTGTCAAGATAAGATGCAAGCATGAATATATATGATGTATGCATAATGTAAGCATGACATGTTAATGGTACGTGAACGCTCTTCGGAGATTGCATGTATTGTCAGGAAAAGTATTTAAGAGCAGGTATAGTATGAAGCTATGGAAGAAAGGGTACCGGACCCTAATAATATCCGAGGATGAAGGGTGACCGGACCCTAATAATATCCGAGGATGGAGGGTACCGGACCCTAATAATATCCGAGGATGATGGGTGACCGGACCCTAATAATATCCGAGGATGAAGGGTACCGGACCCTAATAATATCCGAGGATGGAGGGTACCGGACCCTAACAATATCCGAGGTGTGTAGGGTGAAACGCCCTTTATAATGTATGGTTAGATATGAATGTGTATGGACGAATGCTGAACATGATATGCATGTAATGCGTACCTTCTGGCACGTATATGTGTATGAAAAGTAAGTTATGTGATTAACTAGAACTCACTCAGCGTAGCTGACTTTTAGTATGCACGCAGGCAAATAGGTTGAGGCAGCTCGCGTGACTGAAGACACATGGCATGGAATCGAAGATACTGGCATCTAGAAGAAATGTTGTGATGTTTTAAAGATTATGTTTTGTTTTAATTGACTACGAATGTTTTATAAGACATGATTTGATGGTTATGTGAAATGTTATGGTTGAAGTTTTATTATTCCGTGAAAGTTTTCATTAACTCTGATATTTAGAACTGCGTTTATGAGTAAATCCAACGTACAAAGTAAGGCCACCGGTAACGGGGCCTTACACCTATTAATGAATCCCGCAGGCCCAATCGGTCAACCCCATAAACCTACACGCGACAAGCCTATTTAGTTGGAAATTACTTCCGACACAACCCACTGATTTCTCCTACATCACTGAAATTAATCAAAACATCTACTAGATGTTTTTATCAAATGTCTTCCCTTCCGGTTGCTATTGCTATACTTATTATCATAACGATTTATTTCAATTCCAGCCGCTTCTCTTCTTATTGCTCATTTCACTTGTTTAAACATTGTTTCTGATTTCATTGTACAAAAGCTTCAAAATGCAATTTGACAATCTGATCGTTAATGTTCTTCAAATAATGATTCTGAAAAAAAACAATCAGTTTCTTCTAAATCAATCATTGATCGCATGCTTCTTGATTAGACAATGAAAATAACTATCATTTTTTACATTTTAATTGCCTCTGTCTAATTACAATATGGCATTATGACCCTTATACTAATATATATATCAAAACGATAACTTAGTTTAGTTTTCAACATTAAGTGTATGCAATTAAAGGAAATAAATGACACACCATTATAAATTCTCCCAACATAATTTAGATTTTCGAAGACGTTGTGAAACGTACATATGAAAACTGCACAGTATCTTATTTGATTGTTGCTTGCAGCTTTTGGAAAAACCGAGGAAAGTGATGCCACGCTATTACTAAGATTACTCAGGAAAAGGATAATGCAAAAGCCTAAGGCTGATGTTGATAACAGAATAAAAGGCCCGTTGATTAGTGTAGATGGAAATGATACCCACCCTACTCATCTTCTATTTGTTGCTGCAAAAATGAACAACACGGGATTTTTGGTTGAGCTGATCCGTGAATATCCTGATCTTATATGGACGAGAAATGATGATGGACAAACTATCTTTCATGTTGCTGTTGCGCATCGTCATCAGGATATATACGATTTATTATATCAGACTGGCTCAATGAGGGATCGTATCACTTCAATCACCGACAACCAAAAAAATAATATTCTGCATATAGTTGGAAATGATCCTAAGATAAGTGTTGATCATCAACGGGTTACTTCTCAAATGTTTAGCGAATTGGTATGGTACAAGGTACATCTCTTTCAAAGCTTTTATAGGTTGTTAATCATGTTTACATTCTTAGAATGAAAAACTCACACATTTCGTATTCTCGCCAAACCATACAAAACTATTTAGATTGATTTTGTAATTGTCTTTGATAGATAGAATCAGTTAGTTATTATATGGTTACATTGTTCACTGTAGTTAGTTCCTAGTCTTTAGGATAATCTCTTGTATATATTTTCTAATGTTTAAGAAATGAAATAATCATCATCATCATTGTACTCAGTATATCCCACCGATAGCAAAGCTATGATAGGGTCTGAGGAGGGTAAGATGTAGGCAACCTTCATCTACACTTTAGGAATAGAGAGGCTACTTCCGGTGAGACCCCGGCTCGAGTTTAAGAAATGAAATATACGGTTAATACTTTTATATGGTATCAGCCAGATTTTGCAAACCTTGAAATACCCATCAATGCCCCACTTTTTTTCAGCCAACTTATTATTCTCCCCAATGACGTCCACCGCTAGCAGCACCGTCTCATCCCTTATCTCGTTTATTGTTGTCAAAATCGTGCCTAGGCGTGGATTATCCACTATTCGGTACCTCACTGATAAAGTCGCCGATTAATCGCTATTTGGTCAAAAATGAAAAGGTTACGCATACAATTTGGTATGTATATATATGTAGGGAAAATTAACGTGCTAATTGTGAGAATCAAGTAGGGTAATTATATATGCAAGTAGAGTAATTATGTAATTACATCATAAAGTAATTATGTAATTACTCTATGATTTAATTACATAATTACTCTACTTGATTCTCACAATTAACACGTTAATTTCATTTGTATTTTATCCAAACCATATATGTGTATGTTTGAAAAATTGCATATTAATTCCAATCCGATTAATCCATATTAAACACTAGTCCCTACCTCAATGTCCAACTACCGCCTGACGAGTTCTACAACACTTAGTTTTATCCCTCTTTCAACACCATCCCTAACCCTTGTCACTTTCCCCACATCTCTCAAACTCACCTCCACAATTGTCTAAGTTGGAAAACACATATTAAGGCCCTTCTTCATGGATTGGATATCAACAAACACATAGATGACTCCATCAGCCCCTGTCCCAATCATTCATGATGTATTGGAAGTTAAATTTGAGACGAGTTAAAAGAAAGTTGAAGAGGTTATGATATTTTAATATTTAGAGTTATCTAGTTTAATTAAATTAGTAGAGATAATGTTTGTATTAGATTCTATTTGAGATAAGTATTTGAGTAGGATTAGTATACTTTTCTAGTATATATAGATAGTCTATGGTAAATGTAACGTGTAGTTTTTGTTCTTAGAAATATTGAAGGAGTCGTGAATTACCACAAAAAATATCCTTTTGGTCATGATTACCCGGACTGGTTCCGTCACCAACATAGCTTCATCTCTTGAAGCTCGGAAGATCCTCTCCAACACATATGCTTCCCCATACCGTGGCCATATAAAGAAACTCCAACACTGTCTGAAACAATATATGTTCCAAACACCCGGATCAAGCTATAAGAGATTATATGCAATATGTCAAAACTCTCATTGATGAGCTTTTTATCATCGATAAATAAATGGTTCTCGAGGATATTACCGATGTCATCCTCACTGGTTTAGACCAAAATCTCTTACAAACATGTTATCGATGTTGTTCAAACTAGAGATAGCCCCAATTCTTTTCATGAACTTCATGAAAAACTAATCAAACATGAGTTATCACTAGTTGATCAAACCCCTCAAACCGCCACAACATCTTGACCCTTCTTAGTTAAATGACAATGATGTTTTACCCAAGGTCACACAGACACACACTTGCTTCGTGCCATCGACTGATTTGATTCTTGATGGTGTTTCCAAACGATACGACATTTAGGAAGCAACCAATGTAACATTAGTAACACTTATGACGCTTAGACCCCCAACCTAATATAATATGCAGTTTTGAACCATGATAATTGTAATGATAATGATAAAGATAAGGGTTTAGTTTAACTTTCTAACAATCTATTGGGACCGGGGTTTAATAGGGGTAACAAAACATCATCAACTGCACATCCAAGCTCAAGCTGAGTCACTCGTAAGCTACTTGAGCTTGGATAGATAAAATCTCGAAACCAGTTGAGCTTTTTCAAGCTTGAGCCCGACCCTGAAGTAAAACTTGTTTATTTATTGAGACTAAGCTCGAGCCTTGTGTATTTATAAGTTTTACATATTTTGAACTTCTATGTATTGATTTTACACTGCACAGTCAAGCTTGAGCCTAACATTGGCTTGTTTAAGGTACTACATGAGATCGAGTCGAGCTTAAGCTAGTTTTAAGGTTTTCTCAAAATATATTAAAATAATTAAAAACGTATATAAATATAATTCAAATAAATAATAAACGAGCTGAGCCCTAGCTTGAATAACAATTCATGAACCGAGCTCGAGCTTTAAAAAAAGAGTTTGAAACAAGCTAAGCTCAAGCTTTGGTACGTCAAAACGAGCCTAGGGATAGTCAAGCTAGGGGCTCAGCTCGACTCGTTTACACCCATACTAATCATATTATGTTTTTATATATATGTGTGTCTTTTAACTGTAGAAAGTAGAGGATATACTCCCTCCTCCCTGTAGAGAAGTAAAGAGTGAAGCAGGCCAAACACCAGCAGAAGTATTCATAGAGAAGCATAAAGATCTTTCTCTCCAAAGTGTGGCACGGATAAATGAAACAATCAATCAATCCATGGTGGTTGCCGCGCTTGTATGCACCATCGGGTTTTCAGTACTCTTTTCAATTCCTGGCGGGTTTGATTAGAACAATGGATATCCTGTGTTCCACAACAAGAAGTTTTTCATTGGTTTTGTAGTAATGGATGCCATGTCATTTATTAGTGCCACGGTTTCAATCCTCAACTACCTAACCATCATCGTTTCTGGTCACCGACAAAACCTGGATTCATTATATATAAACTCGAAGCTTGGTCATGTGTTACTCTTCTACTCCGTGTTCTTCTTAGTCATGGCTTTTATCATCGGCTTTTTCGTTCTATATGAAAAAAGCAAGTGGACGTTTGTAATCTACCCATATGCTTTGCTAATGATTTTAGGGGCTACTAAGCCCATTTCTTCCGTCCTCGATGATTAGCACCATTGCTTTCCAGGAAGAGGCCGCCAAAATATATGCTCTACGGGTAAGTAAAGAAAGTTCCAAATGTCGTAGACTTTTACGAATGTAAAGGATTTTTATTTTTCTCTTTTATGAAGTTTGCATCTTGTGTTGTAATATTGATGATCCATCATGTAATTTCTACTCCTTGCAATATATTCATTTTGGTTCTTATAATTCGTAATATTCGCTATTATTAATTGTTGATGCTACAAAAAATAAGACAAGGATAGCATATATAGACGTCTCCAAGGGTTTCGAGGCTTAAAGGGTTCTGCAAAACGAACACACTTTAAATCATCGCATGAGGGGGTCTCATGTGATCAGCCTCCGGTGTGAGAATAAGTTAGATGTTCTTTTATAGTGGAATGGTTGGACTGAGCCAACCTCTTGTTGACAGCTCAGAGGCTTAAAGCGATGACGTTGTGACGATTTCTTTCTTTCCTTGATCGCAGACAAGACTTTTCCATATCGGTTAGTAAGAGTCTGGCCTGCTAGAAAATAGACATCCCTCACTCAACCACGAGTGGACCTTGGTCCTTGTGTTCGGTGCACAGGCTTTTGAGAGTTACTGTAGACATCCTATCAAAATAGACGCTTTTGAGCCTTTAACCATTTAAGCCTTGGAGCATTCGTAGTTGATCATAGTGAGCTTAAATGCTTCTCTTCGTGGTGAGCCCACCTACGTCATGATCGTCATCATCAGTCAGAGCAAATAAGATAGACAATAACTAACAAAAAAAAGATACATGTTAACATTACTACATTAGATGTAATACCTACGTCTATATATTCGAAAAACTCGATCAATTAGTATGAGTAGTTACAAATGATTTTTATGCTTGTTGGTTTTAATTGTAATTGAGATAGCCATGGTTCTTTATGGGGACACTGATAAGTGATAACTGGTGCCATTATAGCTTTCAAAAAGTGAAATACAATAAAAATTTAGTGATACTCTCCAAAATAGGCATTTTTTGCTTTGACTTCTCCAAAATAAGCAAACAAATTCAACATCTAAAAATAGACAAAATGCACTCAGGCTAAGACGAAGCTATAAGCCTCTAACACAGCACCTCCCTAGCCGACTCAAGCCAGCAACCAAGCCATAAAGCCGAACCACAACCCTCAAGGATTGAATCGATATCAAGAACACGAACAAAATTAGCAAACACACAATATAAAGTAAAACCGATTTTATTATACTAGGGAAATATAACTCAAAAACCCTAATGCAATAACTCTCATAGATTAAACCGTACTTAGTTATAATAGGCCTCCACCCCTTCTCATAGATTAAACCCTAATTATCACATAACGGGCCTCCACCTCTTCTTAGATAATTGGGCCGCCTATCACTGGGTTCACTCAGGAATTTCTTCGGGCCTTCAAACCCAAGCTCGTTCGGTTTGACTAAGATGGTGCCTAGTCAGGCTACGTTGGATGAAAAGGTGCATCACGAAATCGATAAAGCGACCAGTTTCAAATCACGTTCGTGACTGGTCCAACGGAAACTTTAACAGGCACCACGATTGCCCTTGTCGGACCGTTTGAAGAGATAATCGCAAGACATATTGTGATTGGGTTGATGGTGGACCTTCATGGAACTTCCTCAAATGGGCTTCAAGACTTCAAGTTAACAAAAGTTTAACCACCAAGTCCATTAGTTGGGTCATTGGGCTTTACACCAGCCCAAAGTTTTAAGAGTGGGCCTTCAAACCGAACCACCTAGTAGCCCGGACATCTCAACGAGTACATATAGGCCTAATGACTTTCAATAATGGGTTTCTTAACCGTCGGCTAATCGTGCCTAGGGATGTTAAACAGGCCGTGTTCGTGGGTTGGAGGGTTCAACCCGACCCAAACCTGAAAGTTTGAGAAGAACCTGAAAATGAACCGAACCCGGAAAACTTGTAAGACACGTGAGCATGAACACAACCTTCAAGTTCACGCGTTTACCCGAACACGACCCTTTAACCTGAAAGTTTTTTTTTTCTTTTTCACTTATTAATGCTTTAAGTTTCCATTTTTACAACAAAAGAAAAATACATGCTTATATAAAACAATTACATTCAATTTACATTTAACCTATCACATAATTACGGGTTCAATTAATAAAGCTTAGTATTTTTTTTATGTTAGATATAAGTGTAAATAAGTGTAAAACTAAATAAAAAACAAAACTCGAATTTAAATATATGTTAACTGAATTACAAATAATGAGAAAAGATGGAATACAATAATTGTTTAACGTACAAGAATACAAGAATACTTATATTTCATGAAATCGATCCATGAAATCACATCACAAGATCTTGAAATCGTCAATACATATCCAATTAATCATTGGTTCACCGAAATAAACAGTTTGGGATCGTTAATCGATCAATTTTTTACTTTTTTTCACGAAACCTTTTTTGAGCGTTTTAGGTTTTTGGTTGAGCGTTTTAGGATTTTGGCTAATCGTTTTAGGTTTTTGGACGAGCGTTAGTTTTGGCTGAGCATTTTAGTTTTTTTTTTTTTTGGCCTTTAAGCGTGTCGCGTACCTATCGTACATTAATGCATTATCAGTAAGAAGTCGGACCAAATAACACATACATATAGTCATGAAGCGATTGTAGACATGCATGCCTATTATCTTGCTAGTAAAATTGTCTAAATCAAAAAATCACATGGTTGTGATCCATGTCAACATCAATGACAATGCATACTGATCTCTTTAAACCATCCGAAAACAACCCCTATTTATGGTCTTAAATGAAATTTACTTTAGCCATTAATACATCTTCTGATCTTCATAGTTATCTAAAAGCTTAAAACCATCATAATATATGGAACTACACACACAAGTGATGTTCGTGACACTTTTACATCAAATCATGAGTCAAACTTTTTATAACAGTTTTTTTTTAATAATAAAAAATCAAATTGTTGAAAATTAAAAATGAACCAAACCAAACCAAACAGTTACTAATAGTTTGTCTTGGGTTGGTTTCACAATTTTGGCTTAATTTGTACTTAAAATAAAGAATCGGTAATGTTCCAACAATAAAAAAGTATAAAAAACTAACCGCATATATGATATTGTTAAGAAAATTTTATTTTTGAATACGTCAAACTTAAAAATGTTATCATAATAAGTGAGGTGAAACATCGTTTGACTGCAATCTTTGAAAATAACAAATATTGATTTTAGTTCAGTACACAACAACAATACACGTCGTGTTTAACATCAACGGATCTAAAAGAAAATTTGAAGGTAGCCCCGTTATCCCTTAATCTACGCTAGATCATCTACTAGTGTTCAATAAAATTTGGTTTATATAATTATCCTTTATTTAAAAGCAATGAGTTTCAACATTCTTGATTGTGCATTTTTTGTTTTTTAGCCAATATATGAGTAACTATGGTATGTTTAATAAAACCATTTTTCCTTGAAAATTACAATGAAAAACATGTTAGAAAAATTTGACCAAAATAAATAAATAAATGAGTCCACCCAATAATTGTTGCATATGGTAGGTGGGTTTAATTGCTCATATTGGTCCTGCCAACTTAAAATTTAAGGCACATATTAATGTTGGGGTAGAGATATATGCCACTAACAACTAGAAATAAACATACAAATGCATTAGGCTTGATTTTGGTAGGTTATATCAATCTTTGGTTATAAATTCCATAAGATTTTATTTGATATGTTGGTGAACTCAAATGTCAATGATGGTATATCATTCGTGATATTGATAGTTATAATGTTATACAAAACTTCAAACGGTTGTTTTGTAGTGATTACATCAAAAGATAAGTTTGAATTCCAAATCATATAACAAAATTAGATGTTGAATACACAGTCTCGAACACAATGGTATGCTAGTCTTTATTGGATATTACGCGTTCAATTATGATATACAAGATGAAATCCTATTGATTACCAAATATCTAGAAATTCCCATATATACTCATTTCTAAACCCTAATAAACATGTCATTTTGTCATATAATTTAATATACATATTTAGTAGAATAGGATTTATATTTAGTAGAATAGGCTTTGCGATTCAAAAGGGGATAGCGGCGCAGCTTGTTGCTCGCTTACCCATTATCCAGATGTAGTTCGATTTGTGTTATATATAAAAGGATTAATAAGATGGTTTTGTCAAAATATATATATATATACACACACATATTGACAATTCTATACCAAATGCAATCTTCAAAGATACTAATAACAACTCTCACCAAACCTATTCAATATGCATACATTAACAATAAAAGTTAAGAAGCAACCCACATGCATTACTTAATATTTTAACAATGAAAATGAAATGACACAATACAACCCATGTCACTAGGACATATCCATTAATGTTACTAAAAATACGCTATTAGTGTTTATCTCAACCAAGACGACATCATTTTCAATGTTATGTCATACCAACTAACCCACGAGTTCTAATTTAATGTATGTTCATACGAGTGACGTGTCACTACTACTTATGCATAAAAGACTTCATGACCGCTAATAAGTAATAGCATCCTCATTGACTTTCGAACTACATTCTATCATTGAGACCTAATCTTTAGTATCCAAATCATGATTTAATGTCACATTTTGACAAGATTTTCAGCAAACGTCAAACACTGTTTTTTAAAAACAGATTATCTGATTATTTAATTAAAACGCTTATGAGCCTTAACTTTTAGGTGAACTACTTAAAATTGATTTTATTTATTTTTCATTTTAACAACAATTTCAAGATTTTTCTATGATAAATACACGAAAGTTTGTATTATACAGGATTTAAACCCTCGACTTTTTGACTAAATGACTGCATCACTTGACTAACGTGATATTCCTTTAAACACCCTTAAAATTAATTATCTAGATGCCCAAAACACCATCTCATACACTCAAGGTGTGTTTGGGATTCCTTATTTATCTTCACCTAATGACTTATGAAGGACTGTTTATCTATAAGGCTAAAAAATGTGTTTTGAATAAGTTGGGATATGATAACTTATCTCCTTATATGTTTAGACTTTAGAATACTCATTCCACCCTTCCACACCACCCAAACACTTTTTAAAAACAACTTATTCACTTATATAATATGTCATTTTTGGCCATTATAGAACAATAAGTTTAACCAAACACTTTTTAAAAAATAACTTATCAACTTATGTTAATCCAAACACCTTTTTTGAAACTCCTTATTAGAAATTCATAAGTCCTTTTCTACTTATCACAAAAAGTTATTTTCAACTTAAAATGAAATCCAAACACACTCTCAATCTAGCATGATTGTGATCAATTATCCAAAACATAAATACAAACTACATCTTCATTATAAAAATATAATAATAACAATAATAATAATAATAAGTAAAACCCTAACAATATAATAATTTAATAATACCCACCTCACCACATAATCAAATTACCCAATGAAAACCCCCCTAAAAACCAATCGAAAAATCACAAGATTTTAAGGGTTTAAAGATGACAGCCAAAGCAATTACAAGTCTTTGGAGTAAAAGAACAAAAGCCAAAGGGCCTATTAGGGATATTGCAATTGATTGCATAGCAACAAGGTGAAGGTACACAATATCCTTTACCGGAGCAACAAGTACACAGTGAACATATCTTGAAACTGCCCAGTTTCCGCCGAGTATCATTTAACACCAAACCCATCATCATACCCACTTTCTCCGGCACCATTGTCTCCGGCACCGCCGTGCCGCCGCCGGTGAAGTTTTCCGGCGAAACCCCCAATTCAATCACCTTCAAATTAAAACATAATAATAATAATAATAATAATAATAATAGTAATAATAATGGGATGTGATTGGTACCGTACTGGAAACGAGTAAAAAGTAAAAACATTTAGTGTACCCGTTATTTTAGGGTATTGATTGGTATTGGTACCGGTATGACTATAAAATCCGGAAACCGAAAATATAAATAAAAAATAAAAAATATGAATACCGGTACCTTACTGAAAAATACTAATATAAAAAACGAGTGAAACGAATACCTTATCGATTTTTTTGGTTCGGGGGCGATTGGTATCGGTTGAAAATACCGAAACCGAATGGTACTGATACCGAACACTTGAAAAAAAATGAATATCGGTACCGATACTGTACCGAAAAATATGGATACAAGAAATGAGCCATTTTTTGGTTCGGATGTGATTGGTACCGTACCGAAAACGAGTAAAAAGTAAAAGCATTTACTGTACCAGTTTTTTAGGGTATTGATTGGTACTGGTACTGTGTAGATACGACTAAAAAATACGGAAACCGAAAACATGTGAAATAAATTAAAAAGATGAATACCGGTACCTTACTGAAAAACACTGATACCAAAAACGAGTAAAACGAATACCCTATCGATTTTATGGTTCGGTGGCGGTTTAAAATACCGAAATCAAATAGTACCGATACTGAACACTTGAAAAAATGAATATCGGTAACGGTACTGTACCGAAAAATACCGATACTGAAAACTAGTAAAGCCATTTACCGTATCGATTTTTTTTCAATTCGTACCGGTACCATTGAAAAACCCTAAACTGAATGGTACCGATACTGAAAAGTTGAAAAAACATCATACCCGGTACCGTACCGAAAAATACCAATAGTGAAAACGAGTAAAACCATTACCAAACACCGTATCAATTTTTTCGGTTTGGTACAAGTACTATTGAAAATACCAAAACCGATACCGAAAACATAGAAAAACGAGTATTGGTACCAATATCAATTGTGTTCAGTCAACACAATTCGGTACGGTACTGATATGATACATGCATTTGGTCAAAAATGTTCATTCCTATATCCCTATTAATCGAATAGTAGGTACTTACATCGGATGACTGGACTCCAGCGAGGAGAATGCAGATTGTGTAAAGAACTCCTCCATAAACAAGCATTTTTTTGATGGTTTGGATTGGTGTGAATTGTTGAGGGTGGGTGAATTATTAATATTATTATTATGGTTTGTGGGTTTGAATGCATCTAAGACATTTGTGAAATTTGTAGGAGTTGATGAAGATGAATGAATGTAGATGGATAGGTGTACTTTCCGTGGCATAAATGGTAGTGTGGGTGAATGCAATAATTTCAACACACCTTATTTTCTTATTATTAATGCCTTACTTACATTTTATAATAATTTATTAAATAATAATTCATATATACTACTATAGTCTAAAGTACCACACTAGTAACAAAATGTAATATAGTTTACTACTATAATAATTTATATACTACTATAATCTATATTTATAGAATTAATATACTATAATTTATATTGACACATTGTGTATGTTAAATTTGTACTTAAAAAAATTCTTGTAATTCCCTTTGAAATGGCAAAAACAAACTAACCAAGTGATGTTATTTGTACATATAATTTTCATTATAAGATGAGTAGCATGATTTGTTTTTAGATTGTCGTGTTCGTGTAATGCAACTAAAGTTAAAAGGCTTAGATTTTGTAAATCTAGTCAATGGTCATTTAGATAATTTGTTTGCATAAAGAGGGCAATTAAGTGCTTTTAGGTTTTTATTTATTAGTGTATTACGTTCCAACAAGTAATATAAGAAAAAAAAAGTTATATGATAATATGAGCATTACACTAGAATTTTATTAGTGTAATTATATTCCAATAGAAAGTATAAGAAAAAAAGTTATATGAACACTAGAATATCGATGCTCGGTTCATATAATCTCAATTTGTTTGATTGTAGGCTTATTTCGTTTCATATAATCTTGATTTGTTTGATTGTAGGCTCATTTCAAGTATTTGTAGTCATAACTCATTTCAAGTATTTGTAGTCATAAACTCCTTGGAATGGTGGAGGCTTCTTTTTCATATCCTCTTTCTTTGGCCCAAGGTGAAGAAAATAAGCTTTCACTTTGTCGTTACCTTTGCTCTTGTTGTCCGGTGATGCTTGTTCATGCTTCACAGCGTTTGCCTTATCCGCAACTAGCAAGAGGGTGCCCTTTTGGGCTATCCTATTATCCTCTTCAGAACGAAGACGGACCACAAGCTCATCCATAGTCATTTCCTTTCGCTTATACTTGAGGTAGTTCTTAAAATCAGCCCAACTAGGAGGCAACTTTTCAATCATGGCAGCCACTTGAAATGTCTCACAAAGGGTCATCCCCTCCGTGTGGATATCTTGCAATATAACTTGTAATTCTTGGACCTGGTTGGTCAAAGGCTTAGAATCGACTATTTTGTAGTCCAAGAAACGGGCCACAACAACTTTCTTTGTTCCGGCATGCTCTATATTGTATCTATGGTCTAAAGACTTCCATAATTCTTTAGCCGTCTTAATCGAGCAAAACGCGTCATACAACTCGTCCACTAGGCCATTCAACACGAAGTTGCGACACAAGAATTCTGAATGCTTCCACACATCTACCGCACTCAAAGCTTGAGTATCGGCCTCACCTTCCGCAAGTTGGGGAGGGGATTCAGTCAAAAACCTTGCGAGGTTCAGGGTAGTGAGGTAGAATAACATCTTTTGTTGCCACATTTTAAAGTGTGACCCTGAGAACTTCTTGGGTTTCTCTGCGTGATATGAAACGGCATTCGCTACCACCTGACTCACCATCAAGTTAGTTCCACTAGATGTTGCCATTTTTCTGAAAAGTTTATTAAAGTTAAATTCAGAAAATAATTATTTTTAGTCCCAACAGAATATCCATATCCTTTTTATTACAAAGTAATGGTAATCAAAGCTATTTTCAACCAAAGTACTTTAAAAAAGAAACTATACTAGGTGTACCCACGCTTCACAGCTTGGGCATGAAGTTGCGGGCATAGAATTCAACTGCATTAAGCCGGCTCTAACCTGACCCGATAATCTACAAATATGTACCTACGGATTGCAAGAACCCGAGAAAACCAATCCAAAACTGAAATAACCAAATTATCCAAAACTGAAAAAACCAAACCAAAACAAAACCGACAACTTGGTTTTATGATTTTGTCAAAACCAAACCGTTGGTTTTGCATGTAATAAAAACCAAACCAAACCAAATTTCTAGATTTTTAGTTTTTTATTTTAATTAATTTATTTGAATTTAATAAATATATAACTCAAAAACTTTAGCCAAATATATAACAGTCTATCAGTTAACAATTCACAAAATTATTAAACCTAAATTAATTATTTCCGTCTAACACTCTTTCTTTTCACCCTAAAATTTTCAAGCTCAATTGGTAAAACCGAAAAACCCACACCTACAAACATCAAATCGTAGCAATAGCACAACAAAGAACGACATAATGCACGAACCGCAACACTTTGAATCTAATTAAGCAAACAAACGCAAAGAACAGAACACTGAACACCCAATGCATGAATGCAGCAAGAAACAGTTACCTAACTTAGGCAATTAACCATAGAAGGAAATTGACGAACACGAACATGTATGATGATGTACATAAAAACATTAATTGACATGCAATCGAAGCTTAAAAGACACGCTATGAGGTGGCCTTCCACAACACAGACAGATGGCAGACGAACGCCACGCGTCACAACAGCTGGCAGGTTGAGAAATGTAAGTAACCATTAATTTGATAATAATAATAATAATAATAATAAGATATTTTTATTAACCAACAGATAAATCTTTTTTTTCCAATTTGTTATATTATTATATAATACAATTAAAAAGTTGGGGGTCGCAAAGTCATGATTAGGCAATTTTGCGATTCCTTGTTGGTATTTTTTTGGTTTGTTTTAGTTTTTTCGTAATAAACGTAACGAAAACCGATCGAATATCAATTTTGTTTTTTGTTTTGTTTTAGTTACGGTATCGTAACAAATGTAATGAAAACCAATCGAATGTCGATTTTGTTTGTTTTTCTTTTGTTTCAGTTCCGGTATCGTAACGAATGTATCATAAACCAACCGAATTTGCTTAGACTGTAGACTCACTGCTTTAACGCCTGGGATCAACAACAGTCGGGTTTTACCAACGTACAAGTTTTACCGGGTGATGACGTTATCCCATTGATCCACCTCAAATTTTATTATTTTTTTGTTATAGTTCCGGTACAATAACACATGCAACAGGAACCGATCGAATTCGCATCGACTCACCGTCTCAAAAACTTGCGACCAACAACGCTTGGGTTTTACTACTGCCCCAGCACTAGTTATTAAATAATACAGTGGTGGAGAATGAGGAGAATAACCCATATCAGAGGTTGAAGAATGAGGTTGAATGACGAGGGATAAGTTGACGTGACACAGACGTGTCGAATGAGGGGAAATGACTCAAATGAGCCACCCCTTAAGGCTATGCGATATGGTTAATTTATCATCATTTTTCACCATTTACCACATTAGTACCACATTAACTGTTTCTACATCAGTGAACTCCATCATTCAACCCATGTTATACATCATTATCCATTATTCTTCACCATTCCATTTTGGTTATATTATTTAAACCAAAAGTAACAAAAAAAAAAAGAAAGAGAGAAAAAGGGGGATTGGGCAATGACCGGTGCGTGAGAGTGGTCATTCCACTCACGTCACTAGTGATGAAGAGCGGGAAGGGGTGGCGTTTAGTGGCCTCATTTCCATCATATTTTGACCAAAACAGTTAAAAGTGTACTTAAAAAAAGTTGTCTTAACAAAATTGCTCATTTAGAGGGTTATTAAAACACAAATTGTTTGTATCTACAATTGGTGTTTTAGAATTTTTTTTCAAGGGAACTGTTCGTAAATAATAAATTACAATACAATTACGTTTGAAATAAATAAAATGGAAGATATGTAGAAGATAATAATGAATAAGAAATTGGTTGAAATTTGAGTCTCTCAAGAGAACTCGTTTATTTCCCATAGTATAATAATCGCAACAATTTGTGTTGTCGGGATGGATATAAAAAACATGAATTGTTACCTCAAGAAAACTAGATCAACAATTGCTAGAAGTTGAGATAAAGATGAGAGAGCTCAAGTTGGTGATTTTATTTGGTGTATCTTGGTATTAAGGTACCCTTAGTACACTTTTGAAACGTCTTTCAAGAATTTAACACAAAGATTAAACAAATTAAACAAAGAAATAAATAGTTTTAAACAAAATTTATTCTTGTTTAAATACTTGAGTTGAAGCTCAAAAGTTGTAACTCATTCAATATCATGCGCGGGTGGTCCCACGGATGGCGCCAATGAAGAAACACTAAGTGACCCCGGGCAGATTATGGGTAATCTGGGGGCTAAGTAATGTTTCCCTCGAAGGTTAGGTCCAGCAGAGTAAGTTGTACTTCAGGGAACCTGCAAAACAGACACCGTGAGCTCGTCACTGAGAAGGGGGGGGGGGTTCCTCCTTGTGACCACCCTCCGGCGTGAGAATCAGTCTATATTGCTCTTTAAATATAAAAGTATATGGATACTATTAGAGCAATTATCAAGTTATACGAGATAGTAGATGATGAAATGATAATACCATTTGCTGTCTTTTATAGCCGAAGGTGGGTTTCCAAGGGGTTTAGCCGGCCCAACACGCTACCAACTGTAACCTATGCACGTGCCCTACCTGTGAGTGGTGGATAGGTAGCGGCTGACACAGAGCAGGCGTGCCGTGCACTCTTCGTCTTCTACCAACTGCAGGCTAGGCACGTGGTCTGGCAGGAGTTGGTGGGCAGGCGGCGGCTATTGGTCACAGTGCTGTGGCGTGCTGTCTGCCACGCTGCTGTCAGTGAGCTGTCGCATTCTTGGTCAGATCTTTTGTCTTTACCTCGTCAGGTATCACGCAAAAGATCCTCCATCATACGGACTGGCCCATTTTGGCGGGAGTTTTCCCCCTCCCGCCTTTGCTCATTCTTTCAGGTGACACTGAATATTTGTAAGTGTTAAGCCTTATGCGTGTAGCTATGCTGTGCGGGTAGCCTTCCCTGATGGCTTGTATCCGCAACTGCGGGAACAGGCGGGTTACTTTACCATTGGGAGGCTTTTCCCTGCGTATGCAGCTTGCATACTGCGCGTAGGCTTCTCTGAGCATGGTGGGTCCTGCGGGAGTAGATGGTCTTTGCGCAGACATCCCTGTTCAAGGTGAGTCATGCGGGACCAACTGAGCCCTGCTGGGACCTACCTCTTCAACATGTAATACAATTAATTATTATTGCGTTACCCGAAGTAGCTGCACTTTATTCATTTTAAAAAATATACAAATAACAATTAAAATTCCTTCCTACATTACCAAATCATTTTAATGGTACAAGATTTTTATGCGTGCTGGTATGCTATTCTTTTTTTTTTCTTTTCCTACCAAACTGTGAATAATCAAATTATGGAAATAACAAATTTGCTAGAAAAAAAATAAGCAGACAAAGATATAAATTAGCAGTTAAAAAAATGATATAAATATAAGTTGGTTGTGGCTTAATGGTAGAGCACTCACTTTATAAGTGAGAGGTAGGGGGATCAAACCTCACTACCACCAACTTATATGGGAGATATGAGGGATGACTCTGGCTTGCCAGGGTTCGAGTCCTGATCTCACCCGGTTTTACCGGTTCCTCGATGTCGTGCCGTTTGGCGGGCGTGGGGGTCGGATTTTATCCGGTGAATCCCTCAACAGGTGGACCGCTAGGGGCTCCATCCGTCCGGACTAGTGGCCGGCTCGGGCTACCTTTAGCCAATGGGGGCCGCGTACAGGGTACCCGGCGTTACTTAGTTGGCCGTTCAAAAAAAAAGGATATAGATTAAATAGCTGATTTAATTTGATGTTGGTAGCATGGGTAAATGCAATAATGTCAAGTCATAAATAAGGATGACTAGCCTTTAGGCCTTTCCTTTAAATGAGCACCAAAAAATATACGTTAAGTTAATAAGTGTGTTCGTACTATTTTAGGGTTTATTATGTATTGAGTATCTTTCATGAAGTCAATCGGGTTACACTAAGTCGAGTCAGAATGGAACAAAACCAAAAACCAAATGAACCTAAACAAAAACAAACGTATCAAATATAATCTCACCTATAATAGAGCTTTTTGCAAAAGAGCAGACAGATGAACCATAACCAATATGTATCAAACAGTGAACATAAATCTCAGGTTCCTGTTTTGAAGTTCGTATCCAAAACATCGTTTTAAAGTAAAAGGCGAATCGACCGGTTCCAGATGATGCCACATAACTTGTTCCAACAATAGACTTTCAAGACAGTTTTATATTTACCCAAACAAGCAAATGATGACATAGAGGAGCACACAGAAACTAGTTAACTGACCCGACCCAAGAAACCGAACAACAACTAAACCGGTTTGGAACCAATTATATAAAAACCGATTAGGAATCGATAGAAACCGTAGGCTTATGACCGGTTTATCATTCTCATCTTGGGCATCGGTGCCAAACCAAACCGACCAAAAACATGCCTAAACCCATCCAAAAACCGATCATAACCCAATCAAGAAACCAATTTCAAACCGAACTAGTTTGTACGGAATCCAATTTTGACTTTTTGTTGACCAGCCCGAACCAGTTTTACTCTGGAACCGGTTTGTGCACCTCTACGATGGCATAACAAGCCAAAAAGAGGAATTCGAAGAATTTAAAGTCATTTATAGACCTTTAGTATAAGTTGAACCAAAACACTATTCATGTGATTGACATTGCCTGTATTTCTTAATTCTAAAGTGCACATTATTACTAAAACTTCGGTTAAATTCAATGACCCAACCCGGTAAAAATCAATCGAAAACTGAAACAAATTAAAAAAATCTTTGGATTCACTAAACTTTGCTTTGATGGGTCAAAACTATCCATTAAGATAATGTTTTACACATATTAATACAAAAAGAATACAATAATAAACTTAAAAAGAAGATAATATATATCAAACATTAATAAAGAACCTAACCGTTGTTAATTTGTTATAGAGGAGGGTAGAAATATGAAGATAACGAAAACCCAAGAAATAACAGTCCACCAACTGTTGCAACTGTCCCTTGTGATATTTTTGATGCCAACATACTTCCACCGACTACGGCTACTGACGTGCAGATCGTGTGACCTATTGTCGCCCCCACAGCAACCCCGACTGCGTTTTTATGTGTAGCTAACTGCAAATTAAAGGGTAAATTCGTCAAAATAATGGTGGTAATGTCGACCCGTTTAGTTAATGTTCGGTCGTTTTGGGTTGTGATATGTTATTGTAATAATAATATAGTCAGATAAATAAATATAGAAGAATATATATATATAAATATCTTACAGCAATTGTTGCAATCTGGCTTCGATCTCCCCACTCGGCTAAAAATGTCAAGATAAACGACTGCAAGCAATATACAATAAGAAAATAAATTAATCCAGTTATTAAATGTTAAGTTTAAAAATCTTGGCTTCGTTAACTTATGTGCACCTTAAATAAATTCATGTAACAATAAGAAGTAACTAAACAATAACAATAATGAACTTATGAACCATTGTATTAAGCGTACCTCCAAGAAAATGGGCGTACAGAACCTAGAAAAAAACCGACGCACAGCAGTTTTTCCTTGTCCGGATTCTAGTTTTTCTTCTACCTGTATACAGTTTGTTGTTAAGTTAATCAATATAAAGCAAAAATACATTTAGGTGATAAACTTAACATAGATATTTGACATTTTATGGGACTATATGTACATGAAACTTTGGCTTTGTTATATTATAATTATCTATTACAAACCTTATTCAACTAGAATAAACCTTGACAATGGCTTTCATAACACATAAGACCACTAAAATCCATTTAGAGACAAAAAAAATTGTATTTATGTACAATGTGATTTTATTTTAAGCATACACATGCAATGCGTGTGCACATCATATGATGTATTAAATCCCTAGGCTTGTAAACTTAATGAAATTGTTCTTTTATTTAAGTTTAGGGGTGTAATCATGAAAAAAGAGATTTAAGTTATAGAAGTTAAAATTTATATCATACAGAAATAAAGACAAGGGTTTAACGTGTTATATGAACAAAATCCATAAGGGGTATTTTCGCCAATTGTAATTGTAACATCCACTAACGGTATAATCTAATGTTTAGAGTGCAAAATAAATAAAGACTTACCTCTTCCATCTCCTTTTTCTGAGACGCTTTTGAATCTGATCTCCAAGCAATATAGAGCAAACGCAGCCCAAAAAATGCATAAAGAACTGCATTGACAAGCAAAAACTTAAATGTCTACCAATCTTTATATTTTATATGCAGTCTAAATACGAGAACCACAAGCAAAAAGTATGTACAGTTAAAAAGTATTTATGCATAATAATCAACACTTAAGCAAAAAAAGTCAACTACATGCCTGTAGCAGCACTGTTTGTGTGCTTCCTGGATATCAAATTTGGAACAATCCTACCGAGCCCTGTAGAAAGTATCTGCATACCAAGTTAATCATAACACATCTTTAATTATTTGAAAACAGACCAACTTTTGCAAAAACAAATGCTATTAAAACATGGTATATCTGTTTTTGTGTGTACCGTCATCACAAACAGTGCACTGAGGGCACCAGATAAAACAATTGACTTTGGATGACGCATTGCCATAAGAGCAGCTATAATGAAAGTCTCATCTCCAATCTACAAAAAAATCAATAAATGGAAAATTAGTTAGTTATTTTAGAAGACAAAGGCTCATAGAAGCAGAGCAATTAATCACCAAAAATAGATTCAACCAGAAGTCATGCATCCGGTCAGTTGTGTTGTCCCAAAACACTTCTAGTGCAAAAAAGTTGATTTTTCTATAAATCGCTGATCTGTCAAATATGATTTTATATTATTTCAATAACTACATATTTGTTTACTGAAGTGAGGTAGGAAGTTATATGTCATTATAAGCAAGCTTTGGGCTGCTTTTAACCCATTTGACTTGTTTTCTAATTAGCTAACTTTTAATTATACCCTTTGACCAGTTAGAACTTAGACGAGAGATAAAATATAACCCATATCTTGGCATTTGTAAGTAATGGGTCACAAAAATGCATGTCTTCGTTGTGCAGCAATAACTTATACAAGAAGTTGAGAATATGAGAAAACAGCACACACCTCGCTGACAAGGATCATTGAAAAACTAGCAAAGAATGCATCAAAGATTCCCAGACCAGGATCCAAATTTAGTACAACTTTTGGATCAATCTTGTCACCTATAACATTGTTTTTAAGTGTCTCCACGACAACCTGCACAATAGTAATATATACATTCAGATGAATTATACAAAATTAACAATAGCATGTTGTTCAATACTTCAAAAAACAACATAGATCGTTAATATATAAAAATCAAACACTATTAAAAATAGGGATCTGAAAGGTTAGAATTCTTAATCAAGCTACAAAAATCAGAAAACTTTCAACATAAGCGAATGGTCAGCCAAAGAAGTGAGTCTGTCAACTCATGCTTTCAGTTTTACCAAAAGGCTAACTGTGGGCCTATGGGCTACAAGGATCACAGAGTTTATGTTGCTAGAGTTACATGGCCACCCCACAAGCCTTGTCAATATTTTTAATATGAAACAGACCATGTTGTGTAATTTCAACACTGGGATGAAGAACTTTTTAGTGCATAGTGCACACTCTATCTAATGCATTTCTCATGGCTGCATTTTAAATCTAAAAATCCAGACCAAATAACAAGCCTATAAGCAGATGCCATCACAAAACAACACCTCCTACAACTTCAACTCAAGCTAAACGTCACTTCTAGATACCCAAATCCAAACGAAAAGAGTTCCAATTAGAGGTGCAAATGAGCCAAGCAGCTCGTGAGCTACTCGAGATTGGATCAACAGAGCCTAGCTTTCTCAAGCTGAGCCTTGTGTGTGAACTGTGAAGCTAATTTTGGACATCTATGCATTAATTTCAGATTTCACAGCCAAGCTCAAGCCGAGCTTAGGCTCGTTTAAAGTTTTTCTCACATTATATAAAAATAATTAAATTCATATAAATCAATTAATAAATAATCGACGAGCCAGGCTCAAACTTTCTAAGTTAACACTAGCCGAGCTTGAGCCTAGTCAAGCTCAGCCTCGGCCCGTTTACACCCCTAGTTCCAATGTATCAAAACTCTATCCGCAATCAATCAACATAACTATGACTAGATGCTGAATGTGTTGAGTAACTTGAGTTTACATTAACTAACTAAAAACTATCATCTCTATATAAGTTTAGCTTATTATCTCCTAGTAGTAGTCTAAATCAATCTCAATAATCATTCATTACATTAAAATTAAATACATAAATCAAATTAAACCAAAATATAAACCTAACTTAACTAAATATGCATTAATCAAATGAAATTTATGACTATGCTGTATATAGTTTACATTAACTGATTACTAAACTATCATCTCTATCCTAATAGCCTAAATCAATCTCAATAATCATTCATTACAATTAAATATAAAAATCAAATCAAATCATATCATATCAAATCAAATTAAAATAAAAAAAGCTAGGGTTTAGTAAACTGACTTTGCCACGTCGGCCTAGATCTATAACAGATCCGGTTGTTGAGTCTTCACCGTCATTCTTCTCACCTTCAACATCCTAAACAAAATAATCAATTGCTTCAAAATCCAACTCAAATCGCATATCAATTAACACACAATCGAGTGTACTGTGTGCATGTATGTACCTGTGCGTAAACGCGAGATGCAGTGAGGATAACGAAGAAGAGTAATATAATGAGAGAACGATTAGGACTCATGAGATCTGAGAGATTGAGATCTGCTGCAGATAGTATTGTAGCGAGAATTTGAAGATCTGATTGTATATATTAATTCAATTCACAGGCAGCCTCCGTGGAACGGAGAGTTGACCCTGTTGGATCTTATTGGGATTTTACTCACCTCATTTCATTCACTATTAATACATTTTAAACTGGGCATTACAAAAGGTGTACGGTTCTGGGCTAAAACTAGTGTCTAAGAACTCGTTGGTTGCTAGTCGGATGGTGTGATGAGAACTGGTGATTAATTCGATTGGAATTTCTATGTAAATTTTCAAATATAATATTTTGACCAATTTGAACAAACTGGAATGAATTAAGGATTAATTGGGATTTTTACAACACTAGCTAAAACTAGTGTGAGCAGTGTTATAAAAATCCTGACTATGCAACGATTACTCCCCGGTTAATCACCAGATTTCACCCCACTAATTAATTTTGAGCTAGTTAGCCAATTAGTCAGTCAATGGTCTAATTCGGTCAAATTCAGTATTAATCAGACTTAGTCGGCCTTTTCTGACGATATTCTTGCCAAAATCAGCAGTTTCCATAGAGATTCCAACTAATTTTTGGCAAAAATGTGTTTGTGTGTGTATAAAACTGACTGAAACTTATATATAAAAATGTGTGTGTGTGTAAAATTATACATTAAAGCTAGATCCGAGTAATCACTAATCTCCATCCCCACCACATGACTAGCGATTTCTCCAACACTGAGTGTGAGTAGAATTCACTAAACGCTACTCCGTTGGGGAGGTATGGACTAACGACTAATGAGGATTAATCGAATTGTAATTTATGCCTAATTTTTCAAGCATATCAAATAGCGTAATCTCATGGTACACCGACCCATATGGAGTAAACTCACAAGCCTTATCGATTTTCAAGGATTCATTATTCTATATCGGAACACCAACAATATATTTGTTTAGCAATTTATCTACTTAAATATTTTGATGGAAGTGGTTATATCCACTTTTATAATGTTTGTTTGAATTAGTAACATATTTGATGAAAGAGTGACACTTTATACATGCGGCAATCAAACATCTATTAAGAATGCGGTGATCCTCACAACTTGTTGGTATAATGGAATGCTAGGAACGCAACAATACTCAGTCATAAAAGGCATATTCCTAACCGCATTGTTAAAGGCGTCAAAGAGTACAAGGTTTTTTTTAATGGGTGAACATTGTGTGATTATGGTCTTTAGACTAGGACTCGTGTAAATTCCAATTTTCAGTTTCGTTCTTACTTTGGTGTTCTCGGGGCAAATGGGTGTAAATGAGCTGAACCCGAGCTCGATTAGGATTGAGCTTGGCTTGTTTCGACTTACGAGGACTCAAACTCGACTCGTCCTGAGCTATTTTTCTAAAGCTTGAGCTCGGCTTGTGGCTTGACTTTTTAAGTTCAAGCTCGGCCCATTTATTATACACGTTTTTAAAATATTTATATATATCTTTAGTAAAACCTTAAATGAGTGAGTAGTGTGAGATTAACACATAGATTAATACATAGAAGTCCAAAAGATGTAAAACCTAAAAATACACAAGGCTCGAGTTAGGGATCGATGACTAAATGAACTTTATACAAGGCTCGAGCTTTAAAAAACGTCGGCTTATTTCGAGTTTTTTTTTGTTAATCTAAAGTACAACCAATTTAATGAAATTTTCCTTATATTTCTTTTAAAGAAAAAAAGCAAGAGACTAGATGGAGAGTAGAGTGTGATTTAAAAAGAGTCACATGAACCTTTGTATAATCAACATAAAGTCAAAAGAGACCTTCCAAAATAAGTTGAAATGCAATATTTGTTCACTTTTAAAATTCAAAAAAGTTAATTTATATATAAAATCTACACATATGTTAATCATTTGTAGGTTGTATTATCTAAAATAACCTACACATTTCTATTTAATAAGCACATAATTTTAAAAATGTGAATTATTGCTCAAAAAACTAAAAGACTTAGGTTATTCTTTTTGTGCTTGCAATAATTCAGTGTTATGTAAGCCATTCATTTATCACTAAGTATTAAATGGAAAAGGTGTTTGTAAAAGATTAAATGATTTCTCTATCTAGTTAATTAGTTTATCTTGGATAAATGCACAAATAATGAATTTTTAGAGTTGTTGCTGTTGCATTTTTATATTTCTTGAGTTTATCACAATAATCTTTTCTGTAGATGTTTATTTGGAGGTTACTAGTAGTGAAAGCGGGTCAAACTCAGATAATACTAGTAGCGAAAGCGTGACAAACTCGAAGGTTACTAACTAGGGGGGGCTCAAATTTTCGGTATAAAACGGGTAAAGTTACACTACATATACAAATTTTCGGACGGAAAAAGGGTCGATTTACACTACTGGGCAAAAAAACAGGGGGGCCGGGGCCACCCCCAGCCCTAAGGAAGCTTCGCCCCTGTAGTCAGGTACTCAGGTACATGTTGGTTTATGGTCTGGCTTGAGACCGATCTATTTATGTTGGTTCGGTTTTAAGTACGCGTAACTTTTTTTTATTGTTTCTGTTTTTTCCTATGCTACCACTGTTAACTTTTGACTACTGTTTTATTGTTCTTTATTGGTAATCTACTAAAGTTTTGTACTCTTTGTTGACTAGTTTTTTACTGTTATTTTTAATGTTAACTGTGATCAGAAGTAGATTGGGCTAGACTATTACCCCGAACGGGTCTAGGTTAATAAACGGGCTGAAAACACTGTTAACCACATTGTACATAGATGAGAGATCTTGAGAAACAAAAGGGCCATTTATTGGTCGGTCTCAGTTTTGGCTTGTTTCAAACTGGACCGAACTGGAAACAAAAAAACTACTTATATAACCGAAGAATGGATCGAATTATACAGTTTGCTCCGGTTCCAGTTCGGGCCGGTTTGGATTGGTTTTTGCACATCCCTACATTTTTTTTGGATTTAACAAAAAGAGTTTTTGTTAGTAGATGTAACTAGAGGTGTAAAAAAACCAGAACCGGACCTGCTAACCCGGTTTATAACCCGACCCAGTTCAACAAAAAAAGTGATTTGTCACAACCCGGTTTGAACCCTACGGTTCGTAACCAGCTCGTTGTTTCGTTCCTAGAAACCGGTTTGGACCTGACCCAAAACGGAAAAAACATGTCAAAAAAACCGTTTTTATTTTTATTTTTTTATTATAAATCCCAAACTAGTTCCAACCCGATCCAAACCGGTTCGATAGGGCTGAACATTCGTGTCTCCAAACCGGTTTCCAACCCGATTCAGTTCGGGCCACATTGACCAACCCGGTTTGGGTTATAACTCGAACTGGTTTGGGTTTCTAAACCGTTTTGTACATGTCTAGACTCTAGATGTAACCGTATAAACGTGCCAAAACAGTTTGGGTTAATGGGTAGATGTGACAATATTGATTATGTAGCTTTAACCTAGAGTTGTATTGGATAAGTTTCTGGTCCATTTTGACCTATAATGAAATGATGAAATCTTATATAGCAGTTAAGGCCATCACTAAATGATATAAGTAAGCAATTAACACCCCTGAAAATATATTTGAATTAGAGTATTAGACATGATCAAGTGAATGTGTATAGTTCAGTTAAAATTAAGAGTAAACTGTAGTTTTCGTCCATATGATTTGTCCAAATCTGCGGTTTTAGTCCAATAGTTTCAAATTTGCAATCTTTGTCCATGTGGTTTCATTTCACTTGTAATTATACCTGAATTCATTAACCTTGTTAAGTCTGGTCGTTAAATTCATCAGCATGCTCCTCACGTGAGGGACATTTTTGTCCTCTTTCTCTCCAAATAAACCCCAGTCTTAATTCGCAAGCCCCCTCACGTGAGGGGCTAGGGTGTATTTGGAGAAAAAAGAACAAAACTGCCGGGTTTCACGACCAGACTTAACGGGGTTAATGAATTCATGTTTAATTGCGAGTGAAATGAAACAATAGGGACGAAAATCACAAATTTGAAACTATTAGACTAAAACCGCAGATTTGAACAAACCACATGGACGAAAACCGCAGTTTACTCTAAAAGTAATCTTAATGTAGTTTAGTTGGTTGTTAAGGGTGCTTAAAAGAGTCACTTTAATTGCAATTGAAGAATGTAAACAAGTACATAATATAATCCCCTTTAAAGTAAAGTACACCTAAAAATATTGTTGATTAAAGGATGAAAGCGATTAGTTACTTAATGCTAGGTTTCTTATGCAATTAACCAATTTAGTAATATGTGGCAGCTAAGAAATTACTTAATTGCAAGGACCTTCACCTTGAAGTCAAATAACTTCACTTGATGGAAAACAAAAGTCAACGAACTTTAGTATCATATTCAATTTCATTTATTTATTCTATAAAAAGGATTTTTGTATTAGTCTCAAGAGTCTTTGATAGCTCAAGCCAACAAGTTTAAATTATAGTTGATATTTAATATTTTAAGAAAACGAATAATGTTAAAATTATATTACTTATACTAGGTAATGTTAAGCGGGTAAATGTAAATAGATTATATTGTGCGGCGCGGTAATCAGCCCTAGAAACAGCTAAGAACCTGTCATCAGTGAGGGTTTGAATTTTTTTCACTTTTTTTTTTAATATATATTACATTTAAAGATGACGGATGGGTCCATTTTGTATGGATATACTGCTAGTGTACTTCCAATCTAGTTGTTGAGGTGAGCCATTAGAAGATTTCGTTTAAATAAAAGGGGATGTCTTGAGTTCAAGTCTCACTTGTGATAAAATAGTGGTTCTGGGTTGGGCCCGGGGTTTTCTCACCTATCACGGGTTTTCCTCTAAGAGTGGTTTTTGTTAGGACCGATGGGCGGACTGACGTATGAGCTTCCCTATGGGAATGAGCCAACCTAGCATCCACGGTTCCGTACTCGGAGAATGGAATTATTGGGTGGGTCGTTGCACCGCCAGTGATTAAAACTGTCGTTCCTGAAAACGTGCATGGGTTATTTTTTATAACCATAAAGCACATTCTTCAAAATAAATCATTTATAGGTCTTATGGTTAATCGGACATGTAACAAATTAGGGTAAGTAATAGGCTTACAATAGACAACGGTCGTTCTTTGAAACATTTTTGTATATATAAGACCCAATATTTAGTACTCGTATGGGGTACTTAAATACTAGGCGACGACTATGATATTACATGGATTTATGGTGTTAAAGCATTCGAAGCCCATTCCACATTCTCATCAATATAATTACACTATAAAATACTACATTTTTCTCTCATATTCAATTAATAAATATTTTTATATCTTTATCATTCAAAATACTACATTTTTCTCTCATATTCAATTAATTAGTATTTTTATACCTTTATCATTACAGTTTTTTCTCTCCTACACTCACAACCAATTCAACAAATATTAATAAATAATTATGGACAAACAAAGCTTCCCAAAATTTACAAAGTCACTACATTTTTTCCCTCCACTCTATAATTTACACTCACAACCACTAAAAACTCCATCATATAATTTACAAACTCTCATCACATAAATTTAGGGCATGCTCTTAGAGCATTCTCATCCAACCCCTTATTTTATGTGAGTAGTTTTCTTATAATTTAGAGAGTGATTAAGGTGTTATGAGTGAAACATTTTTATATTTTAAAAAACACAGTTATTTTTTTGTATATTTGAAAAATTACTTTTCATATCCTATAATTTTTTAATATATTTTGAAAGTGATTGTATATGAAAGAAAGAGAAAAGATAATGATAAAAGTATAAAAATATTATTTAATTAAAAATAAAGAGTGAGAAAATGATGATTTTAGTTAAAAAAATTCTTTTCACTTGAACTTAATATATAATGATCTTCCAATCAAAGAAAAAAAATTCAATTATAATAGAGAGGTATATAAGCGGGCAACAAGCTGCGCCGCCACCCTATTTTAATGACAAACCCGATCCTACAGAAAACAAAGTTATAGTTTTTTGGTATCGATAAGATACTGTGCACAACTCGTTGAACAATTTTAAGAAACGTAATACCTTCGGGGGCAAGGGAACCAAATGTATCAAAAGCAAAAGGGATGAAGCCGTGTTGATTCTCGACACTTACTTTTTCACGCTTAGCAATTTTTCTGATTCCGCATTTAACAGAGCCTAACTAACAACAAACCAGATATCCCTAAACTTAACAAAGGGATACTCCTGTAAAGTCAAATGACTCTTTATTTATACATAAAACGATTTAAATAACTTATTTTAACAAATTAGAGAGTAAACTAAAGTAAGTCGGACATCAATTCATAGTTTCATCCCAAAAAAATAATTTCTTTTGAACATCCCAAAAATAACAATTTCTCATAATAATAAAATAAAATAAAGTGCAGGAGAAAACGTGTATGTTTTATCTTTGGAAAGCGACAAGCAAGTAACTCGCGCGAGTTTTAGTTGGTGGCGCGCGTGCCAAAAAAGCAAATAATCTTTTTCTCTCTCTTTCTTTCTTTCTTTCTTTCACACAATAATAATTATTAATTATAAAAATAATAATAACAATAACAACAACAATATCCTTGGATTTTACCGTGAATTAATAAATTTGATCCCCCATTTGTATCATTTTTGATTGGGTTATGTAAATAAATGATTTAAGTTTATGTAAGGTTGTTAGTTTAAAGCTCGAGTTTATTTAAGTTTTCGTTCCATCATACATTACATCAGAGAATTATGTTTCTGTGATGACACAACAACAGTCAAGTGTCATCCGATGGTATTCAAGCGGGGTGGTCCTGGCACGACATCCCGATAGGTCCGGATTTATTTATTTAATATATATATATATTTGAAAAAAAATATGTATTCTTAATGTTTAAACTTTAAACCCAATTGCTATAATTTAAGGCCCAAAATTTTTTCACGATTCTTGAAGACGGTCATGGCGGTTTGGTTTCCCGGGGAACGCCTAAGCCAAACTCTGAAGCCGGCGTGGACCCGGTTAAGATACCATAATTTGACCAGAGTAGGGCAACGAAGCTCTCCAATTAGTCGTAGAGATGCACAACCAGTTTAAAACTCAAAACCAGTTTGGGTTGAAGCCAATTCAGATTAGTCAACAAAGTCAAAACCAGTTTTTGATCTGTTTTGGCTCGGATTGAAACCGGTTTCTTAAATAGGTTACTATCGGTTTTGTTTCACGTTTTGATTGGTTTTGGCCAGTTTCAGTTCGACTAACTGGTTTGGAACTGGTTTTGATGAAGAAAATTACAAATCGATTCCGAACCTACGGTTTCAATCGGTTCCGAATCATTTTCTATATCATCATTATTTCTGTTTAATTTTTGGATCGATTCAGTTAACAAGTTTACATCTCCACCGCTTGAGAGCGCGATGACCAAACACACTATTTCAAAAGATAAATAAAATAACAACAATAATAATAATATTTATTTATACTTTTTGGTTGGCTATTTCTTCTTCTTTTTCTTCTTGCTCACTCGTGTGTGGCGAGAACAGAACCTACCAGTAACAAACAAACAACCAACTCTCTCTCTCTCTCTCTCTCTCTCTCTCTCTCTCACACATTTCATCTTCATATATATATATATATATACACGCCTTGTAGTCTATAACTCTATCATCTTCCAAATTATTATTATTATTATTAATTATGTGTATCGTATTGCCGGAGATTAAGTTCCGGTGGTGCTGATGGATGACGTCATCAGCGTTGTTCCGGTGGTGGAGATAATATGGAGTTTGATAGCGGAATTCAGATGTCACGATCGCTTGTGACTGCTGCTGACGTGGCATCGTCTCTGTCTCCTCCGCCGTTAGATGAAGGTTGAATTTTATTATTATTATTATTATTATTATTATTGTTGTTGTTGTTGTTGTTGTTGTTGTTGTTGTTGTTGTTGCATATATATCTGTTTTGTGTGTAATTTAGTGATTAGATATTTAGATGTGGTGAATGTTTGATTACAGGAGTTGATTTTGACTTTTGTTTGTGAAGTTAGGGATTGTTTTGACTTTGTTTCCCCAAATTATATGTTTTAGATGATTGTGTTTAGGTGTTTAGTGGTTGCTGGTGTTTAGTGGTTGCTAATTAGGCGTAAACGGACCGAATCGAACAGCGCCTTGTTAATGTTCGTTTGTTAAGCGTTTATCGGACAAGCGAACGGTTCATGAACGCCTACCGAACGAAAAGTCATGTTCGAGTTCGTTGTTCAAGGAAATGAACTTGTTACTTTGTTAGTGAATGGTTTGGCTAACTGAGAATGGTCGATGTCAATGGTTCGGTTCGGCTACCAAATTTGCGTTGGTGTGCTTTTTTAACATTCATATTCATATATTAATTAATTTGTATATTAGTTAAGCACATAATACTAGTATATAATTTTGTTTCATAGTTTATAATTCTGCTTAATTATATATGATAAGATTAGAAAAGTCATTTACAAATATAAGAGACCTTTACGCCTTGTTCTTGAGTTTTTTAACCAAGGAAAGAAAAAGAAATGAGAGGGAAGGATAAGAAAGGGAAGAGAAGGGAATGAATTTTTTTTTTTTAATTAGGTGTGTTCTTGAGTTGGAAGGAAATTAGAGGAAAGGAAATGATAACTATGTTAAAAAATAGTTATCCTTAGTAATCATCCCATTTTTGGGAGGATAACTTATTGGGAAAATACATTAATTTAATCCCTCCTAACTCCTCCTACTCATTTCCTTTCCATCCTAAAAAAAACTCAAGAACACCCATTTTTTAACTATTCTTAGTTTTCCTTTCCTTTCCTTTCCCTCCTTTAAAAAAACTCAAGAACAGGGCGTTAATGAACAAACATAAACCAACGTTAACAAACATTAATAGGCGTAAACGAACACCTTATCGAACGTTCACGAACATGATTGAACGAACATGGCCTTTGTTTATGTTTGTTCATTTAGTTAATCGAACGATATTCCTTGTTCATGTTCATTCATTTTTTTTAAACGAACGAACATAAACAAACCTCCCGCCGAACGTTCGGTAAATATAAGAGACAATCTATGCCATAACAGGAATATGTAGAGATTTTAAAAATGTTGCTGCACAAGTAAAATTTATTATGTATTGAAATAACAATTTCATGCTCAGGATGCGTGTTTAGTTTGTCAAAATCAGTCAACAAACCTAGTTTACACCTGTGATCTTATTGCAGATGCATTATGGCAACTGAACTTGAGAGCAAGTGAAACAATGGAGCCCGGATCTTACCCTGTGCGTGAAGGAGAGCCGGACTGTTCATATTACATCAGAACAGGCCTTTGTAGGTTTGGGGCAACGTGTCGTTTTAATCATCCTCCTAACAGAAGTCTGGTAAAAACCGTTTCTGCAACTTAAATCACAGTATCTTTTTTCATTAACAAGTTAGAAAATGGTAATATTGTTTATATATCTGTAGATGACACGTTTCACAGTTTTGTTCATATAAAAACCTTTAGTGATAATAGTTTTAGTAATAATAAGTTTTTATGACTATTAAACGTAATAATAGTTCATGTTATCATTGGTTTTAGGCTATTGCAACTGCAAAAATGAGAGGAGAATACCCAGAGAGACCAGGACAAGCTGAATGCCAGGTATGTCTATATTATTCACTGGCTTCGGTTTGTATAGCATTTTTGGTATTTATACATGTCACTTCAGTATTAGACTATTGAATTAGTTTCATATATGCCCAACCGAAACTAAAACTATCATATATGCCCAACTTAAATGATATTTTACTTAATGATCATTCTACCTTTTTCCGTTATATTTGTATAAACACTATTTTTATTTGGATTTTTGATCGACATTGACAATAAGCGAGCGAACTAAACCGCCGTGTCTCCTCTTTTGTTCTCTCCTTGATAGATAATTGAACAATCGAATCTGTATGTTCGAATCACATAATCGAACCAGGTTTATCTAATATTTTTAGAAATCTATTGTTTATGGATAAAGTATGGTATATAAAAAAATTTGAATTTAAAGATACATATATGAAATTTTGAAGTTTTAGAAAAATAAGGGTAAAATGATCATTTATTAAGTTAATTTTAATGAATTGGTATATTTGAGACTTTAACTACCTTGTAAGGGCATATATGATATTATTAGTTTTGCATGGGGCCATGGGCACATATGATATTTTCCGAGTTTGTAGACTATAAAATTTCTTCTTTTTTTATTTGTTATTTATTTTTCTGGGTTCATCTCCAGTACTACTTAAAGACGGGTTCCTGCAAATTTGGAGCAACATGCAAATTTCATCATCCTCGAGACATGGCTGGGCGGGTTTCACTGAATGTTTTGGGTTATCCACTTCGCCCGGTTTGCATCACTTATTATTAATACTCGTATTACAAACTAGTTTTTGAAATTTTGGTTTTCTGAAATTATATTTGTAATGCTCTAATGCAGAATGAGCCCGAATGTCCTTATTATTTAAGAACCGGACAATGCGAATTTGGAAACACTTGTAAATTCCACCACTCTCAACCATCTAATATGATGGTCACATATAGTGGTTCTTCAGTTTATCCTACAGTACAGTCACCAACAAGTCCAGGTCAGCATTCATACCCGGGTGGAGTTTCAAATTGGTCCATGTCTAGAGCTTCCTTTGTTCCTAGTCCTCGCTGGCAAACCCCGTCAAATTATCCACAGATGATTCTACCGCAGGGTGTGATTTCAGTTCCAGGATGGAATGCTGCCTACAGAGTAAGATGGGTTTTAATTAGGGGCATAAACGAGCCAGAGTCGAGCTCTATATCCAAAGATCAAGATTGGCTTTTGAGAAAATTTTCCAGCTCGGGCGAGGCTTGGTTATTTAATAATTTTATCTGTCTATATAAAGTTATATTTTTATATAAATAACAAAATATATATTATTTAGTTACTTTTATCTTAATCATATATATAATAGGTATGTTGGTTTTAAATAATCCCGACTATCACTTTTTGGTCACTACCGGTCCCAACTAACGAAATGACTGGTGAGGGTCCCACCTTTTATCATTTTTTCTGCCAACGAACCCTGACTAACAAAATCCAAATGTTAGTTTTTGATGACATGGCATGCTTACGTGCCAAAAACTTGCTTATGTGGCATATACGTTGCGTGCTTATGTGGCAAATTGCACCACCACCACCACCACCACCATCGCGACATCGCACGACCCCCTCCCACCACAATGACCAAAAGAGGCGATCTATACTCGCCGGAAACAACAGGATCTGCGCACTAAAAAATGATTTGTTGGTTCCGGCGATTATAGATCTGCCTATTTTGGTTGCTCTGGTGGCAGGTGGTGGTGCGATGCCGCGATGGTAGTGGCGGTCATGGTGGTGGTGGCCGTGGTGGTGGCAGTGACTGCCATGGTGTGGGTGATGCAATCTTCAACATAAGCACACCACGCATATGCCACATAAACAAGTTTTGACACGCAAGCATGCCATGTCATAAAAAACTAACGACGTTAGGATTTCGTTAGATATGATTCATTGGTAGAAAAAATGATAAAAGGTGGGACCGTCACCAGCCATTTTGTTTGTTGAGACCGGCAGCGACTAAAAGGTGATAGTTGAGATTATTTAAAACCAATATACCTATATAATACACATACATATATATATATATATATATTATGTAATAAACATTTTAAATAAAGTTATTATATTAACTATACCTAACAGGCTCGTTTGAGGCTCACGAGCCTAGTCGAACTCGATTGTTAAACGAGCTTCATTTAGGCTCGAGCTCATTTAAGCTCGCTTGGTCACTTCTTTTCAGGGTTCTATGGGCTCGATTTCATCTTTAGAGAATCAACAGCAAGCAGTTGCAAACAGTCAAATATATGGAACTTCACAACTGAATGAATCAGCTAATGAAACATTAAGGGGAACATATTCTTCATATTATGCATTACCAAGGGAAAATGTATTCCCTGAAAGGCCAGGTCAGCCTGACTGTCAATTTTACATGAAAACCGGTGACTGTAAATTCGGTGCGGTTTGCAGATTTCATCACCCTAGAGAACGAGTGATTCCCGCACCTGATTGTGCTTTGAGTCCAATCGGCCTTCCTTTACGCCCGGTTAGTCATATTTATATAATTAGGGGAGGGTTCCAGTTCCAACGAAAGCCACTTTTAACTTGAAACCTCGTGAAAACCACTTTTAAATGCTAGTTTTTTTTAATCTTTATTTATTGATTCCTTTTGTATGTCATTAATCTTTAACAAAACCACAAAGAAATTAAAAAATATATATATGTAGATCGTGAAAATACATACATGTATCTTGCGAAATTACATATATGTATCTCATACGAGGTAAATATATGTATATTAAGAGTTGCATATATGTACTTTCGCGATCTGCGTACATTTTTTTAATTTCGTTTTTGTTTTGGTAAAGATTAATAACATATAAAAAGAATGAAAATATAAAAATTTTAAAAAAATAGTGTTCAAAAGGTAGTTTTCACGAGTTTACAAGTGGTTTTCTATTTTATAGTACCTTCAAATCTTTTATTCAAATTTATTCTCATTTTCAACAGGGAGAGCCTTTGTGTATATTCTATTCTCGTTACGGGATATGTAAATTCGGACTGAGTTGCAAGTTTGACCACCCAATGGGAGTCTTCACTTACAATTTCTCAACAGCTTCACCTCATGCTCATCTGTTAGCATCATCTTCAGGTAGTGGCCCACTAAACATAACATCAGCGGGGCCCGTTATGGGACCGATTACCCTATCAGAAAGAAGACAAACATCCTCCAGTGATAATAATAATAATAATAATAATAATAATAATAATAATAATAATAATGTTGACTCAGATGAATAATTATTTTCTAAAACCATTATGTGGTATTTAAACGGTTTACTGTAAACTTCATTTATGTTGTTAATGTACAGAATAAAGGTAACATATTCTTCTGGAATTCGATTCCATTTAAAGGCTCAAATTATTGAAAACTCTGTTTTGTAAGTTTTTCGTTTTCGAGTCAATGTTTGGTCAAACACTGTGTGGAGATGTTTCTGCAGGATTTGTGAAAGAAAAGCTGTAAATACATCAGCGGGACGGTTTTATATGGAGAAATATTTCTCGGTGATTACAGAACAGGTATTATAGTTTATAAATATATTAGATTATAGTTTATACATTTTATTTTGATAAATCTTGCTGTTGCAGATACTACTGATCGGTGGCGGCTCTGAAGAAGCGGGGGAGGGCGACGGCTCCCGGCCCAATCGCCTAGGTAGGCCAGAATTTAAAAAAAAAATGTATTCTTAATGTTTAAACCCACTTACCCAATTCATTTAAGCCCATTTTTATAAACAATTTTTTTTTTTCACAACCCAAATCAAACCCAATAAGCTCATTTAAAAATTTAATTGTTTAAACCCAATAAAGAAACTCTTTTACTTAAGGTTCATATTTTTTCTCGCATTCTGCCCAATTTTTTTAAAGATTTTAAGGAACGGCCCTTGCAACTTATGTCATTAAGTTAGACATACGCGGTTTGTCATATAAAGATCAAATTCATGTATCTTTCAAATGAATGAGGTATGATAATATAAACTATTGTATGTGTTTAAAACTAGAGGTGGCAAGACGAGTGGTTAATGGTTAGAGGGTTGGGTTGAAAGGTCACTTTTAGTATGGCTTGAAATGGCTCGAGTCGGGTTGGGCTGGGTTGACCCAGTGAATTTACTAGCCCACTTTGTAAATTGCATCAGATATGGCTACAAAAATAATGTTATTTCGTTAATTTCATAAGAAAATAATTTGCTTTCTAATGTGTTCGTGTGTAGGAAACAAGCCCATTAAAAAAAGACTAAACTAACATATTTACTATAGGGATTGCAATGGGTAGGGGAAAATACATTAATTATTATTTAATGTAATTTAACTTCCATTTACTATTTGATTAAAAACGAAAGTTGCATAACTAGAGTTCAAAGTTTCTTCAAATAAAAATAACGGATAATTTAAAATAAATGTGTGTTTTCGGTACAGTTATATTATTAAAAAGGATAGATCTATCTAATAAGAGAGAGGGAGAGATGAGAAAAAAAATTGTAAGAAAAGATACGTCAGATTATCTATGTGCTTATATTAAAAAAAGGAAACACAAAGTCTAATTGTATTTAAAATTTGTTGTAACAATCCATTTAAAAAGCTTATCTACAACAGAACACATGAGCATAGCTTTTGTAATTTCATAGTGATTAAGATGGCTCCTACAGATTCAAATCTTTGTACCATCCTATTAATTCACAAATTAAAGCAAGAACACAGTGACTACTCTTATAGGTTACAATACCCACTACTCAAATACTAGATACACTAGTCACGAACTACCTTGTACTGCACTTCTTAAAAGAAACAACTACTACTGTTATCAAATGGAAATTAAATGTATATGTCATCCACATTTTAGCATTTCCTTGTTGATCCTAGGAGATCATGATTCAACCATACTAAGGGCAAAACAATAGAAATTGGTATTTTCAATTAGGGTTTTACCAACGAATATTTACATTTGACCGGCCTATATGCCAATGTGTTCTAACCGACATGATGTTCCAAAAACAACCCAACCCTACGCTCTATCTAATCAGTTTTCTAGTTTACAATATTGACGTATTGAATCACAAATACATTGACGTATTGAATCACAAGTACATACTTTGACTCTACACTAACTTTCTAGTGGTTACAATTCTAACCTAAATTTGATTTCTTCACGCATGTCAAACTTGATCACACAATTAAGGTCAATAGTCCAGGCTGACGGTGCATATCAAGGAAAAGAAGAACGTATCATAAAACAGCAGCCGATGGCATCCAATTCCCAGCCACAACGACCATAAAACCCGCCAAACAAGCCAGCCTCCCAAGATTTTGAGAAACAACTACGTGTCTCATAACCAAAAGGACCATATTCCCTTGTGTTAGTCATAAAGCGCTCCGATGAGACTAGCTCTAGACCATAATATTTTCCGGTTGTTACGGATATCCCAGTTATTTCTTCACCATCATCAAAGTTAATCTATGAAAGTCAATAACACCCATGTTAAAATCATTTTCAAAATAATAATAATAATAGAAATAACAACAATAACAATAATAATAAATATAAAATATAAATTGACATAGCCAACGTGGGGGCTAACCCACTTGGTAGAGGCATATGCCTCTTAGAAGGAGGTCCACGTTCAAACCTAGGCAAAAGCGTGTAATATTGGTGGTAATAATGATAATTATTATTACCATATCACATGTAGGAAAGTTGCTATGAAGTAATTAACTTTATGTGGTGTTAACTGTTAACTGTTACTCTATAGCCGAAGCCCTTTTGATATTCTATATTACCATACAAATAGATAGTTAACTCAGTCAATAAGAGTTATTTACCTCAGAAACTCTGCCCTAGTTTTTGTCTCGGCTCCCACCATGTATTTGAGAAGATTGCAATTTACCGTCGAGATCTTTCTTCGTGAAAGAGATAGAATGAACCCAAGTGTGACTATCTATTGTTATCTTACTTAGCTTTTGATTTTTTTTAAGCATAAACGACCATACATCTCCACCCGAGCTTTATCCCCATAACCTGGTTCGTTTACCCTAGATTATTCGATGAAAATATAACGTCTATTAGATACTTAAAGGAAATGCTATACTTACAATCAAAGTTATAGCAGTTTGATGTTCCAAAGCGGCTTCTAGTTCTTTCACAACTATTTCCATCGTTGGACGATGTCTTCGATCCTTGTTCACGCAATCATAAGCAATTTTCAAGAATGTGTCACAAGAACGCGGCTACATGTTTCCTTGTAAATTGGCAAAGAAGATTCCTTCCGTATTTTTATCTTCATAATGACGTTGTAGCAAAAGAGGTAGAAATGTGCGCTTGTCACCATACCTCGGGATCACAGCGGGCCTCCCACATAAGACTTCACACATTACTACGCCGAATGCATACACATCAGATTCTTTTGTAAGTACACCAGTCTCTATATATTGTGGATCCACATATCCTAAAGTGCCAGCAACATTCGACACAAGAAAAGAGAACCACTCATTTCTAAGTCCTATTTTACACAATCCAAAATCTGAAATTTTTGCTTTCCAGTCCTCATCCAGCAAAATGTTAGATAGAGCTCTTGATGTCCCGGTGTATCACCCTGTGGCCCACACCCACATCATCATGAAGATACTTAAGTCCACGAGCCGCATCAAGACATATTCGAAGACGATGCTCCCATGTTAGGTTCGTATCGGCTAAATGCCTATCAAGGCTTCCATTAACCTCATACTTGTAGACAAGTATTTTTTCGTCGTCTTCGTCACAAAACCCAAGGAGAGAAACGATGTTCTTGTGTTTGTAACGAGCAAGCGTTACAATCTCCTTCAAGAACTCGCTTTGTCCTTGGCCGTGTGTTTTATCTAACCGCTTTACAGCAATAACAACGTCGGAGTAGGGAAGGTGGCCTTTGTACACCTTCCCAAATCCACCGTGTGCAAGGAAATTTTGGTCAGAAAAGTTGTTGGTGGCTAGTTCTTCGATTTTAGACATGATGTTTTTGAAATGGAAATTAAGTCAAACATGGAAGCTTCCTTTTCTTTTTCAAAAAGAATGTTTTTTTTTTTATTATTTTTAGTTAGTGACTTGGAAGTTTCCGTTTCACACGGACACGGTTGTACTTATTGGTATTTAGAGCATCTCTAGTGAGTTAAAGCATTGTAGGTGGATCATAGATTATTATGTGTATTGAAAACACGGACCCATGTATCTTTTTTAAGACAGAGGCCAACAACAACGTTTATATGCATGCAATAATTTAATGGAATCTTTTTTCAATTTTTTTAACTTAAATCTCCTATAAACTAGTAATATAAAAAGGAAAATTTCCAAACTAGCCCTTTTTTAATGAGAGGAATTAAAAATAGCTTCATTTTTGTTTAAAATCCGGAAATAGCCCTTCAAATCTTGTCTGTTGTGACACATTGGGAATCGATCCGAATCTCGTCAGCCCCGTCCAAATTTTAAGTAATCTCGTCTTTCCGGACCAAATTATAAAAAATTCGTCTGCTTCGTCCATTTCTAAGGAATTTTTTTTCCCTTTTCCTTAACATTATTTCTCACTCTGCTCACCTCTCTCTTTCAAATTTCTCTCTGTTATCTTCATCATCTTCCTTCATCATTTCCATCATCTTCCTTAAATAAAAATTTTCCATCATCATTTCCAATTTCCAATTTCTCTCTGTTGTCCAAAGCGGAAGCACAAAATAATAGACATAGGTCGAGATGAGGGAGGTACGCGTCTTTGGAACGACTACTTTGCTCTTATACCGGTGTACCCCTAACACATATTTAAACATCGATTTCGGATGAGTCGTACACTTTTTGTTAGAATTGTCAATGATGCGTCTTCCAGTTACCAATACTTTAAAGTGTTGTTTTTTCCAGGACTTGTTTTTTTATTATTTAATGATTTAATATATGTGAAATATAAAATAATTAACTATAAATGTTATAAATTGATTTAGATTAAATAAAGGGAAAAATAGGTGATGAGGTGACAGTTTAAAATACAAACTAGGTAATAACCACTGGAGAAGAAATATATATTTTTTGTAGATTGGTTTAAAATCTGATGTGGCATGCGGAGTTGACTCTTTGAAACAAAAATTGATGTTCACTATGAAGGGGCTTCAAATCCTTCTCCATAACGCTCTGATGTGGACCGTTTTAGTAGGCTTTTGTATTAAATTAAAATAAATTTATATATAAAATATGTAATATTTTAACAATTATGGCTCATGGGAGGGTGGGCTATGTGCAGTTGTACACCTTATGCATGGACCGGGCCAGCCCTGAGAATATGGATAACAATGAGTCAGGTTTAGGTATTCTCAAATCCATACTCGATTATCAAAGCTCATCCCAAACCCGTGTCGGGTTTGGGTATATACCCATTAGTTTATTAACAATACATGATGGATATACCCAACCCAAACCCGTTGGATATTTACTTGTTCACATGTCTTGCTATGGTTAGAGCATTCCTAGCCCATCCTCTAAAAAATTGTGAGGGAGATTTGTAAATTATAAGATATGGTTGAGAGTGAAGAGATCAAATAATTTATGAAGGATATCACATGTGGTTCATTAAGGCTCAAGGTCAAATGACACCAAAACTAAAAGAGGGAGAGTTCGTAAATTGAACACATTTTTTTTCTTTTAAGCGCTATTTTGATTTTATTCGCAAAAAGATTGAAACTAGTCCTCTCTTTTAGAATCGAATTTGAAGAAACACTAGTTCAACCCTAGGAGAGTTAACCTAATATCTCAGTCGGGGGTTATGTAATATGATCTCCACAAGTTGACACCGATCAAACCTACAAAACATAACACTGTGAGCTCATTACGAGAAGAGGAATAGGGTGTGGTGGTGGGTTTTAGGGGGGGGGGATGTCTTCTCGTAACCACCCTCCGACATGTCAAATCAGTACGAGTATTGAAAGAATAACTGTAAGAGTGAGAGAATGTGGATCCTTTAACCGTTAGTCTAAACATAGTATTTGTAGTATTCAATGGAACTTTCTATTCTTGTGGTGGAACATGTTTAAGATTTCTAATTGAATGTGACAGCTAGTGGATAGTGACGGCTATCACTTGAAGGTACATCGTTGGCGGTTTCCTGATAGGCCAATCGCGCACTTGTGGCCATTTTTCTACTAGTTCACTTATAGGAATCTGTCACTGTGATTGGCCTGGGAACTAGCCTTACGTACTATTTCTCTTCCGCAGGTGATAAGTCTTGCGCCCGCGGGGGGGCACCCACGTGCTTATTGTGACATGTTTGGGGACTGTTCCGCGGATGACAGGGTAAGGTCCGCAGGTGCCTAGCGTTGTCTCACGGACCTTGCCCGTGACTATATGAAAAAAAAATCTTAAATCTTTCATAGCATACGAAGTAAAATTGACAAGTGGTTTTATAAATCCAAGTATCCAACACACTAATGAACATCTTTTGAAAGTTCTTCATATACTACATGATTCATACTTCATGTTCATCAAAAAACAAGAAAACTAGTATTTATTTCCAATATATTGCTTTATAAAACACCTTACAAAATGCCAGTCTGATTACATCATCTTCTAAGACAACCACCAATCTGGTCCTCCAGGTTTCTTCACCAGAATCTGATTATACTCCGGTCTCGATGTCTGCAATACATTCATCAATCGAAACATTTTATTACAGTTGATTATTGAATTATGATAACTAAGGCATAAGTCATAATTTATAAGTTACAAAGTTGTAACTTATGACTTATACACTCACAAAGTTTAACCTTCCCAAACACCTTATAACTTACAAGTTAAAGTCATAAGGAAATAAAACAAGCAATCCCAAACACCCCCTAAAGGGTGTTCGGGAGCGAACATTAAAATCGTTTATCTGTTTGTTGCCTCTTGAAATAAATATAATTGAATAAATAACTTAATCAAATAAACATATTGGATAATAAATCTACAACACCCTCAAAACACAGTAAGAATATAAGCAGTTCTGATAAGCAATCCCAAACACCCTTTCTAATTCCATATGAACTAAAGGGGTGTTTCGATGTTCGCTTAGGAGCTAAAAACCTGATTTTAGCGACGTGAAATCGCATGAATCAGTTTCTAAGGTGTGGATAAACACATTCGGCTTTGGACATTGAGTTCTATACCAGCTGCACTGATGATTTACAGGTAAAATATATTTACTTATTTACGCGTTCTTTTAACCTGATTCCTGACTAAAAAGGATCTTATTTCTGTTTTCAAAAACCATCTCATTACTTTCACATAAATGTCAACTTTTTATAAAATTATATGCCGAGTTCAAAAAACATAAATTTGGTAAACACCCAAACACCATAACATCTGTGGGTTTCACTATAATAGGCAGCTAATAAACCTTTAAGGCTTTAACCAAATGATAACAACTACAGCTACACATATAACTTGTGAAAATCTACCAATAACTTGTTAAAAGTGAGGGCTCGGGATAAATAAGGTGTATAGATGCTGTGAGGCGCTTTCCGTGCGCCTCACCTAAGAGTTTAGGCGCATGCCCGAAAGGTTTTTGACAACATAGCCTAGAATAATCAGTTTGACATACAAAATTCTAAACTGCTTATTCAAAACAACTTATTTAGGCATAAACACTATTTTTCATCCAAACACACAAAAGTTTTTATCGGCTTTTAAAAATAGCAATAAGCAGATAAGTTGTTTTGATAAGCAAGCCCAAACAATATAAACATTCCATCTTTTGTATCTAGAATCAAAGAAGAGAAAGGCATCATTCATTGAAATACTAATTCAGTATATTACTTAATAAACACATGTAAATCTTACTTCACATATTCAAACATGGTAATCATATATCAACCTATAAATTGACCACCTTCTACACAAATTAACACTTTAAATGGCAAATTTTTTAGACCTAACTTATTATAAAATACCAAATAATTAGTTTTAACTAGGGTGTAAACTAGCCGAGATTGAGTAGTCTCGTTTCAAGCTCTTTCTCTAAAGCTCGAGGCCGGCTTGTTCATAACTTATTAATTAATTTACAAACATCGTTAATTTATAAATATTTGAAGAAAAACCTTAACGAGCCTAATGTCACAGACCAACTGTTTGATGATCGTTTTGCTATGTATGTGCTTGAACGCTCGGGTTTCCTAGCTAATCCCCCACTTCATCGGGCACGGATGCACCGCATGCATCATTGGTTGCGAACTGTTGCTGCTCGCCTAATCATAACAAGGCGGATTGGCTGGCACCGGGGCCTCAAAAGATGACCCCGTGGCATTAAGCTCGGCTTGAGCTCGTGTTCCGTACCTTAAACGAGCCAACGCTCAAATCAAGCTCATGCTCGATAACTAAACGAGCTTTACTTTTGGTCAAGCTCGGCTCGTCGATCCGATCTCGAGTAGCTCGTGAGCGGTTAGGCTCGAGCTCAAACTCAATAGCTAAAAAGCTTTATTTCAGTCCCGGCTTGGCTGAAACTTTTAATCGATCCGATCTCGAGTAGCTTGTGAGCATCTCCGCTCGTTTGCACCCCTAGGGTTAGTCACTAGCATGTCACTGTCAATAGCTGTTCACGAGTCGAACCAGATTCGAGCCAAGCTCGAAATTAAATGAGGCAGTTCAGCTAGGCTTGAGCTCGATTTTAAAGTTAAACGAGCCTACAATCGAGCAGAGCTTGTGTCGAGTTTGGCTCTGTTAAAAAATAACCACAACTCAACTGAGTCTGTTTTAAATCAAGTTCTTCGAGCTTTAATATTATATATTGTAGCATTATTATTATTATTATTATTATTTATTATTTTCCTCAAAACTTTAGCAATTAAATTATTAAAAATAAATAAAAAACCTAAAAAGCTATTAATCATAAAAAATTGAGGTATAAAATTAGAACGAAATAAAAAGAAACTTACGAGATCTTTGAACATGATGAAAGCAATGAGGAAGAAGAGAACGAATAATATCTCAAACTCAGCAAATCGAACGAATCGAAAGACTGAGTCAACGGCCCGAGTTAGAACCGAGTCGTCGTCTCGTCTTCTAACGGATCCTGATCGTTTCGCCATATGTGAATGTGATCTCTGAAGAATTTAGTTAATTATTGGATCGATTAATTGATTGCTTGGGGTAATTGATATGATATTGTGGATTATTTATTAATTTGGACCAAATGTTTGTAGAATTGAGATCAGTTTTGGGGGAAAAGAAGGTTCACAGGAAATGGTCTAGACTTGGACCAAAATAGGAGGGGTAAATTGGTAAATTACTGTTTTAACTTTTTTTTTTCTTTACGTTGTGTTTTAGGCCACCGTACTTCCTGAATTGGAGAATTCTGTTGCCCACTTGTTTCACTTTGGCTAGACAATGTTATTTTAGCTGGGTCCACTCTAGGTTCAGAGCCTGGCTTTGGCGAACCCCCCAGGAAACCATATTAGTCAGGGCGAAGCTTGGACTGAGGCACCGGGGGGGGGGGGGGGGGGGGCTCGAAATGTATACAAAATTTTCACAAACGAGGGGGGTGCGGGCTCAAATTTCCGGCCAAAAAAAGGCTAAATTTACACTACGTATAAAATTTTTCGACCGAAAACGGATAAATTTACACTGTTGCGCACAAAAACAGGGGGTCGGGGCCACCCGGGCCTCAATGAAACTTCGTTAATGTCGTTAGTTGTCACTTGATAATCGTTTTATTGCCACGATGCGTAACACACGGTAGGACGAAAACCCGGATGAACTCGAGATTCGAACCAATAACCTTGCATATGGCATAAGTGCATAACTCAAATCCTTAACACACATTTTATTTTTTAATTTCTTTTTATTTTAAAAAATATTTTATTTTATTTTTTGTTAATTTTTTTTTGTAATGACTCCTGATCTACTCATATTTCCACTGGTATACCTAGTGTGATTTAAACACTCAAATCTAAATGATGGAGCACCATTTATACACCTAGATATTATTGATTAGGTGAGAAAGACTAGATTTTTATACACGAGATATCATATTAACTTATATGTAATTGTGGCACATCTAGTATGACATATGTATGCTTGATGGAGAACCTCTTTCGAAAGGCATATGGATGCAACCTAGGTATAGTATTAAACACACCCCTTCAGATTCTTTGAATGCACTTGAAGTCACGAATTTCATCTTTCATTTTAATACGAGATATGATATAGTTTTTAAAAAATAATAATAATTAAAAATAGGAAAATTGGTTTTAAATAATCCCAACACGTAGGCATGCCACGTAAGCAACAGACTAACGGAGTTAACATCCGTTAGTCGTGGGTCCGTTATAAACAAATACCCTTTTAGTTGGTATCGCTATCAGACAAGTTTGAAGTTGTGACTGTTATTTACCAATAGGGCATAGTTGGGATTATTTAAAACCGATTTTCCTTAAAAATATAATAATATCTCAAGTCGTTTGGTGACGGATTTTCGCTTTATTTTCTCCTTCTAACTCCTCTTTATCAGCACTACATTAGCCTCTCTCTTTCACATATGGATGTTTTATAATGTTCATTACATGCAATGTAAGTTTTAAATTTACATAAAGTCCATAAAAGACTATCAATAATGAAGTCATAATTGAGAGGCTAAGAAATAATTTTTACAATTTAGATACATACTATAATTAAAGAGATAAAAGGGACACGGAAAAAAACTACTTAATGTGATTAAGTCACCTATATGTAGTTAGTAGGGAGTGACATGCTAGCTAATGAGATTAGATAAATCATAGTTTACGTTTGGCATATGACTCGGATAAAAACTGATAATTGGATGGTTTAACAAGACAGATTCACACATTATTGCATTATCGTTTTTTGAAAAAAAAAATATGTCATTTTTAAAAGATATACACATAACAATATCAAATGATTATATTAAACGACTAAATTTCTCGATTTTATAATATTATTTTTCTTAAAATAATAAAGCATATAAAAGTTACTTGAGTTTAAAAAAATTGGAACACAATGGTGTTTAAAGGGGTAAAAAAACCTAAATGTTGAATTAATTTGATCAAGCATGCAAAATATATTTTAGACAAAACTCACTTTGTATTTGTTCCGTACTATATAATACAAGACAACGATATATGTCACATATAAAGTCATAAAGACTAAGACAACATATCTAAACACTAAACTTATTTCATGTGTAACTAAAATTAATAATAAATATAACTTAATTACCGTTGAGCAATTAATTTAAGTGCATGGACCATGAAAACACTTTCAAATCCACAATCATTCTCTATGGTTTTGCTGGTGAAACACTCTTTGAGTTGTGGTGATGGCAGTGGCGTCCAATTTAAGTGTTTTGGCTCCTTTTATCTTACTTATTTTCTTATAATAGGAATACAAAGTGCCTCAAAAGGAAAGATTCAACATACACATAATATCATAACTTTCATTCCAAGTTTCACTAAATTTTTATACCTATTTTTCGATATTATTTATCATTGTGTTTCTTTAAAATAAGATTGGTTGAGAACGGAAAGATAGACCGTGACCATGGCCGGTCCTGGGAGGGACGGGTGGGCGACGGTTTCTAGCCCGATCTCATAGGGAGGCAAGTAATTTTAGAATATATAATCTGTGTATTTAGAGAATTAACAATTCCATAACTTAGTTTTAAGCCCATTTTAAAAAAGAAAAATAGAATTATGCGCATTTAAGCTCATGTTATAAACCATTTACTCAATTTAAGTCCATTTAAAAGTTTATAACCAAATAAAAAAATGTTATACTTAGGAGCCTTCATTTTTACTCGTCACCAACCCAAAAGCTTTTTACGATTCTTGAGGACGGCCTTGACAGTGACATGTCGGTCTATCTTTTAATTTTGAAATGGGATTGTAACAAATTTTGAATTGTAATTTGTAATAATATATAATCTACCGTGCTAAGTTCTTTATTTTATTTATTTTTAATATATCTTCACTTGAAGTTTAGCTAGTAAACTGTATAGATCTTTATGTTCATATAATTTGTGATGCCATTGTTTAACTTTTTTCATTAATTTATATGTTTTATATCAAACAAATATAATCCTATTAAAACATGAAATGCCCATGCCCTAAAAATCTAAAGATGTGGGTGGAGTTGTTGAGTGTTTCATTAACTTAGAAAATCAACATTAAGTTTTGGCTGCATGCACTACTTTAGTTGGCAAGACCTTTTAATCTCTCTACCTAACTCAAATCTTTAAACTCAAAGTTGAACTCAAAAGGGTTTTTGACTTTGCATTACAAGTACAATATTCTAATTCTGAGTATCCTTAAATCACATTTGATGTCCAAAAAGATTATATGGTATATCTTAACTATAAAGCATACACAAATACTCCATTATATAACCTACCTCATAACTCCCTCATCAACTTCTCATCCATCTTTATAATGAAAGACCGAATGGAACGCCTTGTAATCTTCCCATTTACCGCTGGTTGTGTCAATTCTTCGAGTGTATCCGTTTGTATACAGCATGAAAGACGACCAAAGGAACATATCAGAGCCACTCACACGGGTAAGCATACATATTTTGTATATGCATGTATGAAGCAAAATGATTAGGTCAAAATTTTGGATAACACGTGAAAATCCAACTAGAAGCCCGATCTTTTTCAAAGAAAAAGAGAAATAATTAGATCAATATGAATCAGGGTGTTCATTATTCATTCAATTGGATTGAAAAATAATAAAATTAGGCTCAATAGTTAACTATGGTATCAAGAAATGACAAACCAAACCAGCCATGTTGGATTGGTTGGCATGGGTTTGGCCAATTTTATTTTTATAGTTTTCAAAATTGTTTATGCACCCAAATTTTTAAAATGATGAATATAATACATATACATAACTACATATTTCAAAAATAAAAATAAAAAAAATGATGCTTAAACAAACCATGAACCGAACTTATTACTCAAACTGGCCGAACCAACCGGCTTGCTTCAGTTTTAATTGTTTAATCGGTTTATGAACATCCCTTATACGAAGAATCACGAAGACATGATATTGACTACATTTTTCCTACAAGGGGTATAATTAAATTTTGATGTGTTTTATAGTTGGTAGGTCATTGGAAGTTGTTAAAGAAGCTAAAGGCACATCAAATGATGAAATGGTGAAGGGTATGTCCAAGTTTCCCATACTATCAAAACCTAATATATACATTGGGTTTCACAGGATCACTCAAACCATTAAAAGCTTGTCTCAATCACTTGGTAAGTCATGACTAATAATAATCTTCTCTTTTCTAAAGGCTTAATTATAATATATAGAAAAAATGTAGCTTTTTGTGACTTTAAACTTAGCCTACTCGAATATGTCCGGTGAAGAAAACACATGGTTGTAACTTGGAGTGGTTCTTTACGTTATGCTGTTTCTTCTTTTTTTAGTTTATTTCAATATTTCATTGGTATTTATATTTATATTAATATTTAAAGGGATATTGGATTTTAATAAACCTTTTCGTCAAAATTAATCTCAACTTAAGAAATTCCTATATGTTAATACCAACTTTCACCATATTGGCCTTCACTGAGCCTTTTGCTAACCGAGACTAACCTAGTAAGTTTTGAAGCAAAATATGTCATTTCTCTAAGTTGAGGGGGGTAAAACAAAACTTCCGTTATAAAACCATGTTTAACTTTCTTCTCCAAAACGAGCTAAGATCGACTAGGCGACTTGTTTAACTTACATAGAGCTTGAGCTCGAGCTTAGCTTATGAGTGGTTTTCAAGCTCGATCTCATCTTGTTTACTATTTATTAATCCATTTATATATATTTATAATTATTTTATATATGTTTTTTATTTGTAACTTTATATAATATTAGAATATGTATTATTATTCTTTTTTCATAACTTTATATATTATAATAACAATCGCATGAATTTTCAAACACTCCCTTCATAAACATGTAATCTGGGTGGTGGCGGTGGCAACGTCGATGGCGATGGTGGTGAGTTTTTAAGTTTAATTACCATTTTCATTTGTCCACATCAATTTGAAGAAATGACATATTCTGCTCTAAAACTAACCGGGTTAGTCCTCGTTACTCGTTAGAAAAAGACTCGGTAGAGGCCAATATGGTGAAAGTTGAGATTAACTTAAAAAATTTCTCTAGTTGGAAATTATGATCGGTCAATAACCAAAATTTGGATTATTAAAATTCAATATACCATATTTAAATTTATAACTTGCAAAATTAAATACATTTTCCTTTATTTAGTATTTTATTTTATGCAATCAGTATGATATAAGAGTTCTAACCTGTATTACCCATATAGAGTTATCAATAATGTCTATACGATATTGTTTTACTCATTTGAATTGCGATGTTAGTAAACAAGGAGGAGGTGAATGATCAAGGAATGGAGCTTGAGATTGGCCTTCCGACGGATGTAAAACATGTAACACACATTGGGTTCGATGGACCCTTGACCCAAGTTGCCAATGGTTGCAACCACTTGGCATTCACCGACATTCTCTCACTCTGTCCTGATTCCATGGCTCGGGTTGAGGAACGTGCTCCCGTTGTACCAACAAATGTAACTCAAGATACACAAAATACATCATGTAAGTCACCCGAAGTTACAGAAAAATGATACGATTGTATACGAGATGACATATATGAAACACACTAGTGTACATAGGATACTATATACTTCTATAAAGTTGTATGAAGACTAGTTGTTGTGTGAACCAATCTGGTTGTTGTGTGTGATAATGTTTCATTTCAGAAAATTTGACATGATTCAAGCTATTCATGTGTAGCTTTGAAAAAGTTATATATGTTTTTTACATATTTTGTATGTCCTTTGTTTCTCAACATATACATATAAAAAAGTTCATATAGTTATAAATATATTAACTAAGATAACGAATGAATGGTAAAGTAAAATAATTACTATGTAGGAAGATCTTTAAATTCTTATTATCTTCTACATCAAACTATCTTACAATAAACCATATATCATAACTCATAACTACAAATATTTGAGAAACAATTTTATAGTAAAAAATAGAGATACAAAATTAACATCTAATTACTTTTTTAAAAGATATTATTTATAATTGAGAAACAATTTTATAGTAAAAAATAGCGGATCATGGGTCTCACCAAATCTAGATAGCCCTTAAATAGTTTATAACATCTTATTTAATTGTGAACCGCTTTCATCATCAAATATTAGGTATATTATTAACTTTTTTTTACAATAAATATAATCCCAACATTTCAAAATAAAAGGATCCAATTACAATAAAGAGGCAGGTAAGCGGGCAACAAGCTGCGCCGTCACCCCCTTTTGAATGGCAAAACCGATCCTACTGAAAATAAAATTATCGTTCTTTGGCGTCGTTGAGTTACTGTGCACGACCCGCTGAACTCTTTTTAGAAACGTAGCAGCATCAGGAGCAAGAGACCCAAATGTATCAAAAGCAAAAGGAATGAAGGCGTGCTGATTCTCCACATACGCCTTCTCGTGCTTAACAATTTATCCTGCTTCTGCCTTTAACACGGCCTGCCTAGCAACAAACCCGGTGTAACTAAGCCCGACAAGAGGGGACACCCTAGTAAGGTCCACACAAGCATGCTTCCACCCGGCCCATCCAAACACAAGAATGTCCGCTGGTCGGAGAGTAGACCTTCCTTCACGCGGATCCGACAAGAAATTCACAAGAGCCTCTTTTCTTGTCGAGATTCCCGCTCGTTTTAACACATCAAAAATGACATCCCTGACCAAATCATGTCTATATTTAAATCCCGGGAGTTCTTTGCAATGAACCGCATGTTCACCAAAATTGTCTAAACACGCCTTACGACAAATCGGGCAGGGCTCATCAACTGGGAACAAGGGGATCATTAACCGATATTTAAGAATGGCTTGGTACTCCACTACTGACATGTGCTGGCCTAACCCTTCGATGGGGGTGACAGTCAAAAAGTCTTGAGCATGAGGAGCCTGAAAACATTCTAACACCGGTCTCTGACGAGAGGACATGCTAACCTTTTCTCCCAAATTTTGGACATGCTAATTTTATTTTATTTTACAATAAATAAAATTAAAATTCAAAAAAAATATAGAAATATTATAAACGAATAATGTAAAATAACCCCGTAATACAGGGAATACAAACTAGTTTCATATAAAGTTGTGATCCATTAGTATACATCAAATACGATTATCTTGATTTTAAATATAATCTTAGGTACAGTTGGATCCTTAGCTAATTATTCGAGATTTAAAGTTGGATCCTTGTCGTTCACCTATTTGGGTATCCCAGTGGAGGAAGATATGGCGCGCATTATTTGGTGGAATCCGATTATTAAAAAGTACAAAAAGAGGCTATTTTTGTGGAAAGCAAAACTTTTGTCCATTGGTGGTTGAGCCAGTTTAGTCACTTCAGTTTTGGGATCTATTGGAACATACTATTTTTCGCTATTCCGGGCTCCTGTTAAGGTTTCATCTATTGGTACATGAAACTTATAACTGTCTAATAGTCATGTCATATAAAATAGTTAAACGAGTCGTATTCATGTTTGATACTTTTGTCAAGCGCGTCGCTTCAAACCTGATAAACATGTTAAGACACGAATTACAAACATAAAACCTAACTATTGTTTTTTTCTTCCGGTATATTATTTTATGCACACCTTTGTCGTATACGAGCGCGTGCATACAATGCCGTAAAGTATTATTTGGGTACAAAGGTATCTTAGCATATATCTACTTATCCCTTTGTAATATGAAATTTAAAATTTGAAATTTTATATAAAGTTGTAATCAGTTTTTACACATTATTTTGATTTAAATATAATCTTAGGTTTAAACATTTAACTAAATCCTGTTAAACACGCCACTTATCAAGGGATTCCACATTTTAACAATCATCCAACACAAGTCAAAAACCCGTACAACACATGATGCAATAGGTACAACTCATCAAGCTAGAACAAATCCTAACAAATGAATCGTTCTCATGGATCCAAGAAAAACAACTTCCAAAAAAATAAAATGCAATTTTAAAGGAAAGAGAAAGCACAAATAATATTAATTGGGGGAGGAATAATAATACTGTTTTCTTTGATCTTCCCACCCCCAATAATCATAAAACTCAGCATCATGGATTGATTCATCATCTTTTTCCTCTTGATTCAACGAAATATTATAATATTATTAACGATGGTATTGATGGTCTCGAAATTAACCGGTGGCACGGAAGAACCACTCGTGCCACCGGTTAATTTTGCTAATGTTGAAGATCGGGTTTACCGATCTGGGTTTCCTCAACCTTCGAATTTCGCCTTTCTTAAGACCCTACAGCTTCGATCTATCATGTGAGTCGGTTGATTTTGTAACATTTTTTTTATGGATAGGGCCCGCCTAAAGGAGGGGTAAGTACTAAGGTGGGGACCGCCTAGGCCCCCTCAAGAGGGGTAAAGTACTATGGTGGAGGGCCGCCTAGTCCCTATACTCCGTTGCCCGAAATTATTATTATTATTTAATATAGTTTAAGTTTTTCTTATATATTTATATTAGGGGATAAGGTATCGTGGCGGACCGTCTAGGCAATGCGCTTCACGTTGCCCAAAATTATTATTATTTAATATAGTTTGAGTTTTTTTTATATATATTTATATTAGGGGGTAAGGTACTATGGTCAGGGACCGCGTAGGCCAGCGCTCCACCTTGCTCGAAATTATTATTATTTAATATAGTTTAAGAATTTTTTTTATGTATTATATTAAGGGTCTATTTTTTTTTTATGGTATTTGATGATGTAGATATTTGTGCCCGGAACCCTATCCGAAGGAGAATTTGGAGTTCCTAAAAGCGAATAATATTCGCTTATATCAATTTGCGATTGATGGCACGAAGGTTTGTTTCTTTGTTAATGTGACCAACAAGTTACAATGTGTGTTTGTTTCAGAACCAATAATATGTTAAGAATAAGAAGTACAATTGCATAGTGCGGTTCTTAATTATTGGTTCTAAAAAGAATTTCAAAAGAATAATGAATAATAACTTGAGAACTGTAGTGCATAAAAATAAACATAAGTTAGTGGAAGATAAACAAAGGATGTTACATGACCGTTTTGTGTGTTACATTTAAAGCGGTAGATACAGTTATATTATGTGTATATGGTGGTTTTTAACATATTATTGATTCTTAAACGAACGTCATTCTATATATATTTTCTTTACCAAACTATATGTTTTAACAATCTTCTTTATATTGATTTGGGTATGATATAAACACGCAGGAGCTTTCTCAAGACATTTTAAGGAACTTTATAACGGAGACCTTGAAACTTTTGATCGGTATATATACTGAAAGTTAAATACAAAGTTTCACTATAATCGTTATAGAAAAAAATTGTCGTATCAAGTACACGCATGTTTTCTTTTTCCAGATGTACGAATCCATCCCGTTTTAATACATTGCAAACAAGGAAAGGTATGTAACATGTCATGTTTTCACATAGTTGCAAAAATCAGTTAATAAGTGTCGGTTTTTAAAAATTCGAATAAATGTGTTATGATGGCAGCATCGAACGGGTTGTGTTGTGGGGTCGTTAAGGAAGTTACAAAACTGGTGTTTATCGTCGGTGTTGGATGAATACAAGTTTCATGCAGGCGTAAAATCACGAGACACAGACATAAAGTTCTTGGAAGCATATGATGTATCATACCTTCGACAAAGCCTTCAAACGTCGATCTATCAATATCATGGATACGGTTCCAAAAACGAAGAAGATTGCTATAGAGAGAAGATGCGTCACACAAATCTTAGATAACCTATGTTTAGATCCATCTTCTTTCATTTGGTTAAACTATGATGATTAATGATAAGTTTCATTTGAACATTATATCCAACCATTGGTTTAAGTTGTTATGAAGGTAATTGGATGGATTACTCTAACTTTGGGGAAAACAAAGAGTTTGTGAATTGTTGACATGAATAAGGGTACATACGAGATGAGCTACTTGAGCTCGGATCGATAAGAAGCTCAAAATGAGCCACGTTTTGAGCTCGAGCCTGAAATAAAGCTCATTTAGTTATCGAGCCCGAGCTTGAGCCTGGTGTATATTTAACCTTTACCTCTGTTGGATATCTATGTATTAATTTCATGCTGCATGGACGAGCTTTGGCTCGTTTAAGGTACTAGACTACTACATAAGCTCAAGCCGAGCTTTGGCTCGTTTAAGGTACTAGACTACTACATAAGCTCAAGCCGAGCTTAGGCTCGTTTAAGGTTTTTCTAAAAAATAATTAAAAACTTATATAATTTGGCTCGTTTAAGGTACTACACAAACTCGAGCCGAGCGGCTCGTTTAAGGTTTCTAAAAAAATATTTAACAAAAATCAAAAACTTATACAAGTTAATTTATAAATAGTAAAATAGCTGTGCCCGAGCTTGAAAAAACAACTCACATGCCGAGCTCGAGCTCTCATAAGTCAAAAGGAGCCTTTTGGCCTCTAGAACACGCGCACACAATGACATTCATATTCATGCGACGATCACAACATAATCGACCTTATCTTTGGTTAGTTCACATGTGAATACTAGAATCTTAAGATAATCAAATATGCGTTAACAAACACATGCTATCGATTTTTCATCTTTGTGTGGATAAATCACTTTTTAAGAGATTGTATGATACACGAATAATAAGATTCAAACTATCGAATGTAGTAAAACAAGTTATACGATATAATATCGAACGGGTCAATGTTATTTAAACTCAAAACGAACTAACGATCGCATAATCAGTCTTAATAAAGTATGAAGGGCTGCAAAATCCTTCACTACAGAATGAAACAACAAAACTAAAAAAAACAAATGAATCAAGACCAATGGGCCTCTTTAAGTCTTAACACCTAGAGTTAGAACTCAGTCCTACTCTAAAACAAATAATGAATAAATTCTAAAATCTCAAACTTAAGACTGAAAATTTGGAAGCGCGCGACAATACCTCAACGATGCATCAAAACCGTCGTAAAAACTGTGATCCTGCTCGAGTTTTGGTTTAAGGAAACCATCATGAGCATGTTTTCCGTTGTTATTAAAACCAAAACCGTTATGAACCATGGACGCAGAAGGCGGTAGGGACATTGGGAAATCGGGTAGAATAGGATTAAAAGATAACGGATCAAAACTACCAAGAAAGTTTGATGGAATATGACCGGTGTTAAACTTTTCGTTATAACGAAGATGAAGATCTTGGACTAGTGGTTCGGGTTTGGGGATGTTAGTGAGTTTGGATAGTGGTTGGTTAGGCGTGTTGGCAGCTGAGCCGTGGGTGCTGTTTCTGGCTGCAGGTAGTTCATGGTTGTGTTTTCCTTCGTATGTTGTAAGAACCGCTTTTAAATCATCAGAGGCTCGTTCCACATGTTTTCTCACCGGGCAGCCAGTAGTTGTGCATTTATAGTAGCTCCTGTTATGTTTTATCTTTAACGTGTCAAATGTGTTAAATTTATTAAAAAAAGAATCTTAAAATAAATTAATTATTACCTGGGATTTGGGTTTCCTTTAACAACCTTTTGCCCGTACTTCCTCCAACGATAACCATCATCAAGTATATCAATCTCACTATCGATTCGAATCACCACTCTCGGTTCACGCATAGCTCGTGATACCAAACTTGTATCCAGTATAAAGTTTCCTTTTTTCCTGAAATTAATACAACTTTTAATAAAAGAAAAACAAACATATTTTTTTTCCCGCATAAAAGTCCCTCAACAATTTTTTACCCGTTAAAGTCCCTCCGCATGCTAAAATTGAACATAACTGTATTTTTTTTACTTATTAATACTATGTGAAAAAATAGTTGAGACGAATTATGTTTTAAATTGGAAACATGGCAAGGCAAAGCCCGTTCAACGTATGTTTTTTCTTTTTCTATTTAATTCACTAAGTTAATAATAACAAATAGTCTTTCAAAAACAATATAATAAAAGTACATGAGCGCGGATGACGTAACTGAAAACTAAGTAAAAACATATAAAATGATTTGTATACGTTTAAAATTGTTAAAAGGTTAAAAACATATATTTTAATCACAAGAAAACTTGTCAAATAATGTTTTCATGGTTTCATCCAATCATAATTAAGAAAATTTTTTTTTCAAACTTAACATGTTAAGGGACATTTATGATAAGAAAAAAGAACCTAAATATGCTAAAACTATTGTTCGAGACTGTTATGAGAAAAAAACAGAAAATATGTTAGTTTTTTATGGTATTTGCCAAACAATATACACGCTAAAAATCATCCTTTAATAAAACAATATTTAGAAAGTGCATCTACATGGGATAAGAAAAACCACCTCCTTTTCAAATCTGATTTATCTTCATCAGCATCATCTCCTGTTCCAATGTGGATCCCATCTTCATTAACATCATAACTAGCATTCAAAGATGAAAACTCTGGAGCATGTGACATTAAATCAGAACTATCAGTAACCATTGATGTCGAATTCGACAAGTCCACGCCTTCTGGTGTTTGATAGTTTGCAGCATTACTGTCAGTTGGCCCGTTAACATTGCGTTGACTTTGATGATTATGAGCACCTTTGTATATGATCTCAGTCACATGACCGTCGTGCGAACGTTCCACTTTTTTCTTAACTTGACAACTCGGATGCGTGCATTTGTAGTAGCTTCGAGGATACTCGCTACCTTTGACTTGTTTTTGTCCGTATTTTCTCCAGTTGTATCCGTCTTCTGAATTCCGCATGTTTGTGTCTTTAGGTTGTATGATTGGTGACATTTGGTTATTAGTTTGAGATGGTTTAGCAGTTGTTTTCATAGGTTTAAGTCCTTCAGAAGCATGCATATTGGTAACAAAGTTTTTTGTGACAGTTTGTTCCGGAATTGCCCCTGGGAATGCAGATGGTATTGGTGGCTGCATGAGGTCCAAGTTCATGTTAACATTAACTTTAAGATGAAATTAAAGAGGATTATATAATGAAATAATAACTAGAGGAATTTGTGATATGCCGAAAACAATAGAAACGAATAAAGTCATGATATGCGAAAATGGTACCGACGTGTGTTTTACATCAACTGAAAACCATGACAACAAATATCGGTATCAGTCTGTCACATAATATATACGAGAAAAAAATTAAGCCGAAAACAATAGAAATGAATAAAGCGAGATATACGAAAATGGTACCGACACGCTTTTTACATCAACTAAAAACCATAAAGATAAATATCGGTATCAGTCTGTCACAAAATATATATGAGAAAAAAATTAAGCACACCTTCGTTTTAGCTTTTTTAAGAAATTAAAATAGAAAGGTAAAAAACTTTGTGGCTATCCACCAAAGTACAAAAATTTTATGGTTAATTTATAAAAAATTAAACTATAGTAATTTGAATTAATAAGATTAAAAAAAAGAACCTTTGTGACCAAATTTTAAAACACAAAACTTTTGTGGTCAATTTATTAACATAAAAAGTCTGCTATAAAAAGCCTTAATAGTGGCCATACTTGAAATTACACAACTTTGATGGTCTGTTTTTATAAAGGAAAAGTGCACTGCTCATGCAAAGTTTTCCATAAACCACTAATAATATATATATTTATAATTATAATAATATTTACCTGATTTTGTAGGTCTGGAATGCATGGCCAAAATAAAGAATTACTGTAACAGCTGCTGTCATCAAATGCTGAATCCATGCCTAAAATTTCCGGATTCATAGGTGGGAAAAGAAGAGTTCCATCAGTAGGAGAATTCTGTAAATAAGAAAAATTACACAATGGTAAAAATCAAGACTTTCAGTATATAAAATAAATGTAATTTTGAGTAAAAAGAGAAGAAAAAGAAACTTTGTGTGTGACTAGGCCTGTAAACGAACCGAGCGTTCAGTGAATTATCCGTGAACCGTTTGTCGGGAAGTTCGTTTACTTAATAAACGAACGAACATGAACAAAAAGTTTGTGTTCATTTAATTAAACGAACGAACATGAACAAAAAGTTTCACATGTTTCATTAATTCACTTATGTTAGTGAACGTTTGTATACGTTCGTTTATGTTTGTTCATATATGTGTATTTATGTCCGTTTATGTTTCTTTGTGTTCATTTATGTTTGTTTGTGTTCATTTAATTAGGTTCATATATGTTCAATTATGTTCATTTATGTTCGTGAACTGCTCATTTAGATTTTAAATAAACGAACATACATGAACACGAACATGTTCATTGTTTTAAACAAACGAACATGAACACCAAATATTTGTTCGATTAAGTGTTCGTGTTCGTTTAAAGTTAAATAAACGAACAGGAACATACCCTTGTTCGTGCTTGTTCGGTCCATGTACGTTCAGTTCGTTTACAGGCCTAGTGTGACCCATGTAAGTTTGATATGAGGGGTTGGATGCTACAATATGTTAATCCAAAAGTAAAAGAGGTAAAAGCAACCTTATCACTAATTAATATATATAGGTAATGCTTGTACTGCACAAATACTTGTCTAACACCCTTTACAAGTATTCTAAAAACTTGTTATACTTTACAACTTTACAGCATGTGTTATCACAAATGTGTCAAACATCATCTTTTTGGAATGCATTTAACAAACAAGCATGCAAATAGTGATTCAAATTTATGTAATGCTTACAATTTTTCTTGTCATGTTTAATAAGTAAAGTATCATGTCATTAATCATGAGTAAACAAGAAGTATATTTGATGGTCTTCTGATTGTAAGAACTCATAATGGAAAATGATTATGATTCAGTTGTTCTAAATATTTAGGGTAAAAAAATCATAATAATTATTGGTTATTTGATTATCTGATTCTAATTCTTTCATAGCGATCACTTTGAAAATCATACTAATTATTGGTAATCTTAAACTCAAGAATGGTGTAAACGAGCCCAACTAAACCAGACTAGGCTCGAGCTCAAAACATTTTGACTTATGAGAGCTCGAGCTCGGCTCGTGAAATGTTTTTCAGGCTCGGGCTAGGCTCGTTTATTAATTAATTTACATACGTTTTTAGTTATAGTTGTATATTTTGAGAAAAAAACCTTAATTGAGCCTAAGCGAAGCTCGAACTCGTAGTAGTACCTTAAACGAGCCAAAACTCAACTCGAGCTCGAGCTCATTTTGACTTATGAGAGCTCGAGCTCGAGCTCGGCTCGTGAAATGCTTTTCAGGCTCGGGCTAGGCTCGTTTAATATTTAATTTACATACGTTTTTAGTTATAGTTATATATTTGAGAAAAACCATAATTGAGCCTAACCGAAGCTCAAACTTGTGCCGTACCTTAAACAAGCCGAACCTCAACTCAAGCTCGACTGTGCTATGTCAAACTAATAAATAGAAGTCCAAAAGAGGTAAAACTTAAAAATATACAAGGCTCGCTGAGCTTAAACGAGCTTCCCATACAAGACTCGAGCTCGGCTTGTTTTGACTTACAAGAGCTTGAGCTCGGATCGATAAAAAGCTCGAAACAAGCCGAATTTTTCGAGCTCATGCTGATCCCGAGCCTCAAATAAAAGCATGTTTTGTTATTGAGCCCGAGGTGAAGCCTAGTATGGGAAGCTCGTTTAGGCTCATCAAGCCTTACAAGCCTATATATTTTTTAGTTTTACCTCTTTTAGATTTCTATATATTAATTTCACACTCCACAGCCAAGCTCGAGCCGAACCTCGAGCTCGTTTAAGATACTATCCTCAAATATACAAATATAATTAAAAATGTATGTAAATATATTAATTACTAATAAACCAGCCAATCCCGATATCGCAAATACAACTCACCAGCCGAGCTCGGCTCGCTTTGACTTACAAGAGCTCGAGCTCAGATCGATAAAAAGCTCGAAACAAGCCAACCTTTTTCGAGCTCAAGTTGATCCAGAGCCTCAAGTAAAAGCTCGTTTTGTTATCGAGCTTTTTAATTTAGTTTTACCTCTTTTAAGCTTCTATTTATTAATTTCACACTGCACAACCGAGCTCGATCCAAAGCTCGCCTATATAAATATAATTAAAAACGTATGTAAATATATTAATTGCTAATACATTTACACCCCTGCTCGCAAGCTGCTCGGCTCGTCAACAATTCTAATTCTACCTGCCGATTAGGGAGCATAGTGGGCGAACCAAGCAACGAGTCCATACTAATATCCTCGGGCGCCGTAACAAACTGGGACCACACCGAACTCGAACGTGAACCCACCCGAACTCTCTCATCACCCTTCAACACAAAAAACTCGTTCGGAATTAACCGATTCGGAGTGGTAATAAGATCTCCCCACTCATCTTCAACACACATCTCTTCTTCTTTTGCCAACATTATATGGAGTGAGTGTGTTGTTGTCAGATGATACGTGCAACATGCACAGACCACAGTATCAAATCTATCTAGGCTTTAAGCTGTTTGGATTAAACAGCAGCAGCCATTGATGGAGTGAGATGAAGTGATTTGTTTTATTATTATAATATATTGTGGTGGAAAGAAGAGAGAGGAGTGTGTTTCAATTGGTGAGGAAATAGGAGCGGTTATGGATGGCCGGGAAGAGTTGAGCGGAGGTTTGGTGGATTTCTGCATGAATCTCTAGACGTTATATAATAATAATAATAATAATAATAATAATAATAATAATAATAATAATAATAATAATAATATTTGTTTCTGATAAAATAATGTAGTAATTTATTTTGGTTTTAAAATGATTATTCATGTTATTTATTTACTTTTTATATGATCAAACTCACGAAACGATTAAGAAAATTAAAAAATGTAGTTGTATAAGCAAAATGGTATCGTAACATTTTCGTTTTCTCTGTCTTTATACGTCAAACCTATACTAATAGTATAAGTTGTGCGTTGCGACGAATACCAAACAAAAGATGAAAAATTGCTAAATAAAAGAACATGTTTGTTGAACAAATTAGGTTCTGTTACAAGACAGTGATTTTTTTATGTATCTTACAGTGTTTTAAATATCGGTTAAACCGGATTTCGCACAGCAGACCGGTATTTTGAGTCTGGTATTTTTCACCGGTTTGCTAGAACATCGTACCAGCGGTTTTTGTCTAAAATACCGGTTTTTACCGGCAACCCGGTTTTAAATCCGGAAAACTTTTGATTTTTGCCGCCTATATTTTTTCAAAATTACTTTTAACCCAACAATTAACATTCAAACGTGTAAACTTTAGGACTATTTTTTTTAAAGTTGAGTGCCTTTGCATTATTTTTTTAATATAGATTAACTTTTAAATTATTTTTGTTATGAAATCATTTAGTTTTGGGTTATTTTTGGATTAAAGTTATATTTATATGAAATTTATAAGGTAAACTATTCAACCGGTTGAACCTCCTGGTATAACCCGGTTCAACCAGTTATACCATTTTTTAGCCCAATCCGATACAAGTAAAATACCGGTTTTTAAAACATTGGTATCTAAGTTAAAACATATGTAACAATAGGCTATTATGACCACTTATTTAAATTTAACTACATCACGTAGGATTCTATCTACATTATTTACACATCTATAAATAATAAAATTATATGTGTGTTTTAAGGTAACTTTGGAATGGATAGAGTATACAATCTGTTGGACAAAAACAAAAGAAAAAGAATATTGGTGTTCTGAAACAAGCTTAATAGCCAAACATGTGAGAAAGAGATGTAGGGAGAAAGATGATGATTTCATTAATAGGTGTGTCATATAATATGATACAATGATATGCATATATAGGAGAAGATAACTTGGAGAAAAAGCCTAACTATATTTGGTATTGATAAGCACAATAATATATATTTATAACACTCCCCCTTGGTTATCAACTCAATACGCTTGGAGATGTTGCCTCATTAAAAACCTTGCTAGGAAAACCCAGTGGGACAAAACCATAGCTAAGGGAAAAAGAGTGCAACGCGTATTGTCTCCCCCTGATTTATATATCCTTTAAAATGGTATATATCGATCTTCTGTGAAAGTTACCCAAAACTTTTGTAGTCAATCATTGGCGTCTTCGTCACTTGACATTTGAATCTTTAAGTTGAATAATGTTGTATGATCTTCACGTGGAAACTTCTATTGCTTCATCTGGTAAACACTATGACCTTGATGTGTTTCTTTGCATAAACAAGACTAACTAAACTTGTTTTGATGGGTTAGTAAAATATAAACACATATATTTCATATCTGAAATATATGTTTTAACCCGTTGTGATGTCTCCTAGTAGAACACATACCAATAAATATAAATAAAGAAAATATAATCATATATAGCTAACAGTACAACATAATGCACAAATGCATTTAACTATGGTATTTCCGAGCCAATAATATTCATATTTAGATAGACAAGTCATTGTTAGACATCCTTTAACATGCTAACAGGATTCAATTTGTCCATGGTAAAAGGTCTCAACATTTTCTAGATGCACTTTGATGGATTTATAAACATATAATTACACATATACTCGAAGTAAAAGTCGAACAATAATCACATCGTGTCAAGGTCTTTCAAAATAATTTTCTCTTTAAAAGCTCATAAGTTTCTCTCGGTGATATGTACACCATTGTCAAATGTGATTATAATGACCTTTTAAGAGTGAAATTTTGATAAAAGTATGGCTAATTATATCCAACTTATCTCCCTCTTATCAAAATATCTCTTGAGTTATGTCAAGCTCAATCCAAATAATTTAGTCCATATGTGATAAGCATAAATCCATGCATTTACCAATCCATCATGGACTTCTTTCAACTTGAAAAATGACGCATATGCATTCACTTTTCCAGGATTTTTGTTGCATAAAATTGCTCATTAACACATTATTTTGTATCACATATCAAAAATCCATATTGTACGATTTATTTGTTTATTGAGATATTGTACTCACCACGTACATTATCTTCTATGTGTATGCTTGTTGATGCACGTAATCAACTAAATTTTAAAGTATTCAATTACCTTAGGAAACTCTTCACGAGTTCCATTTATGTTCAACATATTCAATAATTGTAAAGTATTGAAAATATGAATCTATACACAACAAACATTGTGTTCTCGAGAACTTCTCGAGAACTTACTTTACATGATTTGATAATTCAAATCATTCATAGGTTTTCTTGTAAACTCTCAGTATCAACTGAATAACAATATTTATTGGACGCATGTCAATTCTCTCTTTATATTACCAGACTGTTTAGTTATCGGAAAATCATTGCTTCCACCATTGGAGAATGTGTCTCCTCGTATTTAATCATGGGTCTTGGCAAAATCCTTGTGCCATCAGTTTTGCCTTATATCACTTGATGAATTTTCATAACTCATATACAAGACCGTTTGTATCTAACATATTTTACAACTTTAGTTGTACGGACTGCTGATCCAACAAATTTTCCGTTTTTTAGAGAATTCAACTCTACCCTGTTTGCGTCTTTCCACTTTGGCCAATCATTTTTCATAGGCAGATTTAGAATCTTGATCCTCAACATCATTTCAAGCGCTAATTTTATATATAAATGAAAGTATAACGACGTCGACTTTATTTCGATTCCATATATCTTTATAGACATGATACAATAATTTATTGAGAGCTCTTTGTTTTCAGGTACCTAAGGTTCTTTAAGAACCATCATGTCTAATCTCATTCAAGAGACCTTTTACTACACCCCGACTTGACCATCTTTATTACTTGCTCCAATTTTCGAGGAAATTTTACCTTTGGACCGATCAATCTACCACGCTACAAGCGTGCATTAGAATTATTATCAATATGTGTTTGTCCTTCTGGGACATTTATTAATTGGAGCATTAGCAGTTCGTATAAGTGTCTTAGCTAGACACTCTCTTTTGGTCAGTGAATCGTCTGGTAATTGATTCGCTAATCTCTATACATGAATTATCCTTTGAACTTTTAGTTCATATAATTTAGTTTGAGGATCAATGATAATTCATTCCAACTAAATTCGTTTTTCAACTGCTTTATGTCTCCCCCTAATGTTGGGAATGCTGATAAACTGAAGTGAAAACTAATGAGCTATAAACAGATATTACATTAACGGCTCATAGATATCGACATAAATTCCCAACTTCCTTTGTGGTCTCATCTTTGTGTATTGTGGTGGATTAATTTCAGTATATAACACACATTAGATGAGAAATACTTAGTTACTGACCAAAAACCAATTGCAATGGGGAGGAGTATCATAACGTGTTGGCTTGGTGTGAAATAGTTTTTAAGACATGTAAAATTATAATGTACTCGAATACAAACATGAACCTTTGCTCTCGTGATAATTGCCTTGGCAACTAATTATAGACGTTGAGTAATCGTCTTAATTTATGTAAAAACATAATCTGTGATATATGAAGTTTAACACTTATTCCAATGATCATTATTAACTTGGGAATCAAAATCATTATTATAACCGAATGTAAATATACCAATCTGAAATAAGATGCTTGCTATCTTATTAGCTAATCCATAGATCATGCAAACATCAAGTTGCGATCTTGATAACCATTTAGACGATGCATCGATTTTCAAAACACTAAATGGTACCATGTTAGGATATGTGTATCCATTTTTTTTAATTCCATAACATCTAGGGATTCACACCCTCCTTCAGTTGGTAAATAAATGATTTCCCTTGAGAGCAATATTACATGTATAATTATTAAGAAGAATCTTTTGGTTCCTCAATAAATTTCACATCATTGACTCGGTGTGGTATAACCGGTCACGCCATAAGATAATCATCCATAAACTTCAGGTTTATGATCGTATATGTATCATGCTTCTTTTGTACAAGATTGTAAATATGAGTGAATATTGTATTATCGTTTCAAACGATCATGTGATTTCACTTTTATATTTCCAGATTTGGTTCTCATATATGATCAATCTCTTTGCCACATGTGGTGGTCGATCTCATTATTAGCATGGGCATCATTATAATTTGATGATCGATCTCATTATTAATATAATCACCATTACAATTTTCTCAATTATGTCCATGATTGCAATGATAAATACGTTGTTAAAGGAATGGTATAAAACCAAACCGTTTCCATGGTTTATTCATAACTTTCTCGGTCATGAATACTAAATCACTTAACACATTTCATACACTTTAATGTATGCTACTTCGTGAAAATATTTGAGGTTTTAAAAATGAGAAATGGTCTGTCCAATTTTTCCTCATAACTAATATTTTCTTTATATAACAAATATTAAGAAGTAATACATGAATGAGTCATGTAAGATTTATCATGCTAATATTATATAACCTTCAATTATGAGATTTAAAAATATGACACATCAAACGTGCTTATAATCTTTTGTAACGGTGATACAAAACCGCATATTTGATCATATAGCATTCTTCAGTATTATCACCGATCTATTTAATATGTATATGATAGCACATTGAATACAACATATACCATTAATTTATATTTTACAATATACAGCGTCATAACATGTCTAGCGTCATAACATGTCTCTATATAAACCGTTTCATTAAAACTTTGTGAAACAAGATGTTTGTTTTTCACCCATTACAAACAAATATATAAGTCATGTATCTCCGTATCGTAACATAAGCATTCACACGTATATATGTTGCAATTAAATATATCACTATACTTTGAAACAAAAACAAATATCTCAATGAATTCCTTTAATGTTATAACAAATACTTTACTACGAGTTAAAAACCTTTATTTTCCTAATAATACATCATTCCTTTTCATTCTCATGAAAATCTCAATGTTACAAATGTATTTTTTATCATATATATACGTTTCAAATATATACGATGAAGCCAAAATTATAAAATGTATATATCCATATACAGTGGAAATAAAATAACGTTATTACTAATTTGTATATCCACGATATACATATATTAATAATTTTATGTAGTTATTTAAAAAAAAAGAATTTAGTTTAAAACAATGATTCGTTTAAAATTAGACAAAATTATTATGAACCTCACCATAAATATATATTATGGAAAGTTTTAATTAATTTGGCAACTTTGTACGTAAAAAATTGTTACCATTAAATTGTAAAGCAATATTTGATGCAAATGAATTAAATTATTAAATTGTTAAGAAAATATTGATGATAAGTTCCTTTCAAGCTTTCAACCATTAGGAAGTTCATCTAAAAGAACCTTCCATGTAAATCTCCATTGTTAAAGATTAACCTAGGCTGTAATTCATAGCCGTAAAAGTATATTTTACTAATTATAAGAAACTATTTTGTCAAGAGATCAAGCTTATTAGTGTAAATTAACACTTATTTCCAAACATGATGATACCATACATCTTAACAACCATAATAATATTATAGATATCTTGACAGTAAAATATTTTAAAGATTATTAAAAGATATTATACAGTTTTACAAATTATATAGCATGAACTGAAAGTATTTTCTTTTAAGTAAGCATATACATATAATGACTATTGGAATCTCTATTTTCAATTTGAAAGTTAACCATCTGTTTATTTTTTGAACCTAATATAAAATTCATAAACTTACCTGGTAGAAATTTAAAAAAACTTTACAAAAGAATAATTAAATTTTGATACAGTTAAACCATTCTTGTATGCATATTAATTAACAACATGTTACTAGATCCATGAATAATTTTTTCATAAACCAATTATATATGTGAAAAAAATTCATAAACCAATGATATTTGATTTATCAAAAATCAGATTACTACCCTATATCGACCGACTCCCCTTATCCTAGTCTGTGTAAAAAATAATATCGAAAAAGAATGAGGTACTTTAGCTTTCTGACTTTTTTCAACCATTAATTATTGTTATATGAAAAAATATTAATTGTTTTTATTTCTAGTTAGTTTAATAGAAACAGAATTTCATCCACTTATAACTCAGCACGTGCCTCTTATAAATCAAAGACGTGCGTATATTAGTGCAAACATAATATACAAGGGCTAGTCTTTGTTACCTGAATTATGAATGAAGAACTCGTTTGGCTGAGACGACAGCTTCATCCCTAGCTTTTTGGCAAGCTAATAATTGACTTCCATCTTCTCCTTTTCGTGGTATCTCAATGGGGGTTTTGACCAAAGGTAGGGAGTAAAAAAACGAGTTGAGCAACTCGTGGTGATAACGTGTTGTGAAACAAGCCTAATAGCCAAACATGTGAGAAAGAGATGTAGGGAGAAAGATGATGATTTCGTTAATAGGTGTGTCATACAATATGATACAATGATATGCATATATAGGAGAAGATAACTTGGAGAAAAAGCCTAACTATATTTGGTATTGATAACCACAATCTTACTACTATAATAAAAGGCTACTATATTTTGCCACTTGTCATCCTCTTATCACTCCTCACTTTTTTAACCCATATTTAATAATTTAACCCATATTCACTAAAATAGTATTAATTCAGATCAACCCGCCCAACTAATATTATCCTGATCCGTATATTTTTCAATCAATTTGTTTCCCTAAAAAAAACCCTACGCTGCTGACCCTCAATCAGGCATCGTGACCCCTTTATTGACAATCCGCCATTACTTCGCTGCCTTCTCCCTTATCTGTAAAAACCTACGGGACTGTTCATCTCTAACGCTGCTATCGTTCATCTCCACCGTTACTTCAGATCGTTCCATTGTTTCTTACTGTTAGGTAAATTTACACAACCCGACTTTATAACTGTTGGTGCCTACCGTGAATCATGGGGTGGGATTTAAAGAAGAGAAAGAGGACCTTTGAATTTGATTTGGTGGTGTTATCTAAATGTTTGATTGATGTTGATTGTTATCGAATATGTTTTTAATTAATATATTATCTTCACATATCTTTTTAGTTAATATGTATATAGTGTATCATGTTTGTTAATAATAAAGTTATTTAAATTATAACTATAATAAGGACTTAGGATGTCGGTGAGTGGACTATCCATCTGTGGATTCACAGCAATGGCAGTTCACTATCTGATGCCGATCAGCTTCGTGGAGTATCCTGGGTAACCTAACCACAACATTTTCTTATTTTTTAAGAGCTAGATTTACTTTTTTTCCCTATGGTTTAACTACTTTAGTACCCAGCCTAATAAATAACCACTTGAATAACTCTGTTAGATCTTTCAGTTAAGCAGAAGGGCATTTTTGTTATTTTTATTATTTAAAGGAATGTTTGGGTTAAATATACTTAACTTTTATTATTATTATTATACTCAAGTAGTTAAACCTCAGATTTATGATTTCTGTTATCAAACGTGCAATTGCTTTGACTTCCCGATTGGGTCAACTGTCAAGTCATGTTTGGATCGAAAAACTCGTGTTTGACGATAATTTATTTATGAAACTATATTCATCATTCACTCACAGACCAACCCGGCACAAGCTACCCATTTTTACCAGTTTATTAGTTCTTGATGTGTTGAGTTTCATATTTTTATTTCAATAATAACTAACTTCTTTTGGTAAATTTTTAATTTCCACTTTGCATTATGCATCTACGTAAACATGATGATATTCATTTTATTTTTTATATTGTTTAGGAGATTTAGTACTTAGTAGCACAAGGTACATCAATTTATAGATGTTTATAATTTTTGCAACTACACAATTTCCATGGAGATTACTTCAATGCAAATCCCAACAACACTCTGCGCATACATGATCTTCAAATGGTAGATACATGAACTTATGGTTTCTAACCAATAAAAAAACTTATTTCTTACAAGCATTTAAAACTTCATACCAATGCATCAAAATATAATGATTTGTTTACTATGACTTTCATGTATAGTTATATAACAACAATACTTAGTGCATATATGATCTTCAAATGGTAGATAAGGTACGTGAACGATCTATTGATAATGGATCAATATTAATGATGACATGTATCCAAAAAGATGTTGTTTTAATAGTATAGGTAGATTTGTGTAATCTAAGTTATGTAATTTCTGTAATTTTAATGTAAATTGTAACTGTATAAAATATATGATCATTTTGTTAACTATATTTCACTTAATGGTTAAAGTACAAAATTTTCATAAATTACCTGTGTAATACACGGGCCTCAAACTAGTTACATATATTTATAACAAGTGGTTACTAATAATAATAATAAAATTGATAGTCACCTGACTCAACTCATCAATTTACAATTCGTTAAACACGTTTATAGCAAGTCAAGTCCTTTATGACTCGTTTACAACTTTGTCACAATTCATTTATAATTTGTTAAAAGGACTCGAAACATATTTTTAACCAGAATAAAAAGGTGTTGGGTTGTATAATAATATTATTCTATAAGACGAATGTTATGACAGGGGTCTTGACATGCCCTCGCCCTCCACATGGGCCAAATTGATTGGGTTGCAAGCAATATGAGGTTTTGCCGGTTGTGGTAGGGCTTTTAAGTGTTTGGCGAGAGAGAGAGAGAGACAGACGATGGCACCATGGGTGTTTTGGTTGAAGGTTGAGTGAGGTGGCAACGTGTGGCGCCTCCTAAGTCCTACCCCAACCGTAACACTTACGGGGTGTTTGGGATTTTTTATTTTTGCCTCCTTATAACTTATTAACATTTATAAGTTAAATAGATGGTTGGGTAATTTAACTTTTTTTATTTTTAAATAAAGAAAAATAAGTTTTTGATAAGTTAAGAGGGAGTAACTTATCAAAAGCATCTTAGATAAGTCAAAAGGAGGTGCAAATCAAGAATCCCAAACATGAAATTAGTCTAGAGAGAAATCCCCAAAATATACATTAACCACTTAAAGTCAATAGATTATCCATTTGACCGTAAAGTTTTCAAAATGTCCAATCATAAAACTATCAAACGTGACAATTTAAATTTGACAAGTGATGGTTTTATAAACAGATTTTTTATTTCTGTTCTCACTAAGTTCCGCCACACCTCACTAAAAAACCGCCAATTCTCACAATCTATATTGTCCGGTCTCACAGACTATCATCGAATCTCACAGATTGTCATATTTCATATATAATACTATCGGACATCACAAATATATAATATTGTCATATTTCAAAGATAATACCGTCAGATGTCACGAATAATTACAATAAATACCGTCATACCTCACAAGATAACAATGTCATCTCACAACAAATACCATCCTTGTCATATAGACATACAGTTTATGTGACGCGTGACATAATAAACTTTTTTTTCTTTTCAAAAAGACAATACAAACATGGCACAAATACGACATATTTAAAATGAACATTTTTGGTAAAATGAATAATCTCATAAGTTGTTGTGTGATAAAATAGACAAAAGCCCCAAATCAATCGAATACCAATTCCCGCATAAATCTTGAATGGGTTTTTGATATGTACACTGGTAAATTTGCAAGTGTAAGTGTAGATGTCTGTCCCGTTGTTTGTCTTCGTAAACGGCGTCGTATCTCCTACTACCCCAGTAACAACCTTGCTTCAATCACACCCTGGTTTGTTCAACTGTTCCATAACTTCTTCATTCTTCCAATTTGCTAAGTTTAATCTATGGAAAATTGGTTTTTATTGGTCCAAACTATTGCATTTTTGTCGGCCCTGGTCTCGACTTTCATTTTGACCGGCAACTATCCCAACTTTAACATTCGTTACTTCCACATGTCCATGACTAACGGAGTCCTCGTTATGTAGTTGGTCACGTGTCCATCCTACTTGTCAAAAGCATATGACATGGCTACTACGTAGATATTAGCTTATATTTAACATGTTTACATTCACAATCGATCCCCAATTCTCCACCCGGCACATGGAATTAGGGTTCTTGAGAGAATTTGGGGATTTTGATTGGGGCGTGCCGGGTGAAGAATTGGGGATCGATTGTAAATGTAAACATGTTAAATATAAGCTAATATCCACGTAGGCAGCCATGTCATATGTTTTTGACAAGTATGATGGACACGTCACCAATTACATAACGGAATTAGTACTCCGTTAGTCATGGACAGACGGAAGTAATGAATGTCAAAGTTGCGACCGTTGTTAGCCAAAATGAAAGTTAGGACTAGCGGTGATAAAAATGCAATAGTTGAGACCAATTATTCTTAATTGATTGATGCTACATTTCAGATCCGAATATAAATAAACTCACATCCAAACATCCCCCAAAGTGGATCCCATATTAGGGGTGTACATAGAGTTTGGTTTGGGTAACCGAAACTTTAGTTTTCTAATCTTCGAAAACCGTTCGGTTTCAGATTTTTATTTTTTTCCGGTTTAAGTTAGGTTCGGTTTTGCCATTTGAGTGGTGAAAAAAAAGTTCGGTCCAAAATAATGAATTTGAGCCTAAATCATTTTGTTAATTATTAACTAATTGACTATTATTTATATACATTTAGGCTAAAATATTTAAGTTACATATCTATTAGATTCCTTTAAATTACTTCAAATGAAAAGTAAAAATTTATAAATTCAGTTTTTTCGATTTTTATTACATTCAGAATAAAAAACGAACCATAAGTTTTGTTTCGGCTTGGTTTTTTGGGTTTTCATGCACACCCCTATCTGTAATCGACAAATTGATTAATACACGAGTTAAAACCTCTATAACTAATAATTGAATTGTACACATTTCAGGTGCATACACAACCTTTAGAACTCAAAACAACGGTTTAGAATTAGTGTTCTACGAAAGACATTTGCGCAGGCTAGCTACTTCTGCAAGAATTCTTTTTGAATCATGCCCCAAACTTTTATTCAAGCCCGTAACCAGTTCAACATTATCATCATCATTACTGCAACAAATGAAGTTTTTAGAATGGGAATCAACGATCCCGTCTTTTGTTAACAACTCAATGACCAAAGCAATGCCCTATGCGCTAAAAGAGAGAAAAGGTGAAACA